>NW_020175186.1:9204763-9306818 GCF_003031525.2 Neophocaena asiaeorientalis asiaeorientalis
TTTTTTTTGCAGTACGTGGGCCTCTCACTGTTGTGGCCTCTCCCGTTGTGGAGCACAGGCTCCAGACACGCAGGCTCAGCGGCCATGGCTCACAGGCCCAGCCGCTCTGCGGCATGTGGGATCCTCCTAGACCGGGGCACGAACCCGTGTCCCCTGCATCAGCAGACGAACTCTCAACCACTGCGCCACCAGGGAAGCCCTGTAATTAAGTTTTGATAGTTATAATATTCATAGTGAGAGGCAACAGGTATAAAATGGAATACAGTTAGATAGATTTTCTTAGAAAACTGGGCCTAAAACCATTCAAGTGGAAAGTTTCCATTGTTTTCATGGTCACAGTTGATCAGTCTCCTTTATCTTCAAAATTTTCGGTTTCCCGTTACTCTTATACAATTTATTTTATGATGAAACCTAAAGTCCCATGGCCTAGTACACTTTTTTTTTTGCCGTACGCGGGCCTCTCACTGTTGTGTCCTCTCCCGTTGCGGAGCACAGGCTCCGGACACGCGGCAGCTATGGCTCACGGGCCCAGCCGCTCCGAGGCATGTGGGATCTTCCCGGACTGGGGCACGAACCCGTGTCCCCTGCATCGGCAGGCAGACTCTCAACCACTGCGCTACCAGGGAAGCCTGGCCTAGTACACTTTAATCTTAAGTATTCTGTTTTCAAAATCAGGGCTTTATCAGTGTTTTTGTCAGTTGCTACCACAAAGACTCCAAACATTTAGGCTTTAAGAAATCTACCCAGTAATTAAAAGGATATAACAAGTAAAACAAATTTTAATACATCCATCCAATGGAATTCCAGATGGTTATCAAAAATATAAATTGATTTATATGCATTGGTATTAAAAGGTCTCTACATCATATTAAATGGTAAAAGAGACTTCCCAAATAACATGATCTTATTCGTGTAAAAACCACACAGATACAAACATGTCACAGAGAAAATGCCTAGAGGATATTCCTCTAAATGGAAATAGGTGTCATTTCTTGGGAGAGATGCAGGAATTTTGTCAGAGTTTTATTCTCTCCCATATTTCTTTCTGTATTGGTGAAATTTTTCCAATGAGTATAAAGTCACTTTATAATAATGTAATAATTTAAAATTTTCAATTTCAAAACAAAATCTCAGTGAGATACAGAAAATGACCATGGCTTGCATTAATTTACTCAATAAATGTTTGGGAACACTTGCTATGCATTAACTGTGCTTGTCACATGCTGCTTCTCAAATAGAGCCCTTGTGTAGTTTGGAATGTTGTGGGAGAAATAGATATTGATCAAATAATTCTATGAATAAGCAAAAATTAAAATTTTGAGCAGATAGATGAAAGCGAGTTTGCTAGTAATATAAGAGTATATGATAGGGGGAACTTGATCTAGATCATGAGCTCAGGTAAGTCTTTCTCTAAGGAATAAAATGTTATCTAAATATAAAAATTAAGTAGGAACTGAGTGGACAAAATGGGGAAAAGACCATCTTAGGTAAGGTAAACTGCAGGTAAAGAGACTTTCTGGTAGGAAATACATTGGTACATTCAAGTGATTGAGAGACAAGCAGTGTGGTTGGACCACAACACGAAAGGGACCTTGGTGAGAGACAAGGCTGGTAGGGACAAAATACTACAGGGCCTTTAGCTCATATTATGGATTTTGAGATTATAATAAGCATAATGGGAGGCTATCTATTTCAGAAAATATAGCAGAAAATTGATGTGTTTGAATTACTATTTTGGAAACATTACTCTGGCTCCAGTGTAGAAAATGATGCCAGAATAGCAAGAGGGGATTCATGCAAACCAGTCAGGAGCCTATGGAAGGACTCTCTGTGCCCTCCCATCACCTCATGTAACAGTGGCACGCATAGTGGCCATTTTTCTTAACATGTTCGGAAGTACATGGGTTGTAAACAACATTAGGGTCACCTACAAAGAATAATTTTTAAAAAATCGTCAAGAAACAAATGGAGTTTGATATCTGTGGAAGGAACACACTTAACGATACTTTGAAAATGTGCAGCCATTTGAGTCCAATTCTAATAACTAGAATGTAACTTCAGAAATATATCATTGGAATTTGAGTGTGTTTCTGTAAGTTACAACTTTTCAAAAGGATGGAGTGACCTATATACAGCCCAGAGGAAAGAAGAGGCTAAAAGCAAGATTTTTATCAGTGTGTTTCTCGTTGATCTAAGAGTGGTCTTATGCCTTAATCATTTGTAATCTAGTCTAATTGCAAGGTATATGTTGTAGAGGAGATAGATATGTTTATTCAACCCCTTTTGCTCTGATTCCATGCTCACTAAGCAGCCTTCTGATTATAATTTGTCTTCCTGTATACCATCCTACAGGACAAGAACATGTTGCTCAGCTGAAATGAGCCATTGTGATAAGATTTACAGTTGTATTTAATATTAGACACTATTAAATGGGCATAGTTGTCTCTTACTGGTTTAATTTCACAAGTCCCTCTGACTTCAGAAGACATCACTTTTGAACAGATATGACAGAGTTGAGGGTCTGGTCCTACAAAGTTGAAGATGAGATTCTAGAGTTTTGGGAGCTCAAATACTTTTCCTGTAAACTCTTCCTGATGGACAAGCAATCGTCCCTTAGCCCCCCAATTTACCTTGAAATCCATTCTTCTAGCAATAACTTTCTAACAAACCAGTCATAACAGAAGCATAATATCTATGATTGGTGTTTACAATTCCTGAAAGCCCAGTCAGTTGTCTTGACTGGAAGTCATAGGTGGAATATTGCTGGTAGCTGGTTGCTACCAAATATATAAACAAGTCAAGATAGTGGCTAAAAGTGAAGTGGATAGAGGTAGATCCATCAACATTTGAATCCAACTCTGCCTCTTTCTACCTGTGGGACAGTGGGCAAGTCACTTAATCACTGGAGCCTGAGCGTCTTCTACTACAAACTGGGGATAATTTTGACCTCCAATGAATGCCAATAGAGGTTAAGTGAAATAAAATATCCAAAGTTCAAAACATAGCACCTGATGGAGTAGGTTTTCCATAAATGATAGCTTCTATTATTGCTATTTTTATTTCTTTTACCCCTTACAGCTCTAAAACCTTATCTTCAAGCATATCTAGAGAGATTCTATTTCTCATGTCTCCAAATAATCCTTGGCATGTGATCCTGTGCTTTGCCTGCCCTATCAATATTTTACTTCTCTTTTTCATTATCTTCTCTGCTCAGCCATAGTTTCATGGTGTAAAATAGAGATGTTCTCCAAGTACTTGCACTCTTGTCATATATTTTAACTTCTGCATCTTGGAGAATATGCCCGTGACACAAAATGCGTGTTTGATATTGATGTAGACCTCATTGGTAGAAGGAATTTAATGAGTATATCTTACAAGTCTACTCAGATAAGCAATAAGAAAAGACCCGGGTGTTGTCACCAAAAAGAGGCGAAAGTAAAATCCCTATCAAACACTGGGGTGTTTTCTCTTTGATCTGCCCTGCTTGTCTTGAGCTGCACACCAGCTATCTGGCAGGCAGTACTTCTGCTTATGAAGATGAAGAGGTGCAGTGACTTACCCCACAGGGAGGGCAAAGATTAATGAAGTGTGTGTATAAATTCTAGGAATATGAGAGGCAACAGTCAGCCTTTTAATAGTACTTTAATTAACACTGATATAATGCATTAACTAACCCTCAGCAGCACGTTTTGACTCATTTGTTAGTCGTGTTCTTAACAGCAGCTGTTCCACTGCATCAAAAAACATTGCTTCTTTATTGCATGTTAAAGAGCCCAGAGCCATATAAAGCAGGCTGCAATGCAATCACGCTATTTGGCTGAGAATGAAGGCGAAGGGAACACAAAACATTGAAAGTGTAAATACATTTCAAGTCATTACCTACATCTTGGGTTATAGCAGCCTTCCTGCACAGCAAATTTTATATGGAACTTCCCTAACAATCCGTGATACTTTACACCTCCTTTATGATTAACCTAACCTAGAACAACTTTCTCATTATTCAAAAGCTAGGCCACATTTTACTAGTTTCCTCCATATTTATCCACTCTTGTTAGATCACCCTTGTTCATGCTTCTGTTACCTATTTGCTTCTATTCTTACATTGATCACACTGTTTTATAAGCATCTGTTTAAACGTATCTGAATATCCCACTAGACTTCGAGTCTTGAAGGCTGAGGCTGTATGTTATCTGTTTCTGTGTCTCCAGAGTCTAGCACCATGGTGGGTATCTGGTAACCTCTCAGTAGATGTCTGTGGTCTTAATAAATAAATGAAAAATCAATTAATAGAATGTACATAGTTTACTAAGAGATTTTATTTACATCTGAATTATTCTTTTATGTCTTTTAGATTCAACAATCCACAAAAAATAATGAAAATTATATTTCTAAGAAAGATTGCCTCTAATAATATCTATAATAGAAAAATAAATATTACTACTTAGACTGTAGCCTTGTCTAACATAGGGACTAAGAATCCATTCCATTCTGTTTACCATGACAGATCATTCTGACTGTCCAGTGGCTGAAAATTCTGCTAAACGTCATGTTTAAGCAACAGTTAAAAAGGAATGCCAGATGTTAAGAAACAGAGAAGTTGCCTTCTCAGCAAATTTTCCAATACCTATACCTTTAAAAATTCTGCTCTCTTTTTCTAAATCACACGCTCTATCACTTGCCTGCTAGCTTAACTGTTTTCCACTTTTCAAACTCAGCTTCACTGTATCTTTGAGGCAGACTCTCATCTATAATACTTTGTACCCACACTCATCCAAGTAAGTATTTTATATGTTAATTGATTGTTCAAGAGAGTGTTTGTCACTAATCTTTTCACTTTTGGAGACCAAGTTTTTTCATCTTTGTATTTCTTCTTTCTGTCAGAGTGTCTAAGGCATAGTAGGCCCTCAAAAGCATTTGATGGATAAACAGTTCTTTAATGTAAACAGTGGCTTTGGGTTAGGGCTGTGTTTAGTTTCCATGATGATTGCATTTTAGTAGAATCATTTTCTTGTCAGTGATAATAAATGTATTTTAAAACACAACTGAGTATATGAGAAAAGCTTCCAAAGCTTGGCTTGTGTTCTGCTGCTCCATCTTTTCCATGTCATTCTTGAATTAAAGCTCACAAGGAGTTTAGTGCTCCCAGCACTATATCACTCAGTAGCTTACTTGATTTACTGGAATGACCCAATGCAATGTTCATGTCTTTAAAGGATGGATCACCCAAATACACAGACACTCTTGGGAAATAAACCTAATAGAGACTTTAACCTCAGTTCTGGAAACCCTTTCACCATGAGGAGTCATTTTGTATCACAGCATAGTTACATCTGATATGTGGAGATTAAAAAAAAAAAAAAGATTCCTTGGCCATTTACAAGGCTCTGTTCTTCATTGTTTTCTTTTTAAATATGAATAGCTATGGGATTTGATCAATCATAAGCCCTGTGATGTTTGGCATTACTTATGGAGTTTGGGTTTGCTAAGTTACCATATAATTTTTATTTATTTCCTTATCCAGTTGGGTTGCTCCCACCAGGTGAATAGTGTTCTGAATTATTACAGTAAGTTTGGACAATTGAGTCTATGATTATTGAAACTATTTTCCTGACTCTCTTCCTAGAATAAGAGTTCCTTGAGGATGTAGACATTTTCTTATTCATCTTTGTATTTCCGTTCTCTTAATGCATAGTACTAGACATCCTCCAGTATTAAGTATTTAATAAATGCTTGTCATTGGAAGCTGTTGTTGAATTCCCATATACTTCTATGCTTTTTTCCCACTATTAAACATGATCACACACAGACATCATTTGGGCTTAAAGTCAATTTTTGAGGCCTAAATTGCTATGAATTTCATCTCTTTGTCCTATCATTAGTTGCTGACTACACATTCTATATTACATTTTTCATTTTATGAATTGTGACTAGTAGACACTATGATTCTTCAGAAGGTTTCATACATATCAAAATTAGAAAACTATTTTGATATAAAGCATGAAAGATATCAGTAGTAATTCCTCCTGCAAAGCAGAATTGCATAGTGGGAAAGAACATAGTTGCTAATTTCAGACTGATGGAGATAGCAGGGTTTGCTGTTAAATAAGAAGAGATGTGGGGGGAAAAAAGCATTCTAATTGTGCTTAGAATGTAGGTTCCATTTATGAAGATGGAGTGACCATAGGAGGACCAGTATTTTATAGGAAACCAGTTCTTTGGGCAGGTTAGGTTGTAGATGCCCCATAGCCATCCAAGTTAGGGATGTTGAGTAGGCAGTTGGATACATGTCTCTGAAGCTCAATGGAGCAGTTTCCCACTAAAGGTAAAATTAGGGATGTACCAAAAAAGATGGTATTTCAAACCAGAAGATGGAGTTACACATTCCATAGCTTTTGGAGGTTATTATTACTGTAGTGATCATCATCATCACCATCACCATCATCGTCATTATTATCATTATGTTAGCCCTGTTTTCCTGTGTGAGGGCATCAGAATCATGGCTCTCTTTGGAGATATGGTCTAGTATAGAGGTTGTGATGCTTAAATAATTGTTTCGTCTCTATTTAAAGCAGACATGACAGTGGACTGGGGACAGAGAGTGCAGCAATTCTATAAAACGTAGCTGGAAGAGTAAAGACAATTTGGGGGTTGAATTAAAACATTGTCAGGCCTAAAGGTCTTTTGAACCCATTTGCAAACCTGATCAAGGATAGTTGGAATATATTAAAGCTAAGCGCCAAAACAAACCCTTTTATTTCCCAGGGAGAGATGGTTTGAGTAATTAAGGGCACGTCTGCACTTTTATTTCAGTAGCAAAATATTTGCATTGCATATTAGTACCGTGTTAATCTGACAATTGGTTTCTTTGCTCACAATTCCCCTTCTTAGTCACTGATACTGAAAATGATTCAGAAACCTCATATAATAATAATCTCTCAGCAAAATTCATCCGATTTAGGCACCATTCAAAATAAATCCATTTATCTGGTCATTTTCTATTGAAAGTAGGTCTGACTGCAGTCAACAAGTAGCTTGCAAGGTCAAGTTCTTTTTATGGATTAGAAATTAAAATTTCTAATTTTAATTAGAAGTGGGATTTGACCAGTCTTTTCAACATATATTTTAGTTTTTAAAAATAATTCCATAATATATACTACTATTACTAATATTAACACATTAACTTCCAGTTATTTGTACGCACTATGCCACAGTGTTTAGTGTATGTACTAAACACTTTGGGAATGTTATTTTATTTAATCTTGACAACATCCTTATAAAATAACCATTCTCCCTGTTCTACAGATGAGAAAACTAAAAATAAGGAAGCTGAGCACTGTATTTCTCAAAGCAGATATTTAGATCAGTAGGTCTGGAGTGAGGCCTCAGATTTTGCATTTCTAACAAACTCCTGGGTTTAGAGACTTGGCTTTAGAAACTAAAGGGCTTGACCAAAATTATTTTTCTGGCCCAAAGCTGCTACGTATAGCCTACTTATTTTTAACCCAGTTTTATCCCATTGTCAAAAGAATATTCCTTTCTTAAAGCTGAGCTCCTTTCCCCAGTATCCTATGGCAACCCAAGCCTTTAACGGGGAGAAGCCTACTTCATGTTTTCTGTATGTGAGTCTGTGAGTGTGTCCTAATGCTTGGACTTCATATATTTCCTGTGACTGCTCCTTCCTCCTGGATAGCCAACCAAATCATGGGTCCAGCGTTCTGCTTTTAGAACCTACCTATTCCCTTATCCTTAGTGAATACCATAAAGTTTGTGCTTCTTTGCCCAGACTCTAAGGATCAAATTCAAGGGCTTCCCTAGATTGCCTATGGAATTGCCCACACTCCCTTCCCATTCCCCGACTCTTCTGACTTTTTTTTTGCAGTACATGGGCCTCTCACTGTTGTGACCTCTCCCGTTGCGGAGCACAGGCTCCGGACGCGCAGGCTCAGCGGCCGTGGCTCACAGGCCCAGCCGCTCCGCGGCATGTGGGATCTTCCCGGACTGGGGCATGAACCCGTGTCCCCTGCATCAGCAGGCGGACTCTCAACCACTGCACCACCAGGGAAGCCCCATCTTCTGGCTTTTTAGATTATCATGCAGAAGGTGTGGAGGAGCCAAGAACCCACTGCCCTCTCGATACTCACACCTCCTACCCTTTCCCCTGTGATGCTTTTCTCACTTATAGCCTCACTCATGCCATTCATTATTCTTGGAATACCCTTTTGCTTTAAGTCTACCTTCTCTCCTCTTTTCAGAGGTTTTCTAAAATCTCACCTCCAACAGTAAAGACTTCCAGAAATGAAGCCCTGTGATTATTCTCGTCCCAAGGCTGACGAGTAACATTCACATTTTCCATCCCACGAACCACAAACACAGTCACTTTCCTTAATATAAATGTCTATATAATTAGTTTGTCTTTCCCATGAAACATTCCCTTCTATAGCTTTGTATGTTGTGGATTCATGACATTAGAGCTAGAAGCTACCTTAGATTTTATCTAGTATTCTGCAACTAGACAATTAAGCAGAGAAAGCACTGATAGAAAAATTGCTAGATACCAATACCATTGTGAGATTTAACTAAGATGAAGAAAGTTATGGGCCTAGCAGTTCAGGTACATGTTAAGGGGTGAAAGAAAACACTAAAACACAATTTTAATAGTACAGTTTATTAGTACAACTGCTGAGAACAAAAATAGTTCAGTACTAATTCAGTACTCTTTCCACTCAACCACACTGGAATTAAAGCATTTAAAATTCCCAGACTATGACAGTAATGGTATAAAAGTAAGAGGCTGGGTTTTTAGGATTCAAGGCAATAAGATATTCAAATCTTTCTGTGGTTTCTACTGTTAAGACATACCTGTCTGGAAATATTGGTTGAGGAAATATGATCAGGGAGCATTCCCTACTTTTTAAAATTCAGAGGAAGGACAGGGCAAGGTAGACCTGAATGAAGGGCCCTGAACTAGTCAGAAACAATAATAAAGACCCTTAGGCATCTATAGTGCATCTGCAGCCAGAGGGTCACCCTCTTCAGGGGTATTTGATTGATCCTCTGAAATTGTCCCATCAACTTCCCAAGGAAAAGGGAAAGGAAATAGTGCCTCCTCCTATATTCCAGACATGGCTTTATACACGTCAGAGTTCCAGTTGTCTGATGAAACCACCTTTAATTATAGGCATCTGAAATTGGGCACTTCTAAAATAGAACTTCTCTTCTTCTAATTGTTCTCTACCTCCCTTGCTCTCTTAAAATCGTTGATTCAGCCCCCTGAACTAGGGCATTTGATGTCATTTTTGAGGTTTGCCTCTTCTATAATCCCTTCTCCCCATTTAAGCAGTATATAGAGTGTCAGCTATAACTAGAGATTTTTTAGATCCATTTTCCCCTGTCTATCCGAAATGCCACTGTGTTAAATCCAGTCCCTCATCACCTCTCACTTGAAAAACTGCAATTATAACCAAATGCTCTGGGTGCCATTCCATTTTTCAAAGGACAGAAAGTTGTCACAAGTTTTTTTTTCTTAACGCAATGCTGATGACAGCACCCTTTGGTCAGTAGTTACTACTGGCTCTCCGTCTTTTGGATTAGTCCTCACTTCTCTTATTAGCAGAGAAGGGCCTCTGCAATCTGGCACAGCAGAAAAATCTCTCCTTGATAATATTATGTAACTATCAACCAATAATACTGAGCTGAGTCCTGAATACTAGGAATCAAGGAGGCACAGATTATTTTGGTTTGACTGTTTTTCAGTCTTCATTATATACAAGATCCATAGTTTGTCTTTAATCAGAAAATACTATATAACCTTGAACCATGAAAACAGTGAATCAGAGTCTGAAAGTTTACTTTCGAGTAACTGTCGGTTGGCACTCACTTTCTAAAAGGAGATATGGTAGACATTAGTAGCTTGAGGTGGGTTAAATAACAAAGTACATAGTTTATGCTTTTATATCTTTATCAAGTGTTCTCATTGTCTTTTGTGGAATAACCGTTTGTGGGTTGGAAAATATTTTAATTTCAGTTGGCTATCTGGTAATACTTAACGCGGCACAGGAAATTTCTATGTGTGCTACCTATAAATAAAAGGAAATTTCTTAGTGTTAGTGAATTATTTGACTTTAAAAATGTCTAGATAAAATATCACAGGAAAGAATAGTTTCTTGGCCTGCTTCTATGAGAACTTCTTTGGGTGAATACATTTGCAGAGACGTATGAAAGCATTCATTAGAAGTGAATCATGGTGTACTTTCTTCAAATAATTTTCCATTCAAGTGACACTTAATGCATAGTTTATACATCTGGGGCCAATAGTTACATGATCCACATTCCATGAGGAGTACCAACAATTTATAAGATGCTCCAGGTTTCCTGAAAGTAGAGCATATTATGTCTATATAGATGATAGGGAAGGGAGTAAAATGATAAGATTGTCAGCATCCCTTTGATGTCTTTTAAACAAAGATTCTAACAAACATTGACTCATTTTCACTCCATGTGATATTACGGAAGAAAAATTTTGTTTGGGTCTTGGGATCTTAGACATGCAATGAACCTAGATTTCATTCCAACATTTTTTTCATTTTTGTAGTGGAAATATTTTTGTTCTTCAGATCTCAGCCTCATTAAATTTGCAAGCTACAAAGACACATAAATAGCATTCAGTGCATTTGTGCATGTGATGAGCTCAGTAATTTCAAAAGGCCTTCACCAATTTACTACACTACAGCATACAAAAGTGGGAAATTTATCTCCTGTAAATTGCCTACCTGCTAATGCTGGATACCACTGAGAATAGCTATCTTCAATATATTTTTAAATGGAGAAAATTATGATTCAATTACTCTGTAAAATTATTGATGAGAAGTGCTATCACACCTCCCTTAATATACCACAGAAAGTAGATTTTTATATTGCTCATTAGTTTTTTGGTCGAACTAGATTCTTCATCATTCAGGTATCTTTCTGAGATTGAAATTTAAGCATTTTAGCAGATGTGTTTAAGTCCTTCCACCACTACAAGAGTGGGAAGAGGTTGGAGGAGCTACTGAAGGAAAGGTCCTACATGGTGGTACCCAATTAAATTATAATAATTGCATTTTATTATGACTCCTTCAAGAATGTCTCAGGTAGAATGAGAATTATAGATCTGAGCAAATGAAGATGGACAAGAGAATGGTAAATATAGTAAGGGAACATTCCCATGGCATAAAATATGGTTACAAAATATTTAAAGATAATTTATCCTTAGCATTTATTGAACAGATTTTCTGCTTACTGAGAGGTTTTGTTTTTCTACTCCATCACCTCTTCCAAAATCCCATTAAGAATTTTTTAAAAAGAAGAATTATGGAGAGAAGGAAAGGAAGCTTATTTCCCACTCTCTTCAAACCCCGACCCCCCAAACTTCACAGGAATCAGGGATGCTTGAACTACTCTTACCTACTTCTCTTCCGGTCTTCAGAGGAATTAAGTGCCTCCCTGACATTTCCTGGGTGGAACAGTGAGAAGATAGCCTTCTTCCTCTGGACATTTGCACATGCCTCTGAAGTCTCACACAGAATTAATTACAGTGAGACATGGGGGGAGTGTTTCCAGTGATTCTCCAAAGGAAGCTCAGAAGTCCCAGTGAGGCTAAGTAAAATAAACCCTTGGCACTACAGATATCAGCCCATGACTTGAGCTGAAAAGGAAGTAATCTAGTGGGTATGCCAATATTTTAATCTTCCCTCAGGTTGTTCTGAGTCAGGAACAATCCTTGACTTAAATATTGTGAGAAACACAGTGACGGGGATGGTTATATTATAATATCACACAATACATAAATATGAACTGCATTAGAGTTCATGAGATTCCAGAGGTCCCTAACAATGGTAAAGCACAGAAAATCATGAAAACTACTACCGTCAATCTGATCAAGAAGTTGCAGCTGCATGGCTTTGAAGTCTTTTAGGTTAGGGACCAAACTGTCATACCATTGTTAGGCTCCTAGGATCTGGTTTCCCATAGCAAGAGCCATTTGATCATCAGATGCATGCTTAAACTTGCCGCCTGCTGCCGAAACCACTCTGAGTTGAGATACAGTGCTTGTTGTTGCTTTTTACTTTCTATTTGTGTTTTTTTTTTTTTCCTTTTAGGGGTAGCAAACTATACCTTGGTTCAACCTGTTCTTTTATTTTTTTAATTGAAATATAGTTGATTTACAATGTTGTGTTAATTTCTGCTGTACAGCAAAGTGATTCAGTTATACATATATATACATTCTTTTTTTAATATTATTTTCCATTATGGTTTATCACAGAATATTGAATATAGTTCCCTGTGCTATACAGTAGGACCTTGTTGTTCATCCATCCTGTATATAATAGTTTGCAACTGCTAACCCCAAATTCCCACTCCATCCCTCTCCCACCCCCACTCCCCCTTGGCAACCATAAGTCTCTTCTCTACATCTGTGAGTCTGTTTCTGTTTCAAAAAAGTTCATTTGTGTCATATTTTAGATTCCACATATAAGTGATATCATATGGTACTGGTCTTTGTCTGACTTACTTCACTTAGTATGATAATCTCCGGGTCTGTCCATGTTGCAGCAAATGGCATTATTTCATTCTTTTTTATGGCTGAGTAGTATTCCATTGTATATATGTACCACATCTTTTTTTTTTTTTTTTTTTTTTCTTTTTTTTCACATCTTCTTTATCTATTCATCTGTGGATGAGCATTTAGGTTGTTTCCTTGTCTTGGATATTGTGAATAGTGCTGCTGTGAATATAGGGGTGCATGTGTCTTTTTTAATTATATTTTTCTCTGGATATTTGCCCAGGAGTGGGATTGCTGGATCATATAGCAACTCTATTTTTAGGTTTTTGAGGAACCTTCATACTGTTTTCCATAGTGGCTGCACCAACTTACATTCCCACCAACAGTGTAGTTGCAACACATTCTTTTAAAACCAGATAAACCTGGATTTGAACCTGGAATTCACTTATCTACTTATTTGGCCTTGGGGAATTTACTTACCCTTACTGAATTATAGTTTCTTTATCTGTCACATGAAGATGCCAACGAGCCACACTACTGAAGCCTGCGCACCTAGAGCCCGTGCTCCGCAACAAGAGAAGCCACTGCTATGAGAAGCCCGCTCACCACAACTAGAGAAAGCCTGTGCACAGCAACGAAGACACAACACAGCCAAAAATAAATAAATTTTTTTTAAAAAATTGAAATATATTAAAAGTAAGAGCTTTCTGGGTGCATTATAACACATAGACCAGTTGGTTCCTAACCTTAACAATACAAGAGAATCACCGGAAACTCATTAATATGTTTTGGGTCCTCATTCCTCAATATAATCTAGGTTGGGTCCTCAGCATCAGCATTTTTTTAAACACTTCAAGTGAGTAGCCAGGGTTGAGAATCACTCATCTCAACAGTCTGACCTAGGGGTTAAGAACATAGACTTTGTAGTCAGACAGACTGAAAGTTGGATCTTAGCTCTCTCATCGGCTATGAAATTTTGGGTGTTTGTTAAACTTTCCTCACCTTCAGTTTCTTCATCTATAAAATGACTTGTCAGTGTTTACTTAAAAAGTTGTTATGGGAATGGAATAGGATAAACAAGTTTACTTAGGGAGGGCCTGGTACTTAGTCACTGCTCAGTGCTTTTTATTAGTGTGATGATTAAATTTCTCAAGAACTTTAGATGTGCCTCTATGGTAAGACCATAAGACTATGGTAAGACTAGCCAGGAGACAGCATTTTTACTAATATTTTACTTAAATTTCCAAATTCAGTGGTGTGTGCCAGGTGCTATGTTGAATCTTTTATAAACATTATATTTTTAACCTGCTCAAAATTTTGACATGTGCTTTAACCCATTTTTACAATGGAAGACACAGATTTTGAGAGATTAAAATCTTTTCTCAAATCATCTGGTATGAAGAGTTGGGACTCAAATCCATGTCTGAGCATATCTAAACTCAGACTTTTAACCATTATACTATATTGCCACCAAAACAACAAATCTGTACAAGATCAGTATACAGTCCCTTTAAACAAAGCACCCTTTTTCACTTCTTTTTTTTACTAAATTCAGAGAATACAAAACAGGACCAACTCCATAAAAGTGAGCAACCATGCATTGCAGTCACACAGGAGCCTGCACACAAAGGAACCCAATGCTCAGAAGGATCCTATGCTTAGAATTTTACTCTTTGCAATTGCCAGCTTGAAATACTTAATAATTGTCTCTTTGGATTTATGTTTTGTGAGTGAACTCTAATAGGACAATGGAGGATGCACTGGGGACTTGGAGGCTTAGCTTATATACAGTCTTGTTTCCCACTGCCTTTCTGGGATGGGGCCTCAGTAACCCGTTCCCTGCTGCCTGGTGCTTGGGGTCATCACAGCCTCCCCCTCCATGTTCTCATCCCACTACTACTCCTTCCATCCTCCCAAGTTGGTGACTTGGTCACTTTGGTTGGGGGATGAGGAGGACTGTATCTCTGCCCCTGGCAAGGGCCTGGGCATGGTTGCAGGAGGGTTGAGTTTGTGTACACATCATGTAATATCTCTGGGCAAAGCAAGAAGGCAGTCATCCCCAAACTTATGTGACAGTGGTTCATTCAGCAGTAACTTGGCAGGGACCTCTTCCTCATCATATTTCCAGATACCTAGTACCTCCTGATGCGGAAGTTGTAATCTCTTGGTAGTCATCCATCTGCTTTGGTTTGAGGTGGCACCCCCATGGAAAGAATAAGTTGACCCCTCCAACCCCAACTGGCACCCTGCATTTTCATTTGACACTGGCCCCTCAAATTAAGTAGCTATCCCTGATGAAAATTATTAACAAATACAAAATAGTCCCGCAAAGGTGGGGTTGGGGGCAGGTTTGTAGTGTTTGGAAAGTACAAAGGCAATGCGAGGCTACCATAGCCTGATGGAACCCAGGCTGGAACAGTGTGCCCAGGGTTTAGAACCATGGGCTCTGGAGTTTTAAATGTTCTCAATATCAATCCCAGTCCTGCCATTTATTACTCGTGTGATTTTGGGTAAGTAACTCACCATCTCTAAGCTTCAGTTTCCTCTTTTGTAAATCTAGCATAATAATCACACTAACCTCATGAGTTTGATTTAGGATTAAATAAGACAAGTGTGTGAGGCAAGTTTTTAGCAGTGTCTGAGACATAGTTAGTACTGGATAAATGTGGTTTTTACTATTTGTAATTTCTTCTTGACTCAGTGTCTCTCTTGGCTGAGACCAAGTTTGTTGCATTGAAGTATTTGACCAGGACCCTATAAAGAAGAAACAATTGCTGGGAAGTGTACCCCTTCTTATTTCTCACCCCACTTTCTAGATCCCACCAAAAGAAAAACCCATTTCATTTCCTATTTTTTCAATCAAATTCAAGGGAATTGTAATTTCTTACAGTACACTTTCATCAGCCATCTCAGAAAACATATTATGTCTGAAATGAAAAGTTTGGCTTTGCTTTCCTCTTTTTCTCTCCCTGAATGCCATGATTGCAGTAGAATAAGAGAAGCATTGAAATAACAACTTCATCCTGTACATCCTCAACCCCCAACAAGACCCACTTGAATATCCACATTCTACTTCCTTCTTCCTCCCCTCACTCTCTGGGGATGTCCATTCACATACTCATGCTAATAATATTCCTTGAAACATTTAAGATGCATTTCCAAGTGACAGGAAGGGCTACCATACAGAAGCATCATCTTTTTTTTTTTTTTTTCCATTCCCCAACACATTAATTGGTTGGATTGATTTTCTGGACCAGCAAGGAAGGGAAATATGCATTAAAGAAAGATTGATAGGATAACACAATTGTTTGTGTTTGGAAATGCATTTTTTTTTCTCAGAAATAAATCTTCAGGACATCAGGAAGCCTAGAAGTATCAAGAAGTAGATTCCTTGCCTTAATTCATCTCATCTAGGTTAAAATACAGTCTTCTGAATAGAAATTACGTTAACAGATATTAATCAACAATCATCCAGAGAAAATATAAGTGAAAATAAACATACAACAAAGTTTAATCCTGTGAATGGTTGAAATTAAAATAAGAATGATATTTCTCTTTGCATTTATCAATTTAATAAATTTTTCTTAAAATTCATTTTGTTGGTGAGGGTATAGCAAGGTATATACCATTATAAATCACTAGTGAGAAGGGAAACCATAAAACTTTCCAGACTGTAATTTTAAAAGTATGTTTCAAAAGTCTCAAAACTGCTAGGTTTTTGAGTTCCAATTATTCCATATCTAGGAATGTTGCCTAAGAAAATGATAGGAAATGGGGACAAAGATTTATACAGGTTCCCTCCACTATCTGAAAGTAAAACATCCTATGAAATCTTTCATATACTGAAACGGCATAAAGTGAAGAAGCAATTTCTTTAGGACACATCTTGCTAATGCATGCACAAAATAAATTGAGATAAAGCACAAATACTCACAGACACAGTTCAAAACTGTAGAGGCTCGATGCTGAGACTCTGCGTGTGGTTCCCTGGGAAGGAGCTTGGCGGTGCCACTCATACTGCTCAGTGTGTGTGATGCTTCTATAACAGCTCCCTGCAAAACAAAGTCTAAACGCTATTGTCTGTTTTTGCCTTTTTCATAAAAGCAAAAATCCTCTTCAGATTTCTTTTGGTTAGCAAAACCAGGTACTAATATAGGTCTTTCTTAAAAGCAAAGTGGCTAAAACGAACTTTAGAAAAGCGGGGGATACCTATATATCAAAATATTTGTTCGCATCATCAGTCATAGTAGTAAATAACTGACCACAAGCTGAATATCAAAATATATGGGATGAATAAATTATTATTTTTTATTTTCTCTCCTCTAATCCCCTCACCCCTGGAATTTATACTCCTCCCCTTCACTAGGTATCACTGTCTCTTTTAGTTCATAGTGTTTATCTGAGGATAATAAGGCAAATGGGAGGAAAGGTCCTGCACTACTGGTGTAGCCATGATCTGCATTTGAGCTCCCTTGGAGTGCATTTGTGGGTGATCCTCATCATTAGGGATTCTACACCTTTCCTTCCCTTACTGTGGACAATGTCTCCACTAAAGAATCTACTTGACACATGGTCTGTTGGAGGCCTCATTAGCCTTCTATGCAGTACTCATGTCAATCTTTTTTATAATGGGTACAGGAAGGCTATCTTTTATTTAGCACCCAATTGGTCCACAAGAAATAATATACCTTGCCCTGAAAATTCTAGATATCCATGACTTTCCCAATGGAGTCACCTCTTCTTTTTCCACCATCACAGTAGCTACGTAGTCAAAAGTCATTCAATCTTAGACCTTTCCAGGAAAAGTGTTGGCACCAGTTGCTGTGCTCCCACAGACACTAGGGAACAAAGATCAAGCTTTTCAAGTGGTCTTCTGGAATCTCCTCTCACTTGTCTTGAAGGGAAATGGAAGTACCCTCTCCTTGCCCTGTGAAGAGCAGAGTATGTAAACTTACTCCAAATTGCTTTTCCAAGGAAATTTTCTCTCCCAGACTTCTAACCTCCATTCTCTTATATGTCCTTGAATAAATGCTAAGCCACAGTTGTTGAAAAAATAGATAGGGAGATAGGGGCTACCTTCTTCATAAATTCTTTTTTTTTTTTTTCCTTTGGCCACGCCACACAGCTTGCGGGATCTTAGTTCCCCAACCAGGCATTGAATCCAGGCCACAGCAGTGAAAGCGCCAAGTCCTAACCACTGGGCCACCAAGGAATTCTCCGTAAATTCTAAGGTAGTGTAACATATCCCTTTGCATGCTGGAGTCATTGTCATCTGTGATCTTGCAAGCTCAGCTCAAAGTGAGACAGAAATAGCCTTATTTTTACATTCTTTTAAATTATGCATTAATTGAGGGGATATAAAATAATATGACAGAACACAGGAGATACAACAATCTAGACCTGGGATCAGCGAAGACTTGCCCAAAGAAAGCAATCGCCAAGCTAAAATCTAAACTATAAGTATGAATAAGTAGAGTGAAGGAGATGAGTAGAATAATAGTAAGACAACAAGGCCACCATTAAAAGAAAATATTGTGTAAAAGCAAAATAGTATAACCAATTTGGAAACAGTTTGGAAAGCAGTTTCTTATAAAGTTAAACATACACTTATATGATCTAGTAATCCCACTCTGAGGTGAAATGATAACTTATATTCATACAAAAACCTGTGTGTAAATGATTATAATGATTTTATTCATAATTACTCCAAATTGGAAGCAATGCAAATATCCTTTAATTGGTGAATGGATAAACTGTGGTACATCCATACAATGGAAGACTACTCAGTGGTAAATAGGAACACATTATGAATACAGGCTCCAGCATGGATGAATCTCTAAAGCATTATGCTAAGTCAAAGCATCCAGACTCAAAAAACTCCATGTTGTTATGATTCTATTATATGTTTTTCTGGAAAAAATGAAAACTGTAGGGACAGAGAACTGATCATTGGTCACCAGGGACTGGAGGCAAGGCCAGAGGTTGACTACAAAGGGTCATGAGGGAATTTGGAGGGTAATGGAAATGTCTATATATTGATTATGGATATATTAGTCACATGATTCTTCATTTGTCAAAGCTCATAAAATGGTGTACAAAAAAAGGTGCATTTTTTTGTGTGTAAATTATACCTCATGTTAAAAAAAAGGAGTATGGTTCCTTTGAGGAACTGAAACGTAGTTACTATAGAAATAGAGTGAGAAGCAGGGAAGGTAAATGATGAGGCAAGAAAGATACATGGGAATTGAGTCACTAAGGTCTTTATAAATCATGTTCAGGAATCCAGACTTTATCTTTAAAGTAATGGTGAACTATTGAGGGGTTTAACTTGGTGACAAATCACTTTAGAGGGATCACTCAGCCAGTAGAGCTAAAGCAAGAAGACTAATTGAGGTGTTAGACAGAAATGGAGTAAATCAGGTAGGAGATATTGCTTGCCTGAACTAGGAAAATGTGGTGGGGACTTATTCACTTTTTAACAAATAGGTTTGGAGTGCCTTTTATGTTATGGACACTGAGCTGGTTCTTGGAAACAAAACGGTCAGTAAAAAACAGACACATTCTTGGACCTCTCATAGCTCACAATCTGGTGACAAAGGCAGCAAGTACATAATTTCGTCTGTAATAAATTCTAAGAAAAAAAGGTCGTTATTATTATGAAAGCCCCTGAAAGGGGGCTGTGTCAGACATGATTAGTTACTCACCCAAAATCTCTTTCTTACTAATTCCATTGTGTTCAGGACACCTATGTGTTAGCTTCTAAAAAACATTATCTCCCAGCTTCCCTAGCAGTTTGGGGTGGCCATGTGACACAATTCTGGCCAGTGATGTGTAAGTGGAAGGATGCTGGGTATTTCTAGAATGGTTTTGCTTTCCTGATTATAGTCTCTTCTTACCGCATTCTTTCTTCTTTATCACGTCTGGTACATGTGATAGTGGTCACTTAATGACGACATCAATATTTGTGTTGGTATGGCAACTGTTCAATGAATTTTTAAATTTAATACACGATAATACTTCTTGATTGTTACTTTTATGGGACTTGTGTTTGTTCCCCACCATCCCCACCCCTGTCCTAAATGCTCAACAGAGATTTAGACGAAAGGTCCCTCATTCATGGCATGGTTCACCCTATTAAATTTCTGGGTGTTCTCTGTCTCGTATCCACTACCTAAATAACAGTGGTGGAGGATTTGGGTTCCTCAAGCCCAGAGCAGGTAAATATAGTGAAGTTTTATTGGGGGGGTGGGAGTATTGTTTTTTTCATGTGTGACAATGCTAATTAACTGGTGCTAGTATTCCCAAACATTATGTTGAGAAGGATTCTGTATCAACAGGAAAGAGGATTGTCTCAATTAGTAATGTCTGCCATGTACACAGGAAGATTTATAAAAAATCTTTTTCATTGTCATGATGAAACCAGTCCCTCTGAAGAAAGGAAGAGGAGGCGAGCCTTTTAGATAAGGTTTGTATGCTCAAGAACACAGAAGCAAGATGAGATAGTTCTTTGGAGCCTTACAAGAGCCTGACTTACATTGTTGCTGGTCTGTTGCAGACAGGCCTGAGGACAGGGACCACTCACCCAGGAACGAAATAATAGTGTGACACACGTGGAATGGGTAGCCTAAGCCCTGATACCAGAACCTTCATTCTTATCAACCTGCACATTAGTGAGTCCTAAAACCCTCTGAGCAGTTTTTCTTACCTGAACCCATTTACTATCTCATGGAAGCCATTTTTTTCCTGCCCAAAGGAGGTGAGGAGGGGTGAGGAACTGGGGCCATGAGGAAAAGGAGCCTTCTCTGCCAAGCAGTCAGGATGCAAACTGGAAGGAAAACAAGCCAGGAGGTTAACTTTGCCTAGTTTTAGGTACAAATTACCTTATTTTAGTTTTGGGGGAAGTAAAATGAAGCAATTCAAAAAGAAGAAAGAATTCTGGAAAGAAACTCTATTCTTACCAACCCAGCAGGGATGTACACTTCAATTGCTGAGAGGAAATAATATTAGATGTAATACTAGAGGCTCATTGGAAACGGAAACAGGAGCCCTAATTTGAAGTGGGAGCCATTCATAAAATGACTCACAAACTTGCTCTCAAGAATTAAACCAAGTTTATGAAGAATAATTTTTGTTTGTGATTTTATTTTTTTCCTTTGCAAGCAAGTAATGAGCAGTAATGTAGCCCATACACAAGGTCACTTCAGTCTTTCTCTGGTTTTTAACCATGGTCATTATTAAAGCAAGTGACTGACAGATACATATGTTGAGTAGCCAAGGACTGACTGACCATAGAAGGGGGGACAGGGCAGCTACTGGAAAATCCCGGCTCCCGGCCATACACTGGATTAATGAGAGGATAGATCAGTTAATGGTATTTCATACTTTAGATAAATCTGAGGCCCAGATTTCTCCCACGAAGGACATTAGGCAGCAGTTCAGCCAGTGACAGGGCCTTTCATACGCCAGCTAAGCTGCCTCAAGGGATCTGCATGATGAAAGCAGGCGATTAACAGAAATCCTGTTTTCACTGTGGGGCCTTTACACATTTCCTGCCACCGAACAGCTCCATAGTCATGTGGCACTCTTTATTGAATTAATTGATCAGATTAGTACCAATGCCTCACCCTGTTCTGTGTCCTCCCCCACATTCATGGATCTCACCTCTATCTGGGAGAGAAACAGCTTTGCAGGCAGTGGATGCCAGCAAAGCTTCCACAACTCAAAACCAAAAGAGCAGTGTCTCCTTCTGACTCATTTCTCAAGACTCCTAACTATTGCCACTTTGTATCACATTATGGGGCAAGCAAGCTGCTTTGGATCACAGAGTTGCCATGCATTCCAAACTTCTTCCCCAAGAGAGAAAACACAATGTAATATAAAATCATGGGTCTAAATGAATGTCTAGTCTCCCCACAAATTGCTCTTGTCTTATATTACCTCCTAGGGGAATGAGCCTATGTCACCAAAATTCTTTAAAGCTGCCCTCTTGCATGCCAGAACTTTCCTTTCAGAGAGAGAATTGGACATTTCATTCCTTGGGAAACCCAGTTCTAGAGGGTCAAGGCTTTCTCAGCTGAAACCTGGGTCAGATGTCAAGTCAGATTGGTTTCCTAGTCTGTTTCTCATCTTCTGTTCCCCATCTTCCTCTTCATAGGCACATTTTCTGAGTGTCTTAGGGGGAAAGTTGGGACATCCTCACTCTGCAGGGCAATAAAGTTGGGAAAATCGTAAAAACAACTAACATTTATATAGTGTGGTTCTGTGTATTTTTCTAAGTTGTTTACTTAGAATAACTCATTCTGTCATCATAAAAACAGCCCTAAGGTCAATATCGTTTTATCCTCATTTTACAGGTAAGGAAACTGAGGCGTGGAGAAGCTAAGAAACTTGCCCAAGGTCAGAGGTGTAAAGTAGTGTCACAAGTATTCAAACAGATAGTCTGGCCTCAGAGTGTATGTTGAGTGGCCTCTGTACAGAGATGCTCTTGTTAGTTGGTATATTTCTCCGAGTATTAGAATAATGCTACTAAAGATGTTTGTGCTAATGAATGTAGTTAGCTAATGAGAGAGCTATTGAGACTTGAAAGAGGGATGTATTGTATTATCGTACGAATATACACACACATATATATACATTACGCACATATATCAATATAAATATTATTCTCTGAAGCACGTAAGCACTGTTCTTAGATTAGCTACTCCTTAATTAAGTAGCAAAGTCCATCTTTTTTCTTTTATAGACTTTTTTATCGATTTAAGGTGGATATATATAATTATGAAATTAAAAATAGGCTAAGTATACAAATAATACTAAAAGAAAAGTGCAAAGGAAAGGTCAGGTTGATGATGTACTAATAAGAATCTAGGACTTAAGAAAATTTCTTAAGTTCTTTTACAATGTTTTTTACTTCCTTTATCTCTCCTAAAAGCTAAATATGTAATCAATAGCTATTAAGCTAACTGGATCCTGAATTTGTACCTTTCATGTATTTATTGATCATTAATTAATTAATTCTTTCATTCATTCAGAACATGTGACCTACCTATTGCCACTTTGGAACTGTTTCTCTAATCTTTCTATGACTCTCCAATCCTTTGTCAAATGGAGATACTAAAAGTAAATATTAGCTTTTTGTGAGATTTAATAGCATGTAAATCATAAGCACAGTCTTGCCCATAGTATGGTTTAATTACTATTTAATTAAACTAATTACTTTTAGTAATGATTTAAAAAATAGGAAAAACAAGCAGTCAATATTAATTGAGCCCTAACTATGTATAGGGTCACTGTATTTAGAGAACATGATAGTTATCCTTTTATTCATCCCTGTGTGTGTGATTTCTGCATCTTGTCTTTCTCTTTCATCCCATCCATTTTTCCTCCATTGATTTTTTTTCCTTTTTTTTTTTTTTTTTTTTTTTTTGCGGTACGCGGGCCTCTCACTGCTGTGGCCTCTCCCGTTGCGGAGCACAGGCTCCGGACGCACAGGCTCAGCAGCCATGGCTCACGGGCCCAGCTGCTCCGCGGCATGTGGGATCTTCCCGGACCGGGGCACGAACCCGTGTCCCCTGCATCGGCAGGAGGACTCTCAACCAGTGCGCCACCAGGGAAGCCCTCCTCCATTGATTTTTTTTCCTTTTTTTTTTTTTTTTTGCGGTACGCGGGCCTCTCACTGCTGTGGCCTCTCCCGTTGCGGAGCACAGGCTCCGGACGCACAGGCTCAGCAGCCATGGCTCACGGGCCCAGCTGCTCCGCGGCATGTGGGATCTTCCCGGACCGGGGCACGAACCCGTGTCCCCTGCATCGGCAGGAGGACTCTCAACCACTGCGCCACCAGGGAAGCCCTCCTCCATTGATTTTTATGCCTTTGGAGTGGGGCAGTTTGGTCATGGACCAGTTTTTGTCACTATCTTTCTAAATATCACTTTTTCCTTGGTTCATTCCACACTTGGTGTATTTTCAAAGGTCTGGCTTTACTTTCAGGCCATCTCTCATGATCCAGAGCCTCATTCAGTTCAATCTAATTTAATTCAATTCAGTTCAGTTAAAAGAAAAACAAATCATGTATTCTAGAGTATGATACAGAGATGATTAAGGCAAGATCCTACATCAAGTTCCCTACAGCCTTTCCTTGTTCTACTTTAGGTCATGCCACTGATAATCTCCCTTTATAATTGGAGTTTTGGCTCAGTCTTTATCCTGCCACCATCTTACCTCTAACAGGCCTGAGCAAGTCAGAAATCCGAAGATGACTAGCTGACCCTAAAGGGGCAAGAATGGTGTCTCTGAAAATTCATTCATTATGTGCAAAATGCACTCACAAGGAAAAATCTTCAAAAGAATAGCTAATCTTCAGCTACATCAAGAATTTAATAAAGCTTTATGAGTCGAGGGGATTTTTCAAGGCAATAATGAATATGACTTTAACTGGCCTTGCTCCTTGTGAGCAAAGTGCATTCCAGTTTCCTTCTTCCAGTGTCTGTCTACATGAGGCTAACTGAAAACCTCCATCAAGACTATTTTCTACTCACGTTCTCTAAACTCCCATTTTTCGCTAAGGACGTTATCACTCCAACTTCATTTAGGAGCCTAAACACTTCCCTTTGTTTGTATTAGAATATTAACAATCCAAATACCACAGCCATGAGGGAGAACTGAGTCTTAATAAGGTCAATATACATTCTGCCCAGATGCCATTGTTTTCCAATGAAGTAATATGTTCATTTATGTCTAATATTTCTTCACTACTCTGACCATGTAAGGTAAAGAGCAGACTTACAAAAAGCAACAGCCCCATTAGCTAAGACTTCATTATATCCCAAAATGATTTGACAATGAAAACAACAAACAGATCAGAAAAAAAAGGAAAACTGAGGTGCTAGAAACACATGTCAACTTTTGAGTAGCATGGCCATATTTTGTTTCTTGTGCTATATTGAAATATTATGAAAAATTATCAATATTCCCATGATCCTGATGTTAAAAAACTATTTTGAATCTTGTGAAACCTTCATATACTCCAATACAGAAGCAGTTTCCTTGTCCAGATAAATATTGGTTTGTAAACTTTAAAATATTTCCAGAGAATCAACTGTGAGCTTTCTGTGTTTTTTAATTCTATATTTATTTTATGTTTTATTAATTTATGCTTTTCTCCATGGCATTTCCTTGCTCTAATTTCTTTGGGGTTTAATTTGCAGTCTTTCTTCTCAGTTCTTGAGATAGTTGCCTAGTTCATTGATTTTCAGCTTTTCTTTATTAATACATTCATATAAGGCTATATATTTTCCTCTAAGCATAGCTATAGCTGACCAGTGACTCAGAAAAAATAAAATAATGGAGGTGAGGAGCCAGAGTAGCAGTGTCTGACATGAAATACCTTGACACAGCTTTGTGGTTTAGAATAGGGCTGTTGGCTGCCATGTTTCAGAGTCTCAGTAGTAGCCTATACTCTGTACTGACATTCCTGGTATCTCACCCTTATTATAGCAAAAGAGGCCACTGTTCAAACAACACTCATACTTTATGCCCTCAACTACCTCTTATTTCTAGGATTAGGTAGAAGGAGGACTGTGTTGCTCCCCTAACCCAAATGCCCCTTCAATAAGAGCTGCACTATGTTTGTAAGCTCCTAGATGTACTTCTCCTTTGTATTCTTCAGCCACCATTAGTTCCTGACCATTTAAAGTAAATCCTCTTACTTTTCCAAATCATGGTCCTTCCCTTCTACCCCTTAAGAATCATACTTCAATCAGCCAATTAATCTTACATTGCTTCAAAAAGTGAAGAGCAGAATTTTGTCATGATACACATTTTAGAATACATAGAGAATATACATTTTAGAAAATGATGCCAATAAGAAGACTAGAAAGCTGTTCCTCTATACCCTCAAATCCTACCCCATGTGGTAGAAAAATCACTACATTCTGTGTTCCCACCACCTAAACACTTCCTTTTCCTTGTTTGAAACAAAATGAAGCAAAAGTCTTTGAAGATGGAAATTTTTTTTCTTAAACTGTCTCCAGAACACACACAGACCTAAATGAAACCTTCTGTTCCAACAGGAATTCCACTACCCCATTTACCTGTCAATAGACCCAGATTTTATTTAGATATTAGGCCCAAATCATTGATATTTGGGAAGACAGATCCAACTTCAACTTCTGGGCAATGAAAATGTAAGAAGAAAATTTTAAAGGTGTTTCTGGGAAATAGTTTCTTCCCTAAAAAGAATGTAGTTGCATCTCCATCTAACTGCTTATCCCATTCCCTCCCTCCCTTCACTTGCTGATGACTGTGGTCCTACTTCCTAGAGCTGGGGCAGCCATCTTCTGACTGTGGAGTAATAGCGTGAGCATGAAAAGCCAACCCACAAAGAGCGGCAGAGAAACTGTAGAAATGAGTCTGGTTCTTGATGAAATTGTTGTTCTTGATGAAATTGCTGAGGCAATGACAGCAGCTGCCTACCTCCAGTTTTCTTGTGTGAAATCAATAAACCCCAGTTGTTTAAGCCATCATTAGTAGGATATTCTATTACCTTTGGCTGAAATGCTTTCCTAACAGATAAACATAACTTTTCCTCCATCCAAACTAACTGATACTTTACTTATTTCCCTAGTCCTAAAGCTTTAGAACTTATCCTCTGACTAAACTGGCAAGTTCTTTTATGCATAAAGCATTAATAGTTAATGGTAGATTAATGAGTTATATTATCCCAGGAGACATTTATATTTTTATAGTTGGCTTTAAATTCTTAAGAAAAAATAGGGGGTATTCTAGTAAAGGAAGAGCTGAACCCATGAGGAAGACCAAGACTTACCCCTTAAAGCACAACTTTGCTGACCTGTGTTTTTGAGGGCCGCTTAGATAAGAGAAGAGATTGATTGTGTGACTTATGAAAGTGAATCTCACTACTGTGTGGTCAACAGGTAGAGTCATGTGTCAAATAATGACCTAAGACTAAAGAAAAATGGAACGATTGAAAGATTTCCTAAGATATCTATTAATTTCCATGGATTATTATATACAAGAGACAATCTCCCTTCTCCATAGTAAGTAGAGACCAAAGATGGCATCCCTTTATCCTTTTTGTAAGAGAAAGAGGAAAATTCAGAACATCAGTTCCTAAGAATTTTCTATAGGTATCTCAAATTCAGCATTTTTAAAACTGAACTCAAAATCTACTTCACTGAAATATTTTTCTTTTCATGTTCTCTGATAGGTTTCCCTGCTCCTTCCAACCATTTCACCCCATCCTCATTTCATTGTGTTATCAAGCCTGGCTAAGTCTCCCTCTTAAATTCCTTGGAATGCACCCCTTCCCTCAACTCCTATTGTTATACTTTAGGTCATTTTATTTCTCTTAAGGCTATTGCAAAGACCCCCACACTGTGTTGTCTCAGATCACACCATCTTTTAGGCTGCACTCACTGTGATCGCTCTAAAATTCAGACCCAATCATGTCACTCCCATGAATAAAATCATTCCATAGTTCCCCAGAGATCTCTTATGATCTAATGCCTATTAACTTCTCTAGGAACTCCTCCTGTCATGTTACTTACATACTATGTACCCCAGCCACACCCAGTGCCTGGTAGCTATCTATCTATACCACACTCTCTTCTACTTTGCATGACTTTAAATATGCTATTTTCTCAGGAGCATCTTCCTGCCAACCCTCAAACCTTTTTCAACTTAGAAGAGGGTAATAACATAAAGTTATGAAGAATAAGAGGAGAGATTGGCATAATTAGAGGCTGCTCAGATGTCATTTCTTTGGAGAATCCTTTTCTTCACCCTCAGTTTCCTTAGAGGGTCATAGAGTACCTGGTAGTTATCACTATCAATAATGTATCGTACTATATGATAAAATGTGATTACATATCTCTTTCCCATTAGACAAATGGTTCTCACTCCTAAGCTACCCAATCTAGGGAATTTTGAAGATACACTAATCCTCAATCTCCATTCCAGGCCACTAACTATGGTTTATTATGAACCAAATCTCAGATATCTGAAGAGACGGTTCTTTCACTGTCTGTTTGCATAGAGTGGCTGTAGTTGGCAATCCAGCTCCACTATTCTCTATATAGTTCTTTATTCATTACACTGAATGCCATTTCAGGGTTAATTCTTTTTTTTTTTTGCGGTACGCGGGCCTCTCACTGTTGTGGCCTCTCGTTGCGGAGCACAGGCTCCAGACGCGCAGGCTCAGCGGCCATGGCTCACGGGCCCAGCCGCTCCGCGACATGTGGGGTCCTCCCGGACCGGGGCATGAACCCGTGTCCCCTGCATCGACAGGCGGACTCTCAACCACTGCGCCACCAGAGAAGCCCTCAGGGTTAATTCTTGATGTCTATGCTGCCTTCTTTAAGCCTGGAGTCTCTATGAGGTTCTGCTAAAAAAAAAAAAAAAATAGCTTCCCTCTCTGTGATTCTTGGAAATGCAGCTTCCTCCACTCTGATTTATTTTTCAATGAGATACAAATTACTTTCTCTCTTGAAGAAATTATTCAAACTGTTGTGTCTTATGTTATTTTACACCTTCTTCCTATTCTTGGAAATTTTATGCTGTTTATTCCCTTTTGAGTATTTTAATTGTGTTTCAATCAGATGTAGGAGGGAAGGAAGGAAGTATATTTATAAAGTTTGCCATTTTGCCTTGAAAGGCCATTAAAGCAATTTTAGGTAACTTATCATTTTTAACATTTTGTAGTACTATGGTTGGTCACTATATCAGTTAAGAATGTGTCAAGCTGCAAGTAATTTTAAAAATTATTTAGTAGGTTACATAGAGGTATACTTTCTCACATAATAGGAAGTTTAAATATAAACATACAACGATGTTGCACATTTTCAGTTGCGTCATAAAATACCCATCCTTAGCACATTATCTAATTTTCTAAGATGGCTTTACTACTCCAAGCATCACATATATATCCTGTGCTGGAAGAAAAAGAAAACCAGAATAAATACTACAGTAGCTGCATTTCTGCCCACTTTTTATTAGAAAAGTGATAGCTTTCCCAGAAGTCCCCTTATCAGACTATTCTTACCTACATACCCTATCACATGTGCTTTAGCACAAGGGAGACTGGAAAGTTAAGTACTGGACTCTCTAGCTTCTGAGTAGAGAAAAGAAAAAGATAAGGTGGTAAGAAATTTGTGTTTAGTGGACCAGCTTTTGGGTCTCATACAGCTACTGACTGTTTCTCAGAGGTTATAAGCAGTTAAATAAAACACTATAAAATATCATAAGCATGTTTGTGCCTAGTTGAGAGAGAAGCTGGGAATTGATCCACTGGGCTGGAGGAGGAGGGATCCACAGGCGAAAGTTGAGTGGTAGCATTGAGCCAGACAGCAGTCAGATGAGAGGAAAAGATGGAGCACACGTTTCTCCAGTGCTTTAGCCTTGGTTGGGATAATACAGGGTCCACATATAATTAATTAGTCCTGAATTTATTTCTTTATATCATTACTTGAAATTTTATTTAACTTAGACATTTTCCTTCAATGAGCAAAAAGTCTCAAGTTTCTATTTCCTAGGTTGGTGAGAAAATTTAGTGAATATACGTATTTACTACTGTCAAAGACCCCATTTTCAAAGAAAAGACTACTGAAAAAACAACTCGTTGCCCACTTAATTTCACATTATCATAAGAAAGTAATGGTTTTCCTTTTTATATGCCATAGAAGGTCTCATTTCTTATTATTTCAGCATACAGTTCAATAATTTGCTCAATCCAACCTCTAAGTACAAAGTAGAAAATCTGAAACTTGTTGCCATACCTTAAGAGGTGCTCTGGGGTTTTCTCTGGTCATATTGTTACTGTTATGGTATGAAAGCCTTCAGATAGCATCCTTAGAGATAGCTATAGAGTTGCAAAATATATACTAGCACCATTAGGTGCCACTTTTTTCTGAATGGTCAGCTGAAGTGGGAATTTGGCATAGAGACTGTAAAGTTTTTATTCATGAAAGACTGGACCAGAACAGAACAGATCCTAAGTACAAAGATATAATATTTCAACTCCCATAAAAACTGGGTCGCTGTTGACAGTTCTGGTCCAAAATGTCTCTGACATTTAAACAGTTATCCTTCTGTCCCACTCATCTAGTATCTATTCAGCAGACTTGTCTTGGCAAGGATCTCCCTCCTAGCTGAAGTCTCATAGCATTGCCCATCCATCCCCAACTTGTATCTTACTTCTCATCAACATCTCCACCATACTCAAAGTTATCCCTCCACACCAAAAGCCCCACTGACTCACAATTGCATACCAGGAAATATCTTTGCAATCTTGGGCTTAAATCATTAGCAATAGACAAACTGGTTTACTCTTCAAGGTGTGAATTTTAATTTTTGGTGGGATGAGTCTGTTTCAAATTTGGAGTAGATTTTCCTATCCCATAAAATCCAAAGACTCCATTTAATACATTGAATGAAAAAATCAAAACAAACATTAAATAGAACAAATAGCATCTTGAGTTTTCACTTAAAAGTAAATGGCAACCATGAGCCAAGTCATAGTTTGATACCTCTATTTGATTGCATCTTATTCCTGAGTTATGACACTGAATAAACATCTTTCAACAAGAATTCTTGAACTCTCTGGGTCATGGTCTCAGAAAGAAGTGTGAAACTTGAATAGGATTGGTTACTAACGATCATAATTCGAATATATTTTTTTATAAATGACTTATCTTTGCATATTCTAAACTTTAAAATGACTTTCTAATACTTTTTAGGGAAACAGGAAAGTATAAAGAAAACCACAGCAATTATTCATATTTTTACCATACAGAATTTAAAATATTAATATTTCAATGTGTATATAATTTAAAAATTTTAAATGATTAAAAAACAAAAGTGTAAGTCAATCCTCCATTAATCATATTTCCCTTGTAACATGCCCATTTCAAAGGGAACATCTCGATTCCAGAGCTTCAGCTGCCTTCCATTCCTAAGTTTAGAATATCTAACTGTATTAGTTTCCAAATTAATAGGCAAATAATAAACATTGATTACCCTTTCCCTCAAAAATTTGTATACATAGTGACTAAAGTGTCTGGGCTTTGGAGTCAGATATTGATGTTAAGTTACTATCTATTATAGACTACTTCTGACAACTGGGGTAAGTTTATATCACTTCTCTGGGCTTAGTTTCCTCATCTATAAAAAAGTTAACCATAATTACCTTATAATGTTATTATTTTGATAAAAAGGAATTAGAAAAAATGTTATCTCAATGGCTACTTAAATTAATCTGTGTGGTTGAGTGTGTATATGAGTCCGCACACACACACACACACACAATCTTTGATGCTGTGGTTGTGTACTCTCGACGTAACGATGACAACCAAATAAAGGGGACCATACCATGTGGATAATATGATTTTATAGTGATTAGAAACATACATCTAGATTCTAGACAATGGTTTGATTTTCTCATGGCTTATTTGTGTTTGTGACAACATAAAGATACAGATTTCCCCTAGTGTCACCATTTTTTATTCTGGAGTAACATAGATAGTTGATGCTCAATAAATTCATGCTGTATTAACTTGAATTCGTTAAGGGGTTAAAATTACAAATATTTCAGAGCAGCTTACCTAATGTTTTAAAAATCTGGAATGTGTAGCATATATGTTTGAAAAGTCCCCTCCCCACAGCGAACTCTGAGAACATAAATACTCCTTCTTTCTGTCACATTTATATTTTAAGCACACACCCACACATCAAATACCAAGTGTCAGCAATTGGCGTGTTTATAACTAACTCTCATTCTCCATTAACTAAGATGATACACTAATAAGAAGTGATAGCAAACTAAACTCTTTGGGATTAAATTACATATAGACTTTCATTCCTAGAAATTCAAGTATTCATCTAGCAAGCAGATCTGCTAATTGCCTTTGCAGTTGTTGGCGAATGAAACCTTTCTTTAGCCTAAGAAAAACAGTAAATTAGGAGTGCTTATGTTACTCTCCTTCCTCTTCCATATTTTTATTGCACTATTGTTACTACTGTCCATTATTGTCACTTTGAGGAATTACAATAGCAGTAAGCATGATGAAGCTAGAATGTTAAGATTTATAATTGACATAATATTCCAAGACATTATTTAGACCGATCCTGCAATGTTTAGCTGTAACCATGAGAGGTTATAGAGCGCACTTTCCAAGTCATCCAGATGGAACAAAACCACAGCCAGACTCCTAAATCAATGCTTTTCTACTATACACATTGTCTCCCTTAATGGATGCCAGAGAAATTGATTTCCAGTTCTGCCACGGCTTAGATCCAGCACTGTAAGACAGCAAACCAGTAGCTGCCAACTTGACTCATATTTATTCTCAGAGAAGTTTTCTAACTTGAGGAGAGAAGGCTCAACACCTAAAGCACTAGTTCTCAACCCTGACTGTACACTGGCATCACTGGGAAGCTATAAAACACACTGATGCCATTCCTGGGTCACTCATTCAAAGATTCTCATTTAACTGATCTGGGGTGGAACCTAGGCGTTATTGTTTTTCAAAGCTACCCAGGTAATACTAACATGCAGGTAGAGTTCAGTACCAATGCCCTAAAGCCTCAACTGTAAATCAAAGGAACTCACACAGGTAGAGGCCAGCTTTATCTGGATTTAATCAGGAAAAGAAACCCTTGGAAAAGTTAGAAACAACAGAGCTAAGATGCATTTTTCTTTATAACTCTTCAGAATATTTTACTATTTGATTCCCATGTGGTCTCAAAGAAAACTAATCATTTCTCTATGGTTAAAAATTAACTGTGCTAACTCACAGCCAAGGGGAACCTAAAAAGACATGAGGTTTAAAGGTAACATGGTTCATGGACCCTGGAACAGAAAAAAGACACTAGGTAAAAACTAAGGAAATCTGAATAAAGTAAAGATTTTAGTTAACAACAGTGCATCAATATTGATTTATTAATTATAACAAAAGTACTGTACTAATGGAAGATTTAATAATAGATGAAATTGGATACAGGTTATTATATAGAAACTGTACTATCTTTGAAATTTGTGTGTAAATCTAAAAACTGTTCTAAAATAAAAAGTTTATTTAAAAAATTAAATGTGCTAAAATAATATGTTTAGCTTCTCTAATTACAAAATATACCAGTAAGGCTTTTATTTACAATTTTTTAGAGTTAATATTTCTCTAACTACGGCCCTACCTTTATTATTACAAATTTTGTTTACAGATCATCATCATTTAAAATACATTATAAATCATTTATTATATAATTTTTCAGCAATCTTTCAAAAAATGTGAGATTTACAATAAAAGAAATATAAACAATAAAACCATAAAAATGAAAACAAAATATCAAGACTGTACAGAAAGGTAATAAAAGAGAAATACAGTATTTAGAGAGTAGGGGAAAGCGATTGTCCTTAGTGTAGTAGTAATAAAATTAATGCAGTCACTTAAGAGTATTGCTAACATTAAGATTCCTCTCCACTGCTAGATTATTGGTAACTCATATCAATATATTAAACACTTTCTTATATATCAGTTGTCACTGTTTTCAAAGTTGTAGAGTTGAACAGATGGAAAATATTAAATAGCGTGGGTGGCTTAGTTGGCTTGGCATTGGAGATTGAATTCTATAATGTGAAAAGAAATTCTTTTGAATTCAATTTTACCTATTCTCCTAACACCCCCACTAACCTGCCACCGTGCCCAGAAGGGGACAGACTGACTGCTTGGGGCCCTTATGCATACATTTGTCAACATCATTTCTTTCATTTTCCAATTCTACAATTCCTCACAATAGAATTAAAAGTGAAGCATGTGGGTGGATTTCACAATCTTCTCATTTAAATGTTGAAACCAATATCAAATTATTAACTTATGAAAAAGAACAAATAAAAGAGGAAAATCCCATCTCATTAAAAATGGAAGAACTTTGGCTGGAGTGGGAGGAGAGTGGAAACTGGGATGGAGTCTCCCTAGGAAACCAGCTTGAAAAAAGGAGTGCTTTAATGATGTCAATGCTGGTTAAATTCTTGGAACGTCTTTGATGTAACACTTATCACAGGTATTTTAATTGCTCCGTGCCTTTTGGGTCAGCAGTAAACTGACAGAAGACAAAGTTCTTCAGGAACGAGAAAAAATTGTAAGATGCTGTGTGTGGCATCAGACAAAATTAGGCCTAATTCCCAACTCTATCCCTTATTAACTGTGTAAGTTTATGTAAATTACTTTGTTTCTCTGAGTTTCACTTTCCTGATAGATAAAATGAGGATTGTAGCACATACTTTATAGGATTTTTTGTGAGAATTAAATTAGATAAGTGCTTAGCATTGTGTTAAAATTTCAGGTTGGGGTGCCTAACCCTAGATGTGGTCCATACTCTCACAGCACTTAGTGATAGCTTTGTCTTTGCATTGAGTTTTCTGGCACAGAAACTAGATTTCCACGATGTGTGGTATATTATCTCCTGACAGCTTTCTCTGAAACAGTTATATCCTAGAATTTTATAGGATAGTCAATATTTTATTAATAAATGACAATACTCTTGGAGGAGAAATCCTTTGAAATATCATGTAATAACAGTTGTATTAGTTTAGTTCTGCATTCTCTGGAGTCTGGGAATTCCATTTGTGGAGATACAGTAGGTAGTTCATCTCTACCAGGTCCAAGCTATGACTGCTGGGTATGGTAGACTGGCATTCAGATCCATTCTTCTTCTAGGTGTCTTCTTGTGTTTCCAGGTCTGGAGAAGGAAAATCTGCCTTTCTATATTTCTCCTGTAATTATGGTTCTGGATGGGAATTAGATTCTACGAGTTATATATGCTTGCCTGAAATGTGGAACGTGATAGTGAGACGGGGGCTATATTTTTCAGTTACAATTCTGGAAGCAAAATTAAAGAGACACGAATCTTGGAAGGCAGTTCTAGCAGCTACGATTCCTGTGTGCTTCATGGGTGATGAGAGTTGATGGTGGCTCTGGATAGCAGCCAGGGCTGGGTGTATTTGCTATCACAGTCCAATAGCTATTCCTGAACTCCTCCTCCAACATTCCTAACAATTTTGTGAACACCCCATTCTCTCCACAAAATCACTTTCTGTGGGAAATACCTAGAGTTCTTTCTCTTCCTTGAATTGCATTTTGATTGATAGACTCTGTAATCTTCAGGACATGTACCTTGATTTTCTTATTTCCTAGATAGGAGAAAGAGCAGAAAAAAAAAGTAAAGTAGATCATTTTAGGGTCTATTCCAGCTTTAAAATGGCTGTGACCTTGGTGGCCATTTCCATTCCCCCAAAACTGACATCAGTTTGATTTTGAGGTTTTATCATTGTGCTAGATACTTTGTTTTCCCTGCCAAATCCATTCCTCACCAATTTTCAACCCTGATTCATGTCCCCAAAAGCTCATATTTATGGAATGTACAAGCTCCCTGTAGCCTGCCTGCTGGTTCAGCTCAGCAAGATTGGCGAGGGGGAGAGAGAGGGCTGAGGTTGGGATATTTGTTCCCTCAGCCCTCTCCCTTCCAGGCAGTCCTCTCCTCAACTACAGGAATTTGCACAGGGTTCTGGCAACATTCGTTCCTCTTGATTATTTACGCCCAGGCATAGCGCATGCTTCCTGTTGTAGCTAGGCCTAGGGTGCTGCACAATTCCTTGTTAATTTCCCTTAACCCTGCCCATACCTTAATAAATAGTCCTTTTATTAAATTCTCCTCTATTGTCCATTTTAGTATGCCATCTATATTGTATGGAACCCTAACTAATACAAGTGAGAAAGAAAATGAAAAAGCGAAACGAAACAAAAACAAAGAAAGAAAGTAAAACCATATCAGAGGCCTTCAAACTAAGCCTTGGGAAATTCACACTCTTTAGTCTGTCTGTACTACCCTCCTTCTATCCACATAGACATCTATCAAATTCCAGACTCATACTCATTACATGCTGTCATGCATTAATCTTCTTAGATTATCCCTGTGTTATGTCAAGTCCTATTCAAAATTCAGTGACTCCCTATTTCATCAGAGTCATCTAAATCTCTTGGTGTTCCAGGTCATCTATTTTTCCCTGAAATATATTCTTATCCTTATGTTTTATGCCATTATTTTACCGGAGAACTTGCTGTGATTTTGCACCCTTGAGCCTGGATCATTCTGTTTCCTTCCTTATAATGACCACCTTGCTTTGCTTTTCAAAATTCAATTCGATTCTTAAAGAAGCTCAAGTTCTATCACTTTCTTGTGTGCTATTATGAGCAGTGTAATCTTGTTCTCAGCTAGCTTCATTATAGTTGGAACGAGAGTGTATAGCACATTTGCATTATTGTATCACATTACAATTTGCCAATTTATTCTATTCAATAGTAATCAAAATTATAGTTAATATTTATTGAATGCTTACCACATATTGAAAATTTCCCTTCATCACATTTAAATTTCACAATAAATCCATGAAGTAGTTACTAAAATCCTGGTTCTATCTTTTGCTAGCTGTGTCATAACATCTTAGTTAATTAATCAGTCTGTACCTCAGTGTCCCCATTTTAAAATAAAAATAATTCCAATCATATAGGCTGTTGTGAGGATAAAATAAATTAATAAATAGAAAACAGAAGAGAACTTAGCACACTGTAAGTACTCTATAAATTTTAGATCTTAGTAGTAGTAGTATCCCATATTACAGAGGAGAAACTTGAGGTTTTAAAACATTCATTTACCACAGATCATTGAGCTACAAACTGTAGAGCTAGAATTTGACCCTCATGGAGTGGTTAGAGTAGAGCCTGTACTCTTAGCTCCCTTGCAGTCTAGGTACTATTTTATTTCCGGTTTGAGCACAGAGAATTTGTTGTTCTTCTTATTTAAAGGGCCACACACAGTAAAATCTTTTAAGAACTAATTATCATAGAAAAGCTGATATCTACTGAAAAACTTGTGTTTTTTTCATCATGTCGGGGAATAATATTATCCTGTTTCACTGTTTCCCTTAGATGTGCCAAAAAGGTCATGGTAAATTTAATGTTCGAAAGCAATAGTTACATTTGCTGAGATATTGGTAAAATGAATCTCTTTCTTTCAATATAATTTGGATAATATATTTCTATTTAAGTAAGGAAATAGTATACTTGTATTCACTGCAGACTAAATTTAAAAGCAGGTAAAGTAAAATTTATAAATAAATAACTGATCCACCTTTATTCCACCAGGTTGCCTAACACAGTGTATCTTATGTAGTGCACATACAACCCTTACTGTTTGATTAAGTCAAACTAATATTTAGGTTTCTTGATATAATACAAATAACATACAAATTAGCAAAATGCAGTTAATTAAAATTCAGCTGCACTTTCTTGGATTTTCAAATGGGAAAAGTCTCAAGAAGTCAAATGGACTTCCCGTAAGAATGTGGAGTTTCAATTCACATTTTATCTAGTATCTCTTTTCAAATTTTCCTGCCAAAACTATTGTATTATACTACAATTATCCAGAGGTGCTATTTTACAGTTGGACTATTATTTCGGAAGCTCTGCTTCCGATGTCTAATAAGGTTTCCACACATAGCTCCCACACCCCGGAGCTGCCTTCAAAGGTCATTTCTTCATCCCATTCTTTGCCGACATAATTGCACCTGCTAGGTGAACTACAAAACAAGTCCCAGGCGCACAGGGTGAGTCAGTCACTGTCATCGAAGCTGCTTTCCTATTTATGCTCATCCCAAGCATTATGGGCTGGGAAGGTTCTGGGACCATTTGTAGCTTCTCTTTTTGATAACCAGAATTTTCCATACATTGGTTCTCAATTCCAAATTTCCCAAAACAGGAGGTGAAAATAGGCTTGATATCAAAGAGGAGAGTTTCCAATGAGCTCAAAGGAGAAAGAGAGAGAGGTACCCCTAATGTTTCCAAAACATCACAGTTTTAAGAGAGAAATATGTCATGTTCCTAAAATGGTTTTAAAAAGCTTGCAACGGACGGGCACATCTTTTGCTGGCATTTCCCTGTCATGTTTACCTTTCTTGTAGTCTCCCAGGGGCTCTTTCAGTTGAAATTCACATTTCCTTATTGCCAGTTGCAGTATCATAGCAAAGTCAAGTATTTGTCTGTGAACAAATAGATGTGCTTATTTTTTCCAGTTATCTCTGCACTTGGAGGAAAAAAAAGGAGTATTTTAAAAATCCAGTCCCACCATTGAAATATGACTTGATGATGTGGCCTCCTTAAGAGAGTGTCCCTTCTCCTATAAATGAAGAATGATGTGAAAGACATAACCCTATAGCCAATGACACCACCTGTTTTCAGTCAACAATTGCATTTCTAAATATACGAACTGTTTGTGGAGCCTTGACAAAAGTGAAGGTAAAGAAGACTGTTCATGAAATAGTCTCCTGTTGTTGTTTAAATCTTGGAAATATCTGGGAGTGAGTTATTCAAATACAAAGTAATATCTAGCATAGCATAAAATACTGTGGTAATTCAGGTGCTTTATTTTCCTATCATTCAACATAACATAGTGCTTCCAATATTTTTAAAAATTCCTCTGGAGAAAGGTTTCAGGTAAAAGACCATACGAAAGACTGATGTACTAACGTACTAAGGTACTATGCTAAGCTCCTCAGTAGACCTGCCCATCATTCCCCTGAAATACATATTCCTGTTCTCATTCCACAAGTGAAAAATGGACTCCGTGGCATTGGCTGCATAAAATCACACAGCTAAATGAAAAAAATCAGTGTGTACTAAACCTCAGGTAAGTCTGATTCTAAACCTTGAGCTTTTTCATCTATACCAGAACTGCCTAACCCAAAACATGTTATCACTAAAATAATATATATCATTATAACAATTATTATAATAATCTAGTATAGTATTATATAGAGTTGGAACAACTTGATATGATAATTACAATATCAATATAATGACCCTGAGTAGGGTTATGACTAGTGGGAGAAGAGTATGGGAGTGAAGTCTAATTGGTAGGAGACCAGCTCAGGGCCCTCTGAGGATGACTGCATAAGTAGTAGAGGATGACAGATACTTCAACAGGTAGCAACAAATTTCAAGGGTGAGGCAAGAAATATAGAGTTGCCTACTAGGAAAGCTGATTCAGGACAGAAAGTAGTGTGAGGTCTTTCAGAAACTAGTCTGCATAGGTAATACCATTTTTAGGTACTTTCCAAAAGCTGATGGTATGGTGAGTTTATTGTTTAAAGGACCTAGGTCAGGATAAACGAGTTATAGGTCAGATGACCATAGTCATGGGTTAGATGACCACAGACCAACTTTTGAACTGCAGTACTTTGGCTCCTTGATAGAGTCCTTGCAGTAGAACTCCATTCATACTCCATTGGCTACATTTTCTTCTTGTTCAGTTTGGTTTCCAAGCCCAACAAAGGATCATTAGGTGATTTTTACTTTTCTCTTGTCACCCACATTTTAAAAATACAAACAGGGAAAACAAAGGGTTATTATTTATTTAAAACTAAGTACAAATAAGGACATATGGAGATGCCATTTGGGCAGAGATTCATTACTCATAATCCATTACTTTTTTTCTCAATTCATATTTTGCTTCAAAAGCTCTCTCCTTAATTTAAACTCCTCTATGAAGAACCATGACTGTTCTCACCTGGTATATTTTAACAGCCATATAACTGGTATTCCTACTTAGAGTCTCTACTCCATTCAAGCCGTTCTCTACTCTGGCTTAACTATGATCTTTCTAAACCAGAAATATAACATCAATCCTATGCTTAAAGACCACCCAATGGACATTACGCTATCATGGAATAAATTTCAAGTCTTTAATATTGCAGACAAAGCCTTTCATAACCTGGACCTTTATTTTCTCTCCAAATCCTTTCTCTTTATATTTTAGCAATACCAAAATATATGTGACACTATGAAAATAGCATTTTCTTTTATCCATTGCAGGAATTTACACTTATTATTACATTGGTTTCTAATGGCTTTCTTTTCTTCCGTTCAACATATGAACCACTTTAGGATCAATCGTTCTTTTTGATGCCCCCGTTGTAGCTTCCGCATACTTATTATTGCATTTATTAAATCAACTATAATCACTTGCTGCCCTTTGGCCTCATACTTTAGACTGGTGGATTCTTTAGAGTCAATTCCACGTCTTACTTATCCTTGTTTCCCCAGAGCTATTCTTGAAACATGGAAGAAATGCAATTAAGTTGGTTATATTGCTCTGAATTTAACTGTGTCCCCAGTAAAGTCTTTCCACAGGATTCTAGCCCACTTTCCAGATCATCAGGGTCATTGGAACACACATAGGGAAGTCAGGAAACTGCTTTGGGTTAGTGAATCTTTGCCTTGACTGGTGGGAAGGGAGGGTCTTTTTGGAAGGATGATGCCTTTCTGTTAAGATCTCCAAATAGAGCCTATTTATAACTTGGGCCATACGATGTCTTGCATAATGTGCTGATTCGCATAGATAGAGTCAGGGAAATATATTTCAGATCAATTTCTGTTTTTAGTACCCTTAGTGTAGTTGCTATCTATGTCAATAATGGCTAATACATTGATGCAAATGTCACCACTCACCTCCTGCAGAAAAGAGTATCATCTGAGTCTATTGGATAATTCTTTAAGAGGGAAATGATACCTCCACTGTGCAATTATGTAATATATTTTAGATAAAAGATAAGCAGAACTGTCTGGATTAATAATCATAACTTATACTCATGTTAATTACAGTGTAACTCCTAGTAAAGTTGGGGATTTTTCCACACCCAGAAAATCAGGATAACATCAAAAATTAAAGATGGGTGCCAGAGTATCATGTTCACTACTGATAAAGGCTGAGTTTGAGTATGTGACTTTACTCTGATAGCAAGTAGGCTTGTTAATACTCAACCCAAGAATCAGACACCTCTGTACCCAGTCCCAGTTAGCACCGTATTGGGGTAGGCATGTCCGATTTTCCCAGGTAGAATTCACAGCACGAAGTAGAGAACTCATGTTCTTTGTGAACATTCGTTTCAAAGACTAAGGGCAGAGCTGATCTGACCAGACCAATTTATTCTCCCCACATTTATGAGTAACTTCAACTTCTCAGTGGAGGAGATAATAAAGTAGTAAAAAGAGGCAAAGACTAGATTTAAAGAAAATGATTCCTCATAAGGTTGCAGTTTGGGGAAAGGAAATTACCTTCTGTCAGTGGTACCTAAAAATGGCGGTGTTTTAAAATGTATAAAGAACTTGCTCATATGTAATCTTACATGAAAGTGATATATCCTCATGTTCAGGCAGGCCAAGTATCTTTATATGCATTGTCTAAATGAGAAAACTGAGGAATTTTTATAAACAGCCTCATGATTGATAAGTGCCAAAACAAAAACCCATTTTATCTGATTCTTAATCCAAAGCGCTTTCATTATGATATAGTATATGTCTTGGTTTTTTTCCTCAAATTTATCTCACCTCTTTTAAGGAATTCTTTTTCACTTGTGTCTATATTTCTTAAGTGTCTACAGAAATGCTGGGGGCAGAGTAGTCATTCAATCAAGATTCATTCAGTGATGCCAGTAGTTTCTCAAGGAAGCAAGTTTAATGTAGAAGTTGGCTTTGTAGTAATGCTGTTGGTCTCTCTCAACGTGCATTTTTACTTATAGCCCTTGAACAATTCCAGGCAACAGTTAGGTGCTTGAGAAGTTGTGTTGTCTTTTTTAATACATTGAATGAACTCTTGAGGTAATTACCTGTAAGTTCCTTTAGTTTACCAAAACAGTGACTTAAGATTATGATAGATCTAAGAGTATGTCACTTTCTTTCAGTTTCTCAGTTAATCCAGCTAAAAAATTGGAGAGTTAGTTAAATGAACTCTAGGTTTTTCTAAATTTTTGAAATTCTCTTTGCAGAGAATCATTGCTTAAAATTGCAAACATGCAAGAGCTGGCTTGTTTTTATTTTCATCACAAGTTAATTTCAAGTCTCAGTGTGCAAACTTCTTGTTTAGCAAGTAATTCATTATTATTCCTTTTTGGATTCAAGAACTATTCAAAAGTCCCAAGTATTTATTTGCTCCCAAGGCATTGAAGATATTTCTCTATCCATTACTTATTAGTTCCTACTGGCTAAAAAGAGGACCTACATCGTCCAGCCCACTTTGTCTCTCCAAGTCCAAGTCCTGGAGCTTTGCAGTCACTGTATCATCACCTTCCTCATTCTCATCATCATCAGCCGTTGATGTCACCTTCACATTGTCTCTATTGTTACTTAATCACCTCATCAGTAGCATTATAATCAGAACCATCCTTGCTGTATCACCAGTATCATCCGTCAGCAGCACCTCATCATTGTTCACATTGCTATGCAATTGGTATTAATTTTAGCACTAGCACCACACTAGCATCACATCATCACTGTTGCCATCACCTGCGTTATAGTCCCTGCCGTGAGCACCATCCCAGTAACCATCTTTATAATTAGCAATGGCAGAAGCATCAAGTCTTTTATCTAAATGTGATGCTTAGATCTCATATGTCAAAGACAATTGTTTCATATATTTCCTACTTTTCCCACCATAATAATGATTAAAACCTTCGCATTAAGATTAACATTTTAAAATTAAAAAAGTGAGATATTTAATCATTTTTTTCAAGATTTTTAGCTCATGTTAGTTGGTGTGTTTACCCACAGGCTTTATAAGAGGACCTCTAATGCTGTAGGAATGATCTCCTTTGGAAAGTCACCTTATGCTATGGGATCAGTAAATCCATAAGCAGATACCTAATATGCAATCCTGTTCTGCTTAACCCTTTGCTAGTTTGGAAAAACTAAAGATATTAATATAAAATCAATCCTCTTGCCTTAAAAGAGCTGACATGAGCTCCTCAAACAAAAATAAATAGGCAAAATTCTGCCACTATTTATAGACCAGTTATGTTCTAGAGACTGCACAAATGGTTGTATGGGATATGGGATGAGCACAGTTGTCGCATGGGATATTGTACTTGCAATTTGAGAGTCACACACTGTCCTGTACTGTTATGCTTGAACTACCTTCTTTAATAGGCTTCGATCTCCTGAAGGGAGATCTCTGTGTCTCTAAAGCACTTAGCACAGAAGTTCTCTGATAGTAACAACTCATTATGTTTTTTGTTGAATGAATGCTGTTGGGATGAATTATTTAACAAAACCAACAAGAGGGCTTCTACAACCTAACTTATGACCCCTGAGAGTTATAACAACTTGCATAATAGATACTTAACTTTAGCTATTGGGGAGATGTATAAAATTAATTTTAAATCTTGTCCATAGATTTTAAGGTATGATGTCTATTGTGAAGCACTCTAAGCTGAGGAAAAAATATTCAGGGCAAAGTGCATTGATTATCAATTAATGAAATGTTTCCTTGAAATGAAAATTGAAGTGCCGCCTTATCTGAACTTCCTGGAAACAGCAGTCCACAGGAGACTCTCTAGATCCCCAAATATCGATCCCACTCCCACCCTTTTTTGAATATGACCTCATCTTCTTTTTTCCTGATATAGTTGAGGAAACCAGGAACAAAGAGCTCTGTTCCAACTCAGGAAACTTGATTTTGGAAAAACCTTGGAAGACTCCACAACCTCTTTCACCTTTCATGGTCCTTCATTATTCCAGAAACTATGGGACTTCTGTTCCATTTTCCCTTCTTTCATTTCATGCTTTTCACACATACTTAAACAGAATGACTTCCTTGAAAAGAGAATTTGAAAATCTCCACACCGCTTCTAAATTCTTAGAAGTTAATCTATAGATTCAGAGATTTCCAAGTTATTGGTCTTTCTTCTTTCTTCACCTTTATTCCAGTTTCTTTGTATCTGTACTCCAACTTCTGTTACTATCATTTTAGTCTGTTAGGTCGACATCCCAGGTTGGAATATATTGTGCTGTAAGAAATGATGGTAGCACTGAGATACAGGGGAAGGACATAGTTTGAAAAATATTTACTGCAGAAAGCATATATGTTTAAATGTTTCAGCTGTATGTTATGAATAAAAACAGCAGAATTTGAATGAAAGAATGAAGAACTGGACAATATGACGTGCTTTAAAGGACCTAGATTAAACACAGGAGATAATAAAATAGGAGAGACTTATGTAAAGGAAATATAAAGAAGCTAAAAATTCACTAACAGGATTAAAATGAGCATTAGAAATGGGAGGTCCAGAATCAATCAATCAAGGAAAATAAATGACGCGAATGGCAAGCTTCTGAAGCTCCCATAAAATAAAGGAGAAAAATACTAAAGAAACAAACAGTAAGAAAATGGCACTGAGGCAATAAAGAGGTGTAGTAATGGAGTAACAGGGAACAGAACCTCAGTAGATGAAAAATATGTGTTTCAAGAGGAGAATATGGACGTTCCTGGTGGTCCAGTGGTAAAGAATCACCTTGCAATACAGGGGACGTGGGTTCAATCCCTAGTCAGGAAACTAATCTCGTGTGCCACAACTATTGAGCTTGTGAGCCTCAAGGAGAAAGCCCACGGGCCGCAGCTACAGAGCCCATGCCCCTGGAGCCCGTGTGTCACAACTAGAGAGAAACCTGACCGCCGCAATGAAGAGATGGTGTGCCACAACAAAAAGATCCTGCATGCTGCAACAAAGATCCTATGTGCCACAACTAAGACCCGATGCAGCCAAATAAATAAATAAATAAAATAAGGAAAATAAATATTTTTTTAAAAAAACCTGGATTGTATTATTTTAAAAAAAGAGGAGAATATATGATATTCACAAAATTTTAGAAAATGAGAATTAGAGTAAAGTAGAATGAAACTTCTTCTGAGCTGAAAAGTACTGTCTCTAAATCACAGGTACCCTTTTGAGAGATTAATGTAAAATAAGCAACATGGCTATAGACTGAATGTCTGTGCCCCTTGCCCCCAGTTGGTATGTTAAAATCCTAACCCCCAATGTTATTTAGGGGATGAGGTTTTGGGAAGGTAATTAGGTCATGAGGACAGAGCCCTCATGAGTGGGATTGGTGCCCTGATAAAAGAGATGCCAGAGAGCTCCCTTGTCCCTTCCACCATGTGAGGACACAGCAAGAAGGTGGCTATCTGTGAACCAGGAAGCCGGCCCTCACCAGACACTAAAGATCTGCTGGCACCTTGATCTTGGACTTCCCAGCCTCTAGAACTGTGAGAAATAAAATTGTATTGTTTATTAGTCACCCAGTCTTATATAGTATTCTGTTGCAACAGTCCAAACTGACTAAGACAAACACCTAGGAATAGCCTAAAGAAGATTATTTTGAAGATTAAGAATAAAGAAATTCACCTGCAATCACTCAGGCCAGGGAATGGAGTGAGAATGGGGAGGATTATACACTGTGGGAGAAAAACTAAGTTTGCTAAAGAGCAAAGCGTTTGTCTCCATAAATTTAAACTCCAGAAGACAATGGAACAACCCTGAGTGAGTTTTTATACCCAACTAAGCTTTACTTCATCTGGGAAAAAAAATTTTTTTTAAATACAAGGAATAAAAAAGATGAAAAACATATTCTTCCTTGAAAACAATACTCAAGGCAAATTCAAGGCAAAACAGAAATAACAACAAAATACTACCACAACATCCAAAACCAAAAATGGAATGGAGATTTATGGTATAAATTTATGTCTGAGTACTAAATCTAAAAATCATGAACCAATTATAAATTATCATTTTAAATATGACCCAACATAACTACTTGGTTTCATTTATTCTGCAAACATTAAGTGCCTACTATTCTGGTAGCTAGGGCCCTGCCCTTAAGGAATTTATTTCATAGTTTGGAGGTGTATTGAACAAACTGTAAAAGAGATATGAAAAAATCAAGATATGATAAGACTGTAACAGAGAAACTGATGTGAAGAATGACTCGATATACTTTAGTTTGGGCTGGCAGTGAAGGCCATCTTTAAAGGTGACTTTAAGCTGAGGCATAAATGTCAAAAAGCTTCTTTCAATGAATGGAACTGTTGCTGCAAGGATCCAAGATAGGAATGAATATATGTCTGAAGAATCAGAAGAAAGCAAGTGTAGCTGAAACATAGTAACCAAAGCACAGTATAACCAGGGGATCATACTTGTATCCTCATTTCCCAGGATAGTCCCGTTTTGTACATGTTGTCTTAACTTTAATAGCACCCTTGTTTATATTCAGTAGTGACCTACTTTAGACAATATATGATATTGATACCCTGAAAAGGGTATGCAATGGAATCTGAAAGGTATACAAGCTCATAAACAAAACTGTTGACTCCCTCCTTACTTTTTCCTGAGGTTTAATTTCATTTCAGCAATAGATCAAAGAGGAATGGAATTGTAACAGAGATGCTCAAAAAATTTAGTTTATTTATAGTACCTATGACTAAGGTCAGTGGGAGTGCTGTTAAAGCCCCAGTGAACCTATAAATTACATTCTTTTCCTCTTTATCTTTTTTTTTTTTTTTCTGGTGCAGAACCTCTATCAACTTCTCTTATACCTTCCTCTAAAGTATAGATAAATAGACCATGTTTTGATCCACCTTGAATTTGCGTGTGGCTTTTCTACTTATTGCAGAAATATCATTATTCAGGCACTCCATCACCAAGGCAACGAGATGTGGCACATGCGTAGTTCAACCTTTGCAGATAACCGAGAGTTACTTGGTCAGTCTCCACTCTGTGGTGAGAAGAATGTAAGCATTCTGCAATTCCTTATTATATTTTAGCTCTTTTACAGTATGTTGCAGAAGAGTACATTTCTCCATGAATCTACTTTTTAGTTTTTTGTACACCAACTCATGTGGATGTGTTTTCCCCATCCAAAACAGTAATGTTCCTTTCTGATCGATACTGTGTACCTAACAGAAATGCTGTCAGTATATGTAAACCTGGGTAAGGGATTTGGATTTCATTCTGAGTGTCATAGGAAGATGATGGCAAGTTGAAAACACAGAAATGATGTGACCTGATGATGAGTCTGTCATCAGTCAGAGTCATCATCAGGAACAATTACAGGGTTGTAGCAATATTCCATTTGAAAGATAACTGTGGTTTTCAGTAGGATGGGGCATTAAAGTTGGATAGAAATGGATGAATTCAAGACATACTTTGAAGGTATAGGAAACAAGACTTGCTAATGCGTTGGTTGTGGGAAGAAAGATCATGTAAAGTAAAAACCAAGGATATATCCTTCATTTTGCCTAGCTACTTGGGTGGAAAGTGTGACCACTTATTTATATGGGGAGGAAAAATGCTGAAAAAACGGTGCTAGGTATCTCAAGAGTACAATTTTGGACCCATGTTTAGGATGCCCATAAAATAACCAATAGAGTTAAAGGATACACCAGCATGACATGAAAAGGTAAAATGTTTTGGAGTCAGCAATGTTAAGACATTATTACAAAACTCTCAAACTGAGCTTCCCTGGTGGCGCAGTGGTTGAGAATCCGCCGGCCGATGCAGGGGACACGGGTTCGTGCCCCGGTCCAGGAAGATCCCACATGCCGCGGAGCGGCTGGGCCCGTGAGCCATGGCCGCTGAGCCTGCGCGTCCAGAGCCTGTGCTCCGCAATGGGAGAGGCCACAACAGTGAGAGGCCCGCGTACCGCAAAAAAAAAAACCACCTCAAACTGAATGGAATTACATATGTAGAGAATACAGCTGGAGATGAGAGGGGATCCCAGGACTGAGCCATGGGGTATTCCAGTGTTTAGAGGGTTTAGTAAAATAGATGAGCTAGCAAAATCTCCCAGGCCACAACAAGTAGTTGAGAGATACACACATGACTATAGACACTACAGAGAAATAGAGACATAAACCTTGTTCTCCTGACTACAGTGTTTGGTTTAAGAGAGAGAGAAGAAATAGTCATGACCCTAGCAAGATTATTAAAAGATTTTTTAAAAGATATTTTTCTTACTGGAATTTTCAGAAAAGATTATTCTCTCTAGTCTGTAAAGCTGTGAGGATATAAACCCAGATTTCCAGAAATAATCAAGGTTCCAGCTTCATGGAGGAAGCTGGAAATAAAACTATTTATATTTATGTTAATTATTCATTTAACTAATCATTGTATACCATTCAACAACACCTGGAAAATTACAATTTTATTTCCTGTCTGTCTTTACTAAAATAGAAGCCTCTGGGGACAAAGACTTTGATTTGCTCCTGTATTTCTAGCACCTAGAATGGTGCCTGGCACACAGTGGATGCTCAATAAATATTGTGAACAAATGAGATATTCATATATTGTCCAGAATAAAGAAGGTTCTTCAAAAATATTTTTAATCAAATGAACCAACCTACCATTAAGATTCCTTATGCATTACCATCTGTATGACCAGAGAGTATTTCTTCTGTCCAAAATACTCTCCCTATTAGTTTTCCATCTCTGTTTGAATTTCCCTTTCCAAATCCAAGATTAAATTCACATCTGCATCCCAGAGGATATCATCTGTTATTTAGCAATTAGCATAAATTGCCTTTTTGTCTCATCTAAACATAAGCTTTCCAAGGATAAGTACAACAGACATATTCAATGGTCTGCCTCATCCAAATATCTTCTTAAAAACCTAGCCCTTCCATAGCACGGAGAAGGATCAAGCACACATATATATGGGCACACTCGCAACTAAGTCCTTGCTCTCTGGAGAAGAGACACCTAGACCAAAGTCCTTCAGTCTATTTTTTGTCCAGCAACCATCAGATTTTCTCTGAAGAGAGAATTTAAACTGAGAGACTGTGACGCATTCTCCTCTGACCTAACGTTTATGTGAAGCCACGGCTGGAATCAGTACCATTATAAGGCAAAGTTACGTGCCATCCAGTGTTACAGGAGAACAAAGTCTATAGTCTAAGTGCATAGAGAGAGACTGAGGCTATATAGAGATCTGTTTATTTTATTCTGAGTAATTTTCCTGTTCTTGGAAGGCTGATTTATACATTTTTCTGCCCTTGGGTTATATAGGATTCTTCTGTATTCCCTTCAATGAATCCCCCACTCTTTGTTTGAACTGAAACCATAGAAACTAAATTCTCTACTAAATTATTTCCTTCTAATCTGTCCAGGAGGTTTGCACATAGTAGGGGTTCAATAAATCTATGGCAGTGTGTCTATCTTCTTTGGTCTACATTTCACACTCCCGAATAATTAGTTCAGTGTTTGCTCACAAATTTCATTATTATCTGTTTGTTTCTAACTGCATTCACTTCACGCAACCAACAGAAGTAATCCCTATCCATGTTTGAGTCACCAGATTGATAATGTTCAGCTTCAACCTGTTGTTTCAGTGGTTGATGATGAAGCATGAATACTAGATTCTACAAGAGCAGATTAAAAATATTTATTTAAAATGGCAATGGAAAAAGACACTTTGAAATGGTCTCTTCATACAATACGCATCTCCAGATTCCTGCAGTGATGGTGCCACCTTTACTTACACACAAAAGGATTATTTTTAGTAAAGTTGTTTTCCGCAACTTGGGGAAAATATTGCCATCAATATTCACTAGATTTATTTGCCCAATGAAGTATTTTTTATTTTTATGTTCTTCATCAAAACATCTCTTGTCCTTGCTGGGCTGATGGTCGAGGATCAGAAAGCAATATTCCAGCTGTTCTTAAAATCAGCATTTCTTAGCAAGGTTAAGCAGTGCTTTTTCAAACTCCCTGTGCTATATGCGTCATCTCCTGGTGAGTCAAACCTGTTATGTTAGCTCATCTCACAGAGAAAGGCCAGCAAACTATAAAACTCTGAAAAAGCAGCTTCTCTTCTTGGTCTACCTAAGTTGGCTTGAGATGTGTTTATCTGGACTCCACCTGCAGCTTTAAACTCAATAAGCCTTTTCTTTAAACAGCTGATGCCACTTTCTTTTTATCTACGGGCTCCTGAACTGCCACTACTTCCCTAACTGAGAAGATTAAAGGGAATGAGGGTTTAGAATCAAATCTTTTTTTTGGAAGAAATCTGCTTGGGTGGGTTCCCCTCTTTAAGGGTTTGCCTTTGACAGAAAGCCCTGAACAGCTGGACAATGACCCTTTTCCTCCCTCACACCTGAGCCCAGACTCTGCCTCTCAGCATTTCTGATGACCACGATTCTAAACCTTAGATATGCTCTCCACTGCACTGGGCTAGCACAAGTCCGAGTGTGATCGTTTATGGAATGCAAATAAAGAGTATTCCAAGGCTGAATAACTGGGGAAATGCTGAGCTAAACAACGTTGATGGTTTTCTCACTGCAGAAATTCTTTGTCTTTAAAATGTTAAAGTACATTCTGCATTTTCAGGAGTGAGATAATGAATGCCTGTTTCCCAGGTTTATTTGACCATAAAACTCTTTATTTGGTGTGAAATATCTTGGGAGGCCTGTCTTTAGTGCAGTTCCCAGCCTTGATGTCTTGGACTCCTGACCATGGATTGGTGTGGGAATTTGGGTACCTATTTGAGTCTTTAGCATCTTTAGTGTTCCAAGTCCCAAGACCCTCACATCTCCATTCATCTCACACTCATCCTTTATTTAGGTTCAATCATCCAGTCCCACTGACTCTCACCTACATATCATAATTTATGTATTGTTGCTTACATTCTCTCAACCTAATCCTTCTCCATTCAAAATCATTGTATCCCTTTTCTTTCTGATGAAATTCAATTTCTCTTTCAAGGGACAACTAATGTTATTGCTTCTGTCCTGGACTCAGGGGATGACAGATCAGAAGAGATCTCAGTAATTATTTTGGTTCAAATATCTTTTAGATGAGAAATATTTAGTAGGGGTACTCTGACTCTAGATCACAAAGGAAGTGTGTGCTAGAACTAGCATCCTAACTGGACCACATAAAGGGTAAGGCTTCTATGAGCTGTCCAGACTGGGTATGGAATTGTACAGCAGGGAAGAAAGAGGCAGAGCTTGCGCTTTGTCCCCCAAGAATGAAATGGAATCACATGTTAAGTTCAGCTGAACAACCAATATGCAAAACAGAGTTGGATAAGAAAAGCAGCAATGCCCATGGTCAAATCATAGATTGAACAAGTAGAATTCATGACACGAGAAGAAGATAAGTTCTAGGTTTTTAGATTAAATCATTCAATCAAGCAAGAGTTGTTCATTGAAGACCCACCAGTACAGCATTCCTCACCATGCCACACTCTCTTCCTAATGGGGAATTTGCTAGAACTTTAGGGGAAAATTCATTAGTTCTCAGAGAGATAAATCAGGATATAAGATGACAGCCTTACTTCAGCAACAGCAGGGACTGGAGTGTGAATTTTGCTTTGCTAGTTATGGGGATAAACTTCCCTGAGTCATCCTTGTCCTATCATCTGGTCCCTTGTGAACAGAATTAAAAAAAAAAAAATCTGCAAGTTTCTTTGTTAGTTGTAGTTGAGATCTGCCTTCTCGCCAACAATGACAATATACCACACATATCAAGTAACTGCTTTCTACTCACTCCACAGCCATTTTGACAGAGATGCTGGACTTGTAATACCAAAGACCTATTATTTCATTATGTCTTTTTTTTTTTTTTTTTTTTTTTTTAGCGCAAGCTCAGCGGCCATGGCTCACGGGCCCAGCCGCTCCGCGGCATGTGGGATCTTCCCCAACCGCCGCACGAACCCGTGTCCCCTGCATTGGCAGGCAGACTCTTAACCACTGCACCACCAGGGAAGCCCTCATTATGTCTTTGAAATATTTAATAAAATCCACAGTTTTTGAGGTCAGCGTCCCTTTGGTATGCTTTGTACATTAGGCCACTTGTCTATCTTCCTCATTCTTGTATTTAGGTGTTATTACACATTTCCACTTCAGATCTCACTGATGCTTAAAAATCAACACTTCCAAAGGAGAACTTCTCTTTTTCCATAAACAGGCTTTTCTTCCTACATTTCTATTTTAGGAAATAGTATGGCTATCATCAATAACCCAACATCTGGATTTCATCCTAAACTTAGCCTTTTAAAAAAAATCTCCAACTCTAATTAATTAGAATTTCAGATGTGTTGCTTCCTTATCTTAAACCCTTCTTGAATCCTTGTCTCCTTTCTTGAATCCATTGCCTCCTTTCTATACCCATGACCGTTATCCAAGCCTTCATTGTTCTAGCCTAAAATACTGTGTCCTCTTGAATGATCTCCTTGTTTCAAGCATTTGCTCCCCACTGCTGCTAGGAATAAAAATGCAGTAGCACTATGCCACTTCCATTCTTAGTGTCATATAATAGCTTCCTATCAGCTATGTGGCAAAAGACGTTGAGGATCTTACGATTGCCATCTCTTATTCTTGAATCATCTCTTTCTATACATCATATCAATTTACTAATTATATAAGACCACCTGAAAAGCCCCAATTGTCCATGCCCTTCCACCACATCGATTTTGACTTTTTCTCCTACCTGGAATAAGTTTTCCCCTTTTTTACTCATGTTTAAGATTCACTTTATACTTTTGTTCTAATAAATTTCCCTCGGACCACACAGAATAGATTATGTGCCCTTCCTCTAGACCCTACAGCATGTATCTTTTGCTTTATTAATAACTGCCCTGTAGTCACCATTTATGTCTGTTCTGAGAGTTCAGTCAGTCTCCAAAACCACCCTCAGGTTCAGTGATTTGCTAAAAGGATTCACAGAGCTCAGGAAGGTCATTATACTGAGAGTGATAGTTTATTGCAACAAAAGGATACAGATTAAAATAAGCAATGGGAAAAAGCACATGGCACATTGTACAGAAGAGTTCCAGGCGTGAGCTTCCAGTTTTCCTTTCCCAGTGGAGTCATGTAGACAGCACTTACTTCTCCCAGCACAGAATATTGCCAAACAGAGAAGGTTATCTAAACCTTGAAGTCCAGGGTTTTTATTGGAGGTCAGCCACGTAGACACAGGTAACCACCTGCATGGCTGACTTTAGTCTCTCTCCCCTTCAAAGGTGGAGCTGATACCTGTAAATCACAGTGTTAACATAGGCTATCTGTCACAGTCAAAGGTCTCCATGTAAACAAAGAGACTCTTATTGGGCAGAATATTACGAGGGCCTAGAAGTTAACTCCCAGGAGCCAGGGACAGACTCCCACACCTTTCTTCAGGTAAGGTTGACCTTTACTGTGCATCTTTCCACTTAAGTACAATCCCCATAAGAGTAAGGACTATATCACATTCATCTCTGAATCCTCATTGTCTATGCATGTTCACCCCAGAGTAAAAGCACTGTATATAACTGCAGAATGAATGAATGAGTCAATTAATTTAAAAATGAATAAAACCTTGAACAACTCTTCAAATCTTTCCACAGTTTACTCACCACCACCTTCTAAGACTTAAACTGAGCTTACTGAAACTAAATATGTCCTTTTACTCTTATCTCAATAGTCACCCAATTTCTGTCTTTTTCTTCTCTCTCTTTACAAAAATGAAGTATACACTGTTAACAGATGAAGGGAAACACAATAGTCAAAGGAAGAGACCTAATTTGCTACCTTCTCCCATGTATCCCAGGTGGACCAACTCCCTTGGGACAGATGTGTGATGGAACTCTGTAATGGCAGATGGAGAAGAACACCTTCCCTAGAGGTGAGCAGTGAGATCTCAGGAAAGGAAACATTTCTGTGTCTTCCTTGTGTAGGGCTCTCCAAGAAGTGGAGAGTGTTGCCTATCTCATACTGAAACGGAGCATGGCCGTATGGTTCTTCCCCACTGTGTCCTCAACCTGCCTTCTGTCTGTGGAAAATCTTTAGCCAAATTATAAGTGTAATCAGAGAAGTGAGAAAGTGCAGAAACAAAGGAAAACAGTCCAACAAGACTGAATAATAGTTTAGTCATTAAGCATAGTCAAGGACCTTTAGTTCCTCCTTAAGGGTCATAGGTAGTATTCTGAGCCATATCCTTTGAGCTATCATAGATACTGAAACCCCCGCCAGGTGGAAGAAGTTAACTACATGATGTCCAGACTGTAGCCATGACATAAGCTGCCACCATTCTGAGAGCTGGCCTCAAAGAAATGGGAACAAACCGACCCTGGAACTGACGATTAGCTGTACTTAAAGCAATCAAGATGACGCTGGTTAGACCACTGCATGACCAGTTTCAATTTCGAGCTGACTGTGCTGTTTCTGCATGTAGCCCCCTCACTTCACCTATGAAGCTCCTGCCCACTGATTGTCAGTGGGGGGGAAACTGGCCTCTGGACAGGGGTCTGTACTCCGTCCCCACCCCCACCTGCCCCGCCGGTTGCCGGCTTCAGAAAGAAAGCAAACTTTCCTTTCCACCAAACTTGCTTCTTTATTGGCTTTTGAGTGGCGAGCAGCTGGACGCCCACTTTCGGTAACAGTACTATTCCTGTGTCTCTAAGAAGGCTGTGTTGTTTCCAAGTGTTTACTCCATAGATATCTCACTCTATCGTGTATATCACCATTAGGAAATGTATTTCTCTGAGTTAATATGCTTTTTTTAAAAAGTTGCCCTTCTTGTTGTTATACATAATGCTACTCTCAGTGTGCCGTAGAGTTACTCCTCAGGTGATCTTTTATTTTCTTTTCTTTTTTTCACATCTTTATGGGAGTATAATTGCTTTATATCAGGTGATCTTTTAAAAATGCAAATCAGTTTACATCAGTACTCTACTTATATCCTACAGTGGATTTCTGTGTCATTTAGAATATAATCAATATTCTTGCTATGGAATACAAGATCATAAATCCTAGTCTCTGACCATCTCTCAATCTCACCTACTCATTCTACTATTTTATTTCTTAGTAGCAACTTATCAACTCTCTAGAATTATCTCATTCATTTATTTGTCTATATTCCACTTTCCTTTGACTAGAATGAAAGCCCCATGAGGTCAGGAACCTTAATGACCTTGCTCATTGATTCAGCCTCAGTACTTAGAATAGTGGTGGATACGTGATATTTATTATCTGTCAACTGTCAATCATCCATATAGAATCATTAATAGGTTTTATCAGAAGGTGAGAGAACAACTCACTGAATTGCAACTTCTGTAGGAGGGGCCATGCTCACTGCCATGGGTAAAGCTAAGCATGATGGAACTTTGAGTACCCAGTTTGTGCACTACTACACCAGACCTGTAATCAGGGGAACCTGCAAAAGAATATGAGGGGAGGAAATATAATGACAAACTAATGCTACTTGCACCTTTCCAGCTACCTCTCACTTCAGTGCCCTTCCAGTCATCCTTGGCCACCACTCCTGATGCTTCCAGCATCCAGGAATAGAAGAAAATCACACGAAGAATCTTATTCTCTCTCCAATGTTCATGTCTCATTGGTACTCAGAAATATTTAGTTTTTAAACACCTTTAGTAACTGCATATTACCTACAAGATAAAGCAAGGCACCTGCAACACTTAATAATATGATTCTAGGGCTCCCCTGGTGGCGCAGTGGTTGAGAGTCCGCCTGCCGATGCAGGGGACGCAGGTTCATGCCCCGGTCTGGGAGGATCCCACATGCCACGGAGCGGCTGGGCCCGTGAGCCATGGCCGCTGAGCCTGCGCATCCGGAGCCTGTGCTCCACAGCAGGAGACACCACAGCAGTGAGAGGCACGCGTACCGCAAAAAATAAATAAATAAAAATAAATAATAAAAAAATAATATGATTCTAAAGTATTATTCCTGGCTCAAATGTTGTCACTATTCCCAGTGATCTTATTTACCCAAGGGTTCTTTCAACTACTAAATGGTACTGGTAGCAATCAGGGCATAGAATCAAGTTTCTACATCTCAAGGAGGAAGAAACAGATAGAACAACAAAGAAGGCCATTCCTCCACCTCACTGTGACGGGAAAAGGAACAGAATGGACAATCAGTAGAAATCTACCTCATACTCAAAACATTCTTTTTAACAAATGAGGAGAGTGAGATTTTAGCTAGAAAAAAAATAGAGGAAATAATAATTCTAGTTAAGTGACAAAGCTGAGTTCTGAATCTGTGTCTACTAGTCCCCAAGGCCCGTACTCTTTCAGGTACAGCAGGATGCCACTTCAAGGGTGAATCCGAATGGAAGAAAGGGCATTAGGAGGAACTTTGTGGCTCTGCTAATTAATATTGATATTTAGCAGATCTGTCTTCAGGCCCAGGATATGCATATATAGGACTATGGTAGCTGGGACGCTAGAAAACCTTGTGCTATATGTTTTACTTATTCTTTATTCAAAGAAGGAGAGCAGAAAGAGGCACCTGACCTTGCACACTGAGAAGGAAACATGCTTGGTTGGTTTCCTCTTTCCAACCTGTAAGGAAAGGGTTGGGAGAGAGCCCGTGGCTCTGGATAGAGAAGCAGCTGTCTCTCTGGGGGAGACGAGCTCCAGTTCATCCAGGCAGGCAGGCAAGCGGCCCAGAGCTGAGCTAGAGAATCCTCCTCCTCCAACTTGCTATTATGGGGCCCTCAAGGGGTTAAGGATGGCAGGTTTTCTGGTTGCCATGTGCAGCCAGAGAACAAGCAAGCAGATCGTTGCTGACAATTCCAGGAGCATCCCCCTTTCATAGGTGAAGAGTGGACTCTACCACAGCGCACTCGCTGACGTGCAGCTGATCTCCAGAGTCCAGGCTGTTTTCTGTGTGTGATCAATGTAATATTCCACTGCTAAATTTAGGGACCCTGTCTCCTGTGACAGTGGCACCTCACCATGACTAATTAACAATAAAACTGTGGATGGCGTGCCAGATTTAATTATTTAGTCTCAAAGGTTTTGATTAAGTTAAAACTCTTTACCACAGGACAAAAAATTAATAATACTCAAGTTAAGATTATAAACAATGAGGCCGATACCACAAATCACAAGATGAAAGGGTCTCATGACCCAGCTTCTCTGTGTGTATATGAGATTAGTCATCTGTGTGTGTGTCTGTAAAACCCTGAAGATGTCTGTGGTATGCAAATAATGTGAGTGATGTATATGCACGTGAATTTCTAAAAATGTAAGACCACGTAGAGATATATGTGTACATGGCAATTTACATGCATATATGTTTATATATCTGTGAATGACTCTGAAGATTCCTATGTGCATATCCAGCATTGAAGAAGTATGCAAGTATGTGTGTACAATACTGGAGATGCATGTGTCTATATAACTCTGGAAATGTAGCTCTGTGGGTACAAAACTGTATTTTATGTATGTCACAGTTGAGATGCAAGTGGGCGCATGCAAGTCTGTGTGTGCATGTGTCCACTTTTGAAGAAGGGACTATGCTGATCCTGGGGATGTTTTTGTATATATTTTGTGTACATAAAAGCTCTGTATAAAAGTATGCAAATAGTGTGTGTATATATGTTACATGCTATTTTTATATATTATGTATATATTCGATATATAATAATATACAATGTTATATATATATATATATACAATGAAAACAGATTATATAATATATATTACAATATAGGTGTGAATATACCACCAGGTATACAGGTATATGCATAAAACATTGTAAGTCCTACATGTTAACCTTGCAAGATCTTTTCCATGTGAATTTATATTCAACATTAGAAGTGTGTGGTATATATGATACTGAAGATATGTGTGACCATGTTCATTATACTGGAGATACATGTATAAACATTTACTACACAGGAAGTGTACAGAACACTACAAATACATTGTGTTTGCATATAATATTTTTCAATTGTGTGATATATGCATAACAAAACTTACCATTTTAAGTTCAGTGTCATTAAGTACATTGACATTGTTGTTCAGCCATCACTATCATCCATCTCCAGAGCTTTTTCCTCTTGCAAAACCGAAACACTCTATCAATTAAACAATAACTCCCCATTCCCTTCTGCTCTCAGTCCCTGGAGTCAACCATGCTACTTTCTGTCTCTATGACACCCTCAGTACCTCATATGGGCAGAAACATACAGTATTCTCCTTTTGTGACTATCTCATGACACTGGATTCACCCATGTTGTAGCATATGTCAGAATTTCCTTCCTTTTTAAAGCTGAATAATATTCTATTGTATGTATATACCACATTTTGTCCATTTAGTTGTCGATGGACAGTTGGGTTTCTTTGACCTTTTGATTATTGGGAGTATGAATGTACAAATATCTATTCATGCCCCTTCTTTCAATTCTTTTGGGTAGTTATGCAGAAATGGAGTTGCTGGGTCAAACAGTAATTCTATTTTTAATTTTTTGAGGAACTGCCATACTGTTTCCCATAGGGGCTGTACCATTTTGTATATAAGCTTTTTATGTATGTGTTATCACTGTATAAGAAATACATACAAGTAACTATGCATTTATATTTTTATTAATAGGACTATAGATATAGAATGTGAATGTAAAGCACTGGCTATATAAGTGTATATATAACACTGAAGCTAGATTGCTGAATATATACCATGATATATGTGTGTGTGTTTGTGTGTATAGCAGTGATGTTTTCTAGTGTCATATTTATTTTTATATCGGTTTGCTCATTAACAATTAAATTTTGTATCAGTGACCTTTGCTATATAAAAAACTACCACAAAACATAGGAGCTTAAAAATAATGATAAATAGTTTGTAAACCTGAAACTTTGCCAGTGCTTGGCAGGGACAGCTCTTCCCTGTTCCAAGAAGCATAACCTGGGGTGGCTTCGCTGAAGCTGGAGGATCTGCTTTCATAGTGGTTCACTCGCATGGCTGGTAAATTTGTGCTGACAGTAATCTGAAGACCCCCCCCCACCATGATTGTGGGACATCAGCTTCAGTTCCTCTCCGCATGGGTCTCTCCTGGGCTGATTGGACTTCCTTACCACTTCCTTACCACACAGTGGTGACTGTGTCCTAGATGTAAGCATCTCAAGAGAACCTGGTGGAAACTGTATTGCTTTTCATGAACCAACTCCGGAGGTCACATGGTGTCACTTCTGCTAACAGATTCAAGGGAGGGAACACAGACCCTAGCTCTTGATGGGAGGAGTGTCTAAGCCTCATTGTGAGTATATGTGGGACGGGAGATACTCTTGTGGCCATTTTTAGAAAATATAATCTGCTACAGTCACAGGTTATTATTTCCAAACAGCTTGAAAGATACATCAATTCATTCCTTCATTCATGTAACAAATATTTATTGAATGTGTACTGTGTGCCAGCACTGGGAATTAAACAGTACCAAGAAAATACACAAAGCCCTTGCCCTGATATTCCAGTGCAAGGAATTAGGGGCAAAACAAATATTTGTCATCTCAGATGATAATAAGAGTTAGGGAGAAATGTAAAGCACTGTAATGGGGAAAACGAATGTTGAGGACTGGAGAATTCCTATTTTATACAGGATGGTCTGGGAAATTGTCTCCAATAAGGTGACTTTTGAGCAGACACCCAACAGAAGGAGAGGGAACAAATCTTGAGTATAAAGGCGTCAAGAGGGAGTAGTTCTAAATGGAGACATGGGTAAAGGCCTAGAGGTCTAATCATGCTGGGTATGTTTGAGAAACTCTAAAGAGGCCAGTATGCCTGGAGTGTGAGGGGGAGAGTGGTAGGAAATGAAATCATAGACGTTATGGGTGCCAGGTCATATTGAAAGAGGAGGAAGAGGATATTGTTCTTCCCGTTGTAAAAAAAAAAAAGAAAAATCCCCAAAGAAACATACCACTGATAACATAATTCTTTTTAGCTGCATTGTCTTTGTTTTGATCACATCCATTCCACAAATGCCAAATACCAAAGAACAAGCCTCCGCATGACAAGTTAGCAGGCATCAGCTGTCATCTAGATCAGTAGGAAGTTGGCCAACTGATGGAAATTACCTCCAACATTGGAGATGAAAATTCAGGTCTCAGAAGGCTATGAGACATCCCTTCTGTCTGAATCTGTTCTCTCTGCCTGCTTCATGCCACAGCTGTGCACGTAAAAAGCCAACATATTCGGGCTTCCCTGGTGGCGCAGTGGTTGAGAGTCTGCCTGCCGATGCAGGGGACACGGCTTCGTGCCCCGGTCCTGGAAGATCCCACATGCCGCGGAGCGGCTGGGCCCGTGAGCCATGGCCGCTGAGCCTGCGCGTCCGGAGCTTGTGCTCCGCAACGGGAGAGACCACAACAGTTAGAGGCCTGCGTACCGCAAAACAAAACAAAAAAGCCAACATATTCATTGACCTGAATGGTTCATAAAGGGGTTGGATTTTCAGGTTTGCAACCATGAAGGGGACTCACTGAAGATTTTGAAGGTTGGTTTGATTGTCCTTCTGCGCATTTCCCTACTCCCCAACCCCATGATAAAATTGGGTGAATCCTTCACCTTGCCATCATTAACATCAGAAGTAATAGAGAACAAGCTGCAACCCAACCAGCCAAATACCCAGCACACTCTGCTAAGTCACTTGAGGAGCTGCTTTCGTGGACAGTTTTTTTCAAACCTGGTTACAGGTTAGAAGCACCTGGGGAGCTTTGCCCACCTCAAAGCTCTGGAATGGGGCCCTGACATGATTTTTTTACCTCCCCAGGTGATTCTAATATGCAGCCATAGTTGAAAACCACCACTATGGCCATCATGCTATGACTACTGGATGGTACAGTAGGACTCAGATTTTATTTTGTCTTAAATAATGTTGTACAAAATAAATGAATATGCCTAGAGATTAAAATCTGTTGAAGTCCGAATTTCCAAATGGTTTCTTTGAAGAGGCATTCTTGGTAAGTGCTAAGTTTAGAAATATCACTGGAAATGCCTGTAACATTCCTTGGCCTATTCATCACTCCACCCTTTCCTTCCCAAATCCACTCTTCATCTTCTTTGGGAGAGCAAGCAACATCACTTCTTTCTTCTGAGAGTATCTTCTGAATAATCCCGACCCCTTGCAAAATGTTTTCATACTTTGGTATTATGAAACACATATATCGATTAAGTTAAAATTTTTTTCTTCCATCTCTTTGCTTTCACTTTTTCTATCCCCACTTTCCTATTTGCATAATAGTTGTTGATTTCTACAAATGAGACTAATTTGGGCAGAAATGTGTTTAAATTACTTTGGTTGGTTTGGGGTCAATGTGTTAGTGACTAAAAGAGGAGAGACACACAGAAAAACATTTTCTCCATTGAATTTTATATAACCATCCTCCATTACTTGTTTTTATTATTCTCATCCCCACCAAAAATGCACGAGAACTTCTTGAAGAACAACCTGGACCATATTGTATTAGACTATCATTGTTATTTTTCATCTCACATAGCTCTACAGTAATATCCTATTGGATCTCATAATGTGCAAAACGAAGGTTAACTGCCCTGACATCTATCTCCAAGTATGCTCCTAGTCAATGTTGTCACCTTATGCAGAGTTCCAAAACTAGAACTTGTTAAAATTATCATCTATGAAAGTGGTTTTCAAACATTTTCTAAAGGAGGTTTTTCGCAAACAATATAATCTTTACCAAGCTAGTAAATAGATAAAAATAAAACATTTCTTTAGGGCTTTGGAGATCAAAGTCTCATTATTTTAGCCTCCTACTTTCTCTCCAGTTACTGTCAGTATTAGTCAGGGTTCTCCAGAGAAATAGAACTCCGTAGAATAGAGAGAGTTCTGAATAGAACTGCAGGCTTGAAAGTCCCACAGTCTGCCCTCTTCAAGCTGGAGAAACCAAGAAAAGCTGGTGGTGTAATTTAGTCCGTGTCCAAAGGCTAAGAATTGGGTGGCTGATGGTGTAAGCCCTGGTCTGAGACCAAAAGCTCAAGAATCAGGCTCCAGTGTCCCAGGAGCTCCTGGGAGAAAATGAATGTTCCAGCTCAAGCAGAGTGAATTCTCCCTTCCTCTGCCTCTCTGTTCTATTCAGGCTGTCAACAAATTGGATTCGATGATGTTCACCTGCATTGGTGAGGGTGATCTTCTTTGCTTAGTCTACTGATTCAAATGCCAATCTCTTCCAGAGACGCCCTCACAAACACATCCAGAAATAATGTTTTGCCAGCTATCTGGGCATCCCTTAGCCCAGTCAAGTTGACACACAAAATTAATAATTATTAATAATAATTGTTATCTCCATGGAACACTAAATAATTTGCAGATTACTTCTCTACAACATCCTCTGCACATCCAGTCAGTCACCACAGCCTGTGATTCTACCTTAGAACAAACACCCGAAACCAACAATTCTCCATCTCTACTCACCCTGCCTGTCTTTCATCTGGACCATTGTGATAGATATAATTATTTTCCTTCCATCCAAATTTTCCCCTCTGAGGCCCACTACCAACAGCTTTCTTTTAAAAATGAAGTCCACCATGTCACATCACTCATTCTTTAAAGCTCTAGTTGATTTCACACTTTTGATGGGATTATGGTCAAACTTCAAGGCTTGGTACAACGACTCTTCATATCTATTTTTTACCTTATTCTCTAGATTCATTCACTGCCACTCTTTCATATCACAGAATCATCTCATCAACCCTTATGATTTAAAATGCCATGGAAAGGCTGAAACCCCTACAGATTCATTTCTTAAGCCAAGAACTCTCTCTGAATTCTAGTATCTTACATCCAACTGTTTGCTCAGGATCTTAACTTGGGTCTCTAGTAGATATTGAAAACCTCTATAGTCCAAAGCAAAACTCTTGATCATCCTCTAACCCAAACTGGTTTCTCCTAAAGTACTCCCAACTTAGAGAATGGTAATTCCATCTTTCCAATTGCTTAGGCCCAACTTTTTGAGTCACCCTTGAGTTATCCTCCTTCCCTTCTAAAATGTTCTCCATAGAGCTTTTCACCATCTGATGTCCTGTGCAGTTTTAAGAATTATTTTTCTTCTCTACTTAGAATATAGGCTCCAAAGGAACAGGCCACTTTTTTCCTATTTTGTTCACTATCATACCTTCAGTGACTAGAATTATGCCTGAGACACAGCAGTTGCTCAATAAATATTAGTGCAATAAATGAATGACTGTTTTACCCTGAGCTCTAGCCACATAAGTTTCCATTATTATCCAAACACACTAGATACTTTTCTAATTAGTTATTTGCACACAAGTTGTTTCTTCTGCTTGCTGAGCCATCCCTACCACCTCGGGTTCTAAGACCTCGGCTGTTACATGCTTTTGAAAACTTCAGCTGTCTCAGGCAGTTGTGGATTAGCTGTTGTATTCCAATAGCTTTTGTTTATTAACATTCTGATATGAGAAGTATCTATTAGAATAGTGTAACATTGTCTCAAAATTATTTATTTCCATGTCTATCTTCCTTACTATAATAAAAGGTTCTTAGAGGTGAGAACTGGGTCTTATTTATTTTTGAATATACAGCATAGAGCATAGAATGTCAATACATATTTCTCAAATGCAGGAATCAATAATTCAACGGTTCCTATCTGTATAGCAATCTGTGACTTTCCAGGAATGCCGACTGAGAACAAAAGTCAAAAACAACAAGAAGTGCAAGAAAGAATACAGATGATATTTCTTCCCAAGAGTGGAAAGTGTTTGTTTTGTGAATTTTAGTTACATAAAGTGATAGGAAATGGAGATTAAAGTAAAAACCAACTAGTGGAATTTGAAAAAGCAAGTCAGAGTCAGATTTGGGTCCTACTTTTTCTTTCCCACTAAGATTGACTGTTTGGACCAAGACAGGAGAAATGGCTATTAGAAGATGCTTATGTAGCTCTACTAATGAGATCTGGGTCATAGGTGAAAGGAATTTTCCTAATGTAGCACAAACTTTTCTCTTTTGTCTTGGAAATGTGACAATAATTGTTTATGAGACTTATTCAGTGACTCTGACCAAGCTCAAGACTCTTACCCAGGCAGGCCTAACTTAGATGTGATTGATCTTAGAATTAACCCCTTTTAATTGGCTACAGGTGTGAGTGTGAAGTGCATGTTGGGGTTTTTCTAAGTCTCTGCCATTCACAAGATAAATAAAGGAAGCAAGTTGAGGCTGAAAACTCCAGAGCTACCTCTCGTAGTAGAAGACATTTCTACTACCTCTGGTAGTAGAAAACATCTCCACTTCATTGGAGATGGTGTAGTACCCAAATAACCATATTATATATTTACCCAGGGTAGACTCTGAGGAATAATTTCCTGTTGATCCCTCTGTGTGTTCTGAGACAAAACTTTAGTTCTGGGAATAATTTAAAGCTTAAATAATTTAAAGTTCTCTAATGATTGGGGGAAGTGGGTGATATGTTAATGGTATATCTTTGCCTTTATCAGGGGTTGATATGTGACATGTGAAGAATATTTATGTAAAATGTACAATCACCAGGAAAGTTTTTAAAAACTCATGTGATACCTTCCTTTCATAACCTATGATGAGTAATATACAGTTTCATAATGGACATTAGGTAATAACACCATATTTTGCTTTTCTTTTTACCTTAACTGCTAGGAAGCTTAGAGATAAATTTTATGTTCAGTCATTTTATTCAATCAACATAAGGCAAAGTGGTTAATAGTATTTTCTTTTTCATTCTCCTTGATGTTTTTAAGATAACTTAATAGAAGTATGATTTGTATACAATACTGTTCACTAATTTCATGTATATAAAACAATAAATTTGAACAAATATTTACAGACATACAACCATAGTCAAGATATAGAATACTTCTATAACTCCAAAGAGTTCCTTCACTGTACCCCTGCAGTCAATTATTATCCTAGACCCAACTCCTAGCTACCCCTGATCTGCTTTCTGTCCTTAGTGGTTTGGCTTTTCTAAAATGATATTATAGATGCAATCATACAATATGTAACCTTTTATATCTGGCTTGACTTAGCATGACCATTTTGAGATTTTTACATTTTGTTTTGTGTTTTGGTTGTTAATAAATTTTTAATGCTGAGTAGTACTCCATTGTGTGTATATATCACTATTTGTTTACCCTATCACCAGTTGAAGGATATTTAGGTTGTTTTGGCAGTTATAAATAAGCTTCTACAAACACTTGAGTGCGTATCTTCATGTGGACAAATATTTTCACTTCCCTTGGGTAAATGCTTAAGAGTGGAATTGCTAGGTCATGTAGTAGATATATGTTTAATTGTATAGGAAAGAAACTGTTATATTGTTTTTTCCAAAGTGACTATAACACTTTGTAGGCCACCAGCAACATGTGAAAGTTTCAGCTGCTCCAAATCTTTGTCAGTGCTTGGTTTTGTCAGGTTTTCTAATTTTTAAAAATTTTAGTCATTCTAGTGAGTGTGTAGTGATATCTCATGTTTTCATTTGAATTTTTGTAATGATTAACAATGTTAAGCTTTTTTTCATCAATTATCATTTCACATCCTCTTTGGTGAAATGTCTGTTAGAATCTTTTGCCCATTTTTTAAATCGGCTGTTTATTTTCTTATCATTGAATTTTGAGAAGTCTTTACATATTTTGGGTATAGTACCTTTGTCAAATATTTACTTAGCAAAGATTTATCCCCATTATAACCTTTTATCTTATAACCTTGTTAAACCCACTTATTAGTTCTAGAAGCATTTTTGTAGTTTCCTTAGTTTATTCTAGGTAGGTGATCATCACCTCTGCAAATAAAAATAAGTTTATTCCTTGTCTCTAATCTGTATATCTCTATTTCTTGATTTATTGCATTGGTTAGGACCTCCAAAACAAGCTTTGGTGGTTGTTGTTTTAATTTTGCCATATTTGTGATCTTATAGAAAATTATTCCACTTATCCCTTTATGGTATTAGGTATAGATTTTTCTTAGATGACTTTTACCAATTTGAGAATATTCCCTATTATTCCTAGTTTGAGGTGTTTTTTATTATGGTTATTATGAATGGGTGTTGCATTTTATCAAATGCTTTTTCTGCATTTTTTGAAATTACTGTATAGTTTTTCTCCTTTATTTTGTCAATATAGTGTTGTATTGCTTGAGCCAATTTGTTAAGTATTTCTGTGTCTGTGTTCATGACAGATATCGTTCCGTAGATTTACTTTCCTGTAATGTCTTTGTGTAGTTGATGTATCAGGGAAATGCTGGCTTTATAAGTTAAGTGGAAATTTTATCTTCTATTTTCTGGAACAATTTGTATAGAATTAGATTTATTTCTTTCTTAAAATTTTGGGAGAAGTCACCAATGAAACCATCTGTACCTGGAGGTTTCTTGATATGAAAGTTTTTAACTATAAATTCATTATTTAATATGTATAGAGCTATTTTGATTCTCTTTCTTCTTTAATGAGATTTGATAGTTTGTATCTTTCAAAAAATTTGTCTATTTCATATATATTTACAGAAAGTTGCTCATTATAATTCCTAACATTGTACTTTTAACAACTGTAGGCTCTGTTGTAAAGCTCTCTTTCATTCCTGGTATTAATAAATTATTTATTTTTTTGTTTATTTATTTATATTTTCTTATTTTTTCACCACTGTGGCTAAAAATTTATCTGTTTCAAAGAACCTGATCTTTTTTCATTGATTTTCTCTGTTTTGTTTTTGTTTTCAAAACTAAATCCAGTCTCAATTACTCCATTATCGCTAGAAGTTGAAGTCCTATATATTATATTTTGATAATTCTATATTTAACAGCCTTACTATAATTGTCGTCAATTGTTTTTCAGAAGTTGGTGAAGTTTATGTTTTCAATTAAACTAATGCTGAAGGGATACTAAAAATCAGGAAAGCAAAATGTTGAGCTTTTAGATGGAGTAGATCTGCTAATGACTCTTAAAGGAAGAGATATAGAAGCACAACTACATTTATACTTTTGTGACTATGAATTTTCTTCTCCTGTCCTTGATTTCTATTAATTTAATGAAAATTCTATTGACTGCAGAACACTGTCAGGGATAGTCATGAAGACCTGACCACTGTGCTAGAGTTGGTTACAGTCAAGCAAGAAGATGAAATTTAAGGAAAATATCAACAATGTGAGGTGGAATGGGATGTGTCATAGAATATATGGATAAAATATTATGGCATTTTATTTTACTATATTTAAAAGCACTTTTCATGACTCGTGGCTAGAATCAGTCTGAGAATCAAGCCAGAGCTAAGTATTTCCATTAGAAGCTCTAACATTTATTTCCTATAATAGATGAAAAACTATGGAGAGTCCAGAAATATTCCTAATTGTTTACTTACAAAAAGCAGAGGCTGAGCACAGGATGGAGTAAAGTATTAGAGTGAGGTAGGGAAAGTCAATGTAACTCATAAATTGTCTTGATAATGGCTACTCCATTTTGGACGTCTCAGTGAGTGTGATGTAACAAATAATTATCTAATAAAAGCTAGACAGAATAAAATTATCTTTAGGTCCTTTTTTGAAAGTAACTTCATAGTACCAAATTTGGTCCATAAACTATTTTCTGATTACCAAATTATAAAATATTTCAGAGATATCATGAACATAAAAATGATTGCCTATCATTTAATTGTTTCCATATTTCAGGGGAGTTGTGAGTAGAAATTAATATTTCTGAGAAGAAAGAGCTCTTGCTAAGATGGAAGAAATCTGACAATTAGACCAAAAAAAAGTTTAAATAGAAAAGTAGATCTGCCCTACAGAGTCATATTATTATCATATTATAAGTGGCAATATCATGTGGCCCTTAGAAATTGCTTGAGAGTGGTTTTACCAATTCAGAGCAAGTTCTGTGATGTTGAGAATCTAACAATAGCTCTAAAAAAGAGACCAATTGGAAAACTTAAACAATTAAAATAATTTTCAGATTTTCTTTGTTTGGAAAAAATGATCAAAATGTAATTTTTTAAGTTAACAAAACAAATATAAACAAATGTAAAGTATGATGGAAACTTCTTTGTAAAGAAAATTATATTTTAAAGTAGATTAAAAATACACTAAAATATTACCAATGCTTATTGCTGAGATGGTAAGATAATAGACGATTATAATTTTTTCATTTAACTTTTCTGGATATTTAGGATTTTCTAAAATTAAAAAAAAAAAAACCTATGATGAAATTAGAATTTTTAAAATCCAAAATTAAAGATTAGCAACAAATATGATTTAGCAGATCATCATGTTTTAGAAAAAGAATTTCCAACAAATTCTAAATTTGGGGAGGATTTCAGAATTGTAACTTTTACTTGCTAGGTTATTATTCTGTAATAAAGAGTTTACTTCTGAGTTTAAAAATTTTCCCTCATATATTTTATTTTCAAAATTCTGCCCCTAAAATTTAGTCAAGCTGCCCCTAGAAGGTACTTAAGTTTCAAAAAGTGAGCTCTCCTCTCAAAACTGTGTAGAATTTTATGATTTCTCATACATTTAATAATAATAAAATTAATCATTTACTAAAGCAGTTAAATGTAAACAATTGGTCAGTAATTTCTAAATTGAAAAATAATGCTTTAAAACTTTTTTTTAAATGAAGAGGTATTTTTCTATTTTCTCCACCCATAAATCACTTTTCCTTTTCATGTATTCTCATGCTAATTTTACATACTGACCTGGATCAGAAAGTCCACCTAAATTCACTGAGTTTAAGGTCTCTTTTCAAATCATTCTGGAACATATGCAGTGTTGTGAGTGTCAGACTGGTTGGTACAATGGAAAAATGTTGATCATCTAATCGCGTCTGTCTTCCTAAAAGAACCCTAATTTTGTTCTAGGGGTGGTCCCATTTAATTTATGAATGTAACAATCCCTTTTCCTGGTTCAGAAAATGCCCCAGCTGGCATCAGCCAGAATCTAGATTTTGCTGAGATTTTGTGGAAACATTCTTAAGGACACAAGAAGAGAGAGCCGTTCTTCTGCTTATTGTGAGGAGTGGATGTGAATTGCAAAGGCATCTCTCCCCTTCTGAGGATGAAGTCAACACACTGAGGAGAGCGGAGCCAGGGAATTTACAGGCAATAGAGCCAGAGCCTCTTGATTTAGTCTCTTGTAACATCAGATCTACTTTTCAACTTTCCATTAGTTTAGTCAAAACAGTTCTAATTTTTTGAGCCAATTTGATTTGGATTTTCTGTCACTTGGTAGCCAAAAGCCTCCTGATGGAGTAGACAGTCATATCCTCAGGGCACTCTATAGGGCTGGCACCTGGATCACCTCAGGGCCACTCATGGCCACTGTTTTTTTCTCAGAGGTTATTCTCTAAAGTTTACCTTTTTCCAATCACCATGTCTCTGAGCCAGATTGATAAAACGGATGCCCAAAGGGAGTTTTGAAAATAAACTTTTCTTCTAGTCATATAAATTTGCCAATTGAACAACATTTACTGATACGTGTGTATATATGTGTGTGTGTGTATAATATACATATATGTGTATATAGTTTATGTGTACATGTGTGTTTGTGCATATAAGTATATATGGGTATGAATATATATAGTTTCACCATGTTTCCAAATGAAATTTTGGAAGACCAAATTGGCATTTATCAAGGTTTTTCTCAGGGAGATTGGGCTACATGGACCCTGGATGTAGGGTCTTTTCTTTTCTTTTCTTTTTTTTAACGAAAAGAGTTTATGAAGTAAAATAAACTCAAGTTAATCCCAACTATGTCATTCCCAAACTATGCGCCAAGGGCAAGTTATTTCATCTTTCTATTTTTAGAAATATCCTTGTTCTTAGTGGTAATAGTACCTACCTCACATGGTTGTTTACACGTTTAAATGAGATAACATTAACTTTCCCATCTTAGATCTCAGCACAGGCAATCAACTAAATGTTTATTCCCTTCTTTTTTTGTTCACAAGAAAAGCCCGTGTGACTGTCATCATCTAGTTATTCTTCTACCTACCTGCAGCTGCAAACTATAAAGATATTTACATTTTTCCATTTTATTTTCAAGAAACTGAACTCACCAAATACTTTGTTTTTTGAGAACATTTTGCATATTTATGTGCAAGTCCTAAAGTTTCCATGACCTTGCAGTTTGCTATTAAAATTTTGTGTAGTCTTTTGTCCTAGCTAAAGATATATGAACACATTTTACACAGAACCCAAAGCTGGCCAAGCCTTCCTTATGTGTAAAAGACAGATCTTTCCCTTGGAACTAATTTTCCACTAAGATATATTACAGAATATGTTATATTTTTCCTGGCCAGCAAGAAAACCACACTCTATTCAATATCAAATATGTGAGTTGATACACTCAGAATTTTCAATAATCTTGGGTTTCTAGACTAGTAAGCATATAGAACCATTTTCAATTTCTAAAAATCTACTTATATTACTAGGACCAAATTAACAAAAACAGCAACAACAGCCAATATTTTAGTATCTATTATGTGTCAAGTGTTTTGCTCTTTTATGCTTTGTGTGCATTTTCTCAGTTAATCTTCAGAATATTCTTTCATGTAGGTACTATTTGATATGACTGTTTCACAGAAGACAAAAATGAAGCTTAGTGAGATTAAGAAATATTACCAAGGTTACTGGGTGGAATAAGGAAGAAGAAATTTAAGATATTATGTCTAAAAATATGTCTAAATCTAGACTTAGTGTTGCTAATTTGGATAAGCTATACCCTTCAAAAAATAGATTGGGTTTATACTTTGGTTTTAAAACATGATCAAACAATTAGTCCAGTTTGAAATGCACAAAATTTATGCTGAGGAAATTTCAAATATATGCCTATTTAATTTATAAGAATACGTGACTTTTCTCTTAGTCATGGACATTTGCTCACTTGAAAAGCCTTTACAGACACTTCTCTACAGCAGCAAGTGTTTCTCAATGAATTCATGTTTCCCAATGAAACTTCCCAGTGAAGAAGAACAAGTTGACACGTATCAAATTGCAATTGACTTACTTTATTAATTGCATAGGCATTTAGCTAAGATTTTCCAAAATTTATCTATATTTTATCTAAAAGAATTCATCACTTACCATTCAATTTTGAGCTCTCTTCAAACTTGACTTATACAAACTTGTGTAATATAACTGAGCAAGAGATAGTGTAGAAGGCTCAAATACTAGAATAATTATTGCATTATATTACTATGATAGAGCTTTTAATCTTAGTATATTACAATCAAGGAATATCTCTACATCCATAATCAGCTGTTACCCAATATTTTAAAGAGACAATTAAACTTTCAGTTAAAAAGGAAAGACTTATATTCTGGTTTGGTGTCACCAATGCTGTTTTTCTTAATTGAAAACTATTTGCCAAAAATCTGTACGTAAACCAGTAAAAATCAATTTGAGTGCTTTTCAATGCATGTAGTAGTACATCTATTTTAGTCAGAGAATTAGTATCAGACTTGATTATAGAATTAAATTTGTGTAATCCATGCAAAATCTATCTTTACCAGCCAATATTTTAGGAAGGATTACTATGTATTCCTAAAAAAACCTGGACTATCTTTTTCACCCTTTTCCTGATATTCTCTAATGTTTTGCTACTGGCTCCATAATGTAATAATCAAATTGGATTATGATACAGTCGAATAAATTTCATCTGTTATGTTTGAAAAATATCTGTGATAAGCCAAGATATAACTCTCACCAATAAATGTCTTCAACTAACCACTTTGTCCTGAATAACACACACAAAAAAAATGTTCTCAGGAATTCTCCATCCTCAGATTCTGCATGGATCCTATGATAACACTTAGCCTTGTGTTCTTCTTCTCTGATAGCTTTAGCATGGCGTATGGACTCATATTAAATAAATGTATAGAGATTGATCAAAATCCATACAATCTTAATGCTAGATGGTCTTGAGAATTTCAATCCTACTCTTAAATTCTACATTTAAGAAAATGAGACTTCCGAAATGTTAACTGGTCATGCTTTATTCTTAAGGCCACACAAATAAATAGTGACAGAGAATGGATTCTGACATTATGGGTCAGTAATTTATAAGTTTATTAGATAGCTTTCCAATGAAACAGCTAGATGAAGGCAAGGTTTTGAGACAAGGGTACATACATTTTCATACAAGAAGTAAATCTTTATTGCATAAATCAATTACAAAATACCATGAGAGGAAAGTAGCCGTCCCATGGTAAATAAACAGAGAGAATTTCATTGGAAATAATTACCCCAACAACATGTTATCCACCTCTATAATCCCATGACTATGCTTCCCATTGACTGATCTCAACCAGAAGCTGGGGTACAAATGAGTCCACTGAAGCAGTCCATAAAGGTCAATTTGCTGGTGCTACCCTTCCCGGGGCATAGAGCATGGTGAGGAAGTATGGAGTATAGAGATGAAAATGGAATAGGTCAACATAATACCACACTGGATCCCTCTGTGGTTGTAGAATTGTCTAATTCTCTTACACAAACATATTTCTATCCTTTGATTTTTCACCCTGGATTTAATACCTAATGCAGTACAGTTATGTTTCTACATGCCAGTTTCTTTCCTATTAAAAAATAAGTAAACTTAAAGATACAGGTTTATGTAGAGTAGACCTGATAGAATTCTAAGGAGGGAACATTGCAGTGTAGAAAAGGAAAGCATGAAGATGTACTAGCTCTCTTTTCCCCTCCGTCCAATGGAGAGTACGGGAATCTACCTTACACAAAAGATTGCTAAATAAAGAGTAGAGTTCTGATGTTCTTACCATTGATTTGGAAAGGAGGTGAGCTAATGGTTAATATTTGGCATATATTCTGAACCATTGTGTCAAAGCTGGAATGAGTGGGATAAAAACAGCATCTGTTGCTGCTGATTTGTCCTCCCCCAGAGGCTGGGCAGCATTTGAACTTGTGACTAAGAGGCAACAGGTTTATCACACATGATAAATTCCCCAATCTCTCTGTTAGTCTTTAGGAAAATTCCCAGCAAAAATAACAGAAAGAACCATGAGTGAACTATATGCACAGTTTGTGAAATACAGGCGCTCAGGTAGAAATGAGCTCCCACATAAATGATTAATAATGGGTTGAAAGTCAGGGAAATAACAAGATATGTGAGTCTTGAGTTCATTTATGAACCCAGAATAAAGGGAATAATACATTTCTATTTTAAAGTATTAACTCTTGCAATGCACTGAAATAGAATATGCTTTTCTGTGTGTAACTGAAGACTCTGCGAGGCCAAGATGTTAGGAAAGATAGAAGTCAACTTGCTCACATGCAAACCACCATAGATTTTGGCTTGAGTACACTCTCTTTCCTACGAAGTCTTAACTTACACAAAATTGGAAAATCAGCCAGGCTTGCCCTAGGCATCCTTTCTGGTTCCTTTCATCCATTTTCTCCACTTCTTAGAGCCCCTCAACTAAAATATTCATTATCCTCATGATGTTTACCCTCTCTACTTGAGTGTTACTTTACTCAAGACCAACATGCTTTGAGCCAAATCAGTCCCCCTTCTTCATGGTCCATTAACTTATACCCTGCCAATCATTAAAAATGGCTCAACTATCTCTTAGGATATTTACATTGGACAAAAGTCTTCTAAAGCCTAAAATCATAAGGAATATATTTCTAAAGGTGTCATTCTAAGTAGCCAGGAAGCAGTTTACCATTGTATGACCTGTATTATGTACACATCAGACAGCTATGCCTTTCCACAATAGTACTTTGGATATTTCTTTTGCTAATCCTGCCTTAAATCACAGGGTCCATCAACAAGGATATTATATATTCTTGACTTTGAGATTTTCTTTTTTATGCTGAACTTTTGCCAGCAAATTTTGATATGTGTATTATACTCACGCATCTTTACTATTAACTAGAATTTCTTCTCAAAAATTATGTGAGATAGTTCTGTCCCTTTCATAGCTGTGAATTATTAAGCTGGTACTATAGAGACAGCAGACCCTCTCAACCTTTCAGAATTTGCACACACACACACACAGAAAAAGGCATCAAATCTAAGCCATATATTGAAAGCCAATGAAGATGAAACCTATCACAATCTCCTCACATTGCTGAAAATTAGGAAATCAAGAGTGAAATGTAAGGGGCAAACTTTTAAAGTCAAAATACCTAGACTAATTGCCATTGTAGCCAGCCCAAACAGTGAATAGCAAGGGATATCCTAAAAGATTTTTAGGTGTTTATCCATTTGTTTATTTGTTTACTTATTAATTAAAAAATATATATTGAACTCTGCTAGATATTTAGATACATAAAGGCAACCAGCAAAGTTCTCTGAAGGAATTTACAGTGTAGACTCATAATTTTAGATTTGCGTTCAAACCCAAACTATCGCTTAAGATTATGAGCATTTGGGTAAATAATGGCTTCTCTGAAATGGGTATTTTATAGCTTCACGGACGATCAGATTAGGTAATCTATATAAATAAGTGTTTTCTGGCACATGTTAAGCTTTGTGAATAAGAATTATCTGGTGGTAAAGAGTAGAGAATCTGGAGTCAGATCACCAGGGTCTGAATCTACCTCTTGACCACAGATAAGATAATTATCCTCTCACAAAAATTAGCTCAAAATAGATTAAAGACTTAAATATAAGACCTTAAACTGTAAAACTCCTAGAAGAAAACGTAGAGGAAAATCTCCTTGATATTGTCTTGGCAATGACATTTTTGGATATGACACCAAAAGCTCAAGCACCAGAAGAAAAAATAAGTGGAACTACATCAAACTGAAAAGCTTCTGCACAGAAAAAGAAGGAACAAAATGAAAAGCCAACCTACAGAATGGCAGAAAATATTTACACACCATATATCCAATAAGACATTAATAGCCAATTATATAAGGAACTTGTACAATTCAATAGCAAAAAAACATACCCCACAAATAATCCAATTAAAAATGGGAAAGAGATCTGAATAGACTTTTATTTTCCAAAAATCACATACAAATGGCAAATGGGTACATGAAAATGTACTCAACACCACTAATCATTAGGGAAATGCAAATCAAAACCACAATGAGAGCAAGCTAAGTGTCCATCAACAAATGAATGGATAAAGAAGATGTGGTATATATATATATGCAATGCAATACTAGTCAGCCATAAAAAAGAATGAAATTGTGTCATTTGCAACAAAATGGAACTGGAGATTGTTATGTTAAGTGAAATGTCAGTTAGAGAAATACAAATGCCATCTGATATCCCTTACATGTGGAATCTAAAAAAATACAACAAACTAGTGAATAATGCCATTTTCATTATTGTTATTTAATATGATCTTGACATAAATGACTATAATACAACACAGATAATGGTGAGCTCTATTAGATATTTAAAGATACATTACTATAGGATCTTGTAAAAATAGAATATTTTATGCTGAGAGATGAGGAGAGATCTCAAGGAAGTAGAATAGGATTGGGACAGGCCAAGTTGAGAGGTAAAAAAAAGATTTATGGACAGATGAAAGAATATGAGCAAAATTATGCATAAACTATGGGTAGTTACAACATTGGTATATGGGAAGGCATAGTGAATGTGCAGTCTTAGGAATTTAAGGCAGATCATGAAGGAACTTGAATAGCAAGTCATCAATTATAAACTTTATTAAGTCAGCAATGGGGAGTCTCTCAGGGCCTGTGGGAAGATAGATCTTGTAGAATTGGTTGTAGAAGGAAGAACCAGGAAGTAGAAACAGCAGCTGGGAGATTTCTGCATAACTCAAGCTAAATGTACAGGAGAACTTCACGAGGATAGAAACAATGGGAGCTGTAATGAACCTATATGTCAAAATTAGCTAAACAAAATAGTTCAAATAGTGTTGGATTGGATTTTTTTAATGGATGCTGCAAAATCAAAAATACCTTTCCTTTCCTTTCTTCCTTTCTCCACTAATGCTTCACCTTTTTATGAAAGATATACATCCTTTACCTAAGGCATTGGCAAACCCAGATGCCTCTATGAAACAGCCAGGTAACCTAGAAAAATAATGAGTGCTTGCCAGAATGAGACTGTGAAGAACTTGGGGTTTCATGACCTGTCTTAAGTGGTAGCCGTGGCGCTCTCGGCAATTATTGCTATGCAGAAATGTAACCCATAAGGGCCAAGTGTTCTCATTTTTTCAAGAGAAGTAGAAAATGTGGATCTTTAAAATGTGAAAACTACCAACGTTCACATGTTGGCAACTACTCTGAAAATTTTAAAAACCCTCTGTAGGCCAAACAAAACATGTCTGTAGGCCGAATGTGGCATGTGGGTCACCAGTTTGTGAATTCTGTCTAACTCTGTTATCTGGCAAGGTAATGGAGCATTCTGGTTAGTCAACATTCTGACTGAGTTGCCACATATGTTATATAAGGCTTCGCAACCTTCCAAGAATATGAATACATCAGCTATACTAAACACTATTTAACATTACTGAAAATTTCCCTCTTGATTCAAACATATATTCAAGCAACACATATGTATTATTTAGCTATATTTCCTACACAACGATAGTTATTTGGGGATATAGAAATGTGAATGACCTGTTCTCAAGGAATTCACAATTGATAAAGGTAGAAACAGAAGCCACAGGGAGTATCAACACAAATCAATTTGACAACTTGGAATCCTTCAGTATTTCAAGAGCATCAATGATCAACAGATAGAAAACATGGAGAATGGAAGGTACTGGCATATTTCAACTGATAGATATTCTAAAAGTCCTGTTTTAGAACTTCAACTTTGAATACTGATAATTTCTCAGAAACACTGCATCAAACTCTCAAGCCAGATTCTGTACTAGGTCCTGTCTTTTTTCAAAATACTTTTTCTTAAGACATTTCTTTTAAAAATTATGGACAGGCAGAAACTAACACACCATTGTAAAGCAATTATACTCCAATAAAGATGTTAAAAAAATTATGGACAGGATCTGCCTTTAAAATACTAAAAAATTCCATTCTAAGATTTCTGGGCTTGTAAACTAAGTTCTAGGGGTGGGAAATAGGAAGTAAGAAGAGGAATGAGTCTGGGGAATACTCTATTCATTTTCAATTCACAACAACAACTTCTCTTCTAAAACCGTTCTTTGTTGCTACCTTCAAGAGCATGGCACACAGTATGTCCCTCTGCTCTTGTTAGCACTGTTCAGCAATTTGGGAAACTATTAAAGAAGTAACTATAAAAATGAGTACAATATTATTCTGCCTCTCTTCCCTAACACAGGATTTCCCTGGCTACATACCCATTTTTTGTGGGGGTCAAATTAGTTTTTAAATTCATTTCCTCCTTGGGTATCACAAGTGGGAGAAGAGGAGAGCATACATTTTCACATGCAATTTTGGATAAATATTTAGGGTAAAAATATTTTATTTCTTTCTCTTTTAATGTAAAATAAATGAACCTCACCCACCCTCCCCAATTCTCATCATTTGGTATCACTAAAAGACTATTCCAAAAGTTCAAGTTGAAATAAATCACTATTTTATTCTTATAGTTGATATATCCTAAGAGATGAGCAGGACCATTACAAAGAAAACCACAAATCAAGAAAATAAGAATTAAAAGTGTAAAGTTCTTGACTCAGTTGTATATAAAATAACTATTTTTCCTTTGTGATAGTAAGTATAACATCATGTACTCCAAGTTGTGTAGAGAACAGGAACTGAATGATGCAAGATTAATTACTACACTGTTGTCATCTCTAGCTAATAACAACATAGAGATCATCACTGCTGGTAAAGTCTCTCTGGACATATTTGTTTGCCTTTGGCATAAATTAGGGAAGCATACAAGTAGAAAGAAGATAACACAAAATAAAGTTTATGCATTGGGAGGAACAGAATTTGTTATTACTTTGTCACTGCAGGCAACAGGGTGTGAAACCAGTAAGAAATCAAGCCAGTTCTTGACGTCAGTTATTTCTAATTTGGAGCAATTGAGTGCATCTTTGACTTATGTGCAAGGGCTGATCATTGATTAAGCTACAGGGGTGTTTCCTATGGTGTTCCTTTGGCCTTATTACTGTGAATCACAATGTGTTGTCAGGTTACTTTTTGTTTTGTTGTTTTCTTTCTCCAGAAGACCTTGAATTAAAATCTTCCTGAAGTTGGTTACAACCAAACAATAATTTCTAGAGTATTAGCCACGTATTTTCCCTTGATTTTGACCTTCAAATTTGGGAAAGCAAATGTAACATTTTGGAGGTTTCATAGGTACAGAGAAACATTTTAATCTCATGTTTTCAAATTTGGATAAACGGTACCGAGAACAATCATTTTGACACGCAAAATAAACTCTTCAATTATTGCACAATCATAATAGACTGTTTCAATTTAAATGAAATATTGCTTCAAAGAAAACACAACTGATATAGATATTTGCTCAGAATACAGGGAAGTTAAAGGAGATTTTAATATTTGATAAAAATTAACAGCCATTATGAAACCTGAAAAAATTGACCAACATCTTGGAGTTGACAGGAAGAAAAGTGGAAAGAATCTGGGTCTCCAGTAACTTTACAGAGCTGTTGAATTACCCAACTCCACCACTACAGCCTCTAATTGTGTTTGTTATTTGAGACTCCCATGTCCTAAAAATCTCATTTTTCTACTTCTAAAATTTTTCAAGATATTTTCCTAAATATGTACAGGTTCTTCCCTAAGATGGGTTTGGATATCATTTGTTAAGATACAACTAAAAATAATTATCTCTTCTAAAATGAAAATTTACTAAACTTTTACTGTGTGCCAGGTAGTACACTAAACATTTCTCACAAATGATCTTGTGTATAGTTCTAGATTTATGCCCTATAATCATTCTCATTTGAAAATGTGGAATGGTATTTCCCTTGGAAGAAGAGATTTTAGACTCAGTAAATTTTAAGGAACTTGCCCACGTTCAGACAAAGTCTCTGACTCAGTACTGAATTATTTCTTTATGGGAAAAAAAAATGATTTCTCTTAGATTAGTGTTTTTTAATATTTAAGATATACAAGATTTTTCCACTGTAAATGTCTTCATCTGAATTGGAGTGGGTCATTCCACTCTCCATGGGTTACCATCTTCCCAAGAATTGTGTCTGTATTCTGCATGCCAGCTAAGGTTTCAAATTAAAATGATCTGAATCCCTGTTTCACTTCCTCTGCAAAGTCTAATGCACTCTCTAAGATTTCTCATGGTATTGCCTGTCTTTCAGTTACTGATTCCACTAGATGCTTTCACTTCTATGAGTTATCTCTTATTTCTTTTTGGTTAATGCCAACTCAGAAGTAGAAATTGGCCCCTTTATGGTATTTGTGCAAATCTCTGACAAAAGGCACGTGGTGCATAGAAGATTTTGCTGAGGTTTTGGAATAATTGAAATGGTTTTCCTTAAGCAATCAAGAAAAAGTAAAATTAAATATTGGGTTATTTTTAATGAAAGTTCTTCCATCAATCCCCCACCAGAAATTTCTTAGGGACCATCTTGCTTTGCAGGATCATCCACCTGTCTTATGGTTGGTTTCCACTGTACTCTCGCCCATCCCTTCTCCTCTTTTACCTTCTTCTCTCTGAACTTTATGTGTATTTATTAGACAGAGTACTTTAAGTATACTATTTAAAGTACTTTATAAAACTGTGGCCCTAGAACGTCAATTCCACATTCAAGCTCACTTAGTCAGACACTCTTCCTACCAAAGACGCTTCCCTCCCCCAGATGTAATCTGTGCCAATTAATAAAATAATTAATCTTTAAAAATCTGCTATACGTACCTGGAAATTTCTCTCTAATGTTTATGAGAGGAGTGGTGTGCAGAATTGAAAGAGAGAGTAATATTTGCTCTCCTCTTTGGGCAAATAACTAAACCAATATGGATAGTAAAATGTTAAAATACATAACATAACCTGAAAATAAATGTGTCTGGGTTGTTAATTCCTTAACTTTTACACAGCTAGATGACTATTGCCATTGTCTTTTCAACTCATCAGTGACCAGAGCCATTATCCATTGCAATATAAATATTTTTGGATTTATTTAAAGATAAAGATGAAAATATTTTGGCCATTTATTATCAGATAATAATTATAAAGAATTTTTATTAAGCCTCTGATTTATCATAAGTACAAAGCCAGACTATTTACAGTCACTTTTTAAAAATTTTTATTTTATCTTGGAGCATAGTTGATTAACACTCTTGTGTTAGCTTCAGGTGTACAGCAAAGTGACTCAGTTATACATATACATGTATCTATTCTTTTTCAAGTTCTTTTCCCATTTAGGTTATTACAAAATATTGAGCAGAGTTCCCTGTGCTATACAGTAGGTCCTCGTTGGTTATCTATTTTATTTTTTTTTTAAGATTTTTTTTGATGTGGACTATTTTTTTAAAGTCTTTATTGAATTTGTTACAATATTGCTTCTGTTTTATGTTTTGGTTTTTTGGCCATGAGGCATGTGGGATCTTAGCTCCCTGACCAGGGATTGAACCTGCTCCCCATGCATTAGAAGGCAAAGTCTTAACCACTGGACCACCAGGGAAATCCTCTGGTTATCTATTTTAAATACAGCAGTGTGTATATGTCAATCCCAAACGGTTACCAGGGGGTAATGAAGGAAGGACAGATTGGGAGTTTGGGATTGGCATTCACTTTAATTCTTTATAGTAAAACCGAGATACAGGAACTATTACCACCAGTCAACCAGTAAGGAAACCAAAGCTCTGACTGGTCAAGAAAGTTACTTGAATTTCAGAACTCTTAAGTGATGAAGCCAGGATTTCCCACGAGATCTATTATATGACTCTAAGTGCATGTAATTCCATTTGGTGATTCTGAGCACAGCCATACTTACGCCATCTCATTTCCAATGAGTCTCAATAAGAGAAAAGAGGTAGGAAGTAAAGAAATCTTGCTGAGAGTCTGTTCTTTAACATAAATGGAGTGGGTTAATAAGAATAAATTATTTCCAGTATTGAGAAAGGATGTAAAAATGGCTTTACATCTCACAAGGTTAGAGGAAAACAGAAAAACAATGAACGAAGGGGAGGTGGAGTGCCAGATGCTGGGACAGATTGTGTACCTTCTCCCCAACCTCAAACGAGAAAAGAAAAGTGGAGGGAGGGAAAAAAAAGAAAGACAGAGACAGAGATACAAAACCATTTACACATGGGGTATTTTAGTTGATGCCTCTGGCATAGTTGATGCCTACTTGCCAAAAATATACATTGCAAATATTCCATCATCTGCTTTATGCCTCTCCTGTTGGCCAGAGTAGACAACTCGCTCCTTGCAGGCTGTCTCACGTTTCTAACGGTGCGATATTTCAGCGTTTGGTTGCAATTGTCTAAAACAAATCTCATGCTTTCTTCTGTCTCTGAGTGAACTGGGCTTGTTAAGATGCTCAGGAAATATAATGTAAACATATAAAAGCTTCCCCCCATATTTTCATTTCCTTATATGTGAGGCCTTTTGAATTCTTCTGCCATGTCCTCTTGCTGGTTTATATGTGGTTTTACTTACTTTTCCGCTTTATTTAGTTGCGTGGGTTTTTCTTCGTTGTTGTTGTTTTTACAAGTCTCAAAAAGAAAAAATCACAATTATTCTGGTGTTATCGAGTAAATAAAAAGCTAACAAAAAACGATTTTAAACAAAACTGAATACACTCTGCTGAGTCAAAGGATACGAAAACATCTGGCTGCAATGTGAAAAGTTTAGTCAATTGATAGCCCTTTGGTTTTAGATTTGTTTTGTCTTATCTCTGGATTCACCAAATCTTTAAGTTGGCCACATTGGCACAGTATAAACCCAGCTATAGATTGATTTTCGTCTTGTAGAGTACTTAACAATATATAGAGTAATTAGAACACACTTTAAATAACATCTAGAGATGAGGGGCAGGAAGGAATTGATACTTGTTGAACCGGTACCTTGTATCAGGTGTTATTTCAGAAGTTATGAGTATGCATTATTACTTTTTTTTTTTGGCTTGGCTGGCACAGTGATTTATTTTTTTAAATTTTTTTAAATTGGAGTATAGTTGCTTTACAATGTTGTATTAGTTTCTGCTGTACAGCAAAGTGAATCAGTTATAGATATACATATATCCACTCTTCTTTGGATTTCCTTCCCATTTAGGTCACCACAGAACACTGAGTAGAGTTCCTTGTGCTAAACAGTAGGTTCTCATTAGTTATCTATTTTATAAATAGTAGTGTATATATGTCAATCCCAATCTTCCAATCCATCCCCCTTGGTAACCATTAGTTTGTTCTCTACATCTGTGACTCTATTTCTGCTTTGCCAATGAGTTCATCTGTACCATTTTTCTAGATTCCACATATAAGCGATATTATACGATATTTGTTTTTCTCTTTCTTCAAGATACCCACTTCCGACCTAGGGACACATACAGACTGAAAGTGAATATACATTATTTGTTTATATGTTTCACAACAATCAATGAGAGAAAACAAGTTAATTTAAGCATTTGTGCTTACTACTGTATAAAACACTCCCAATACCTTATCTAATGTAATATCTTAAATTACAATATGAAGTAGGTGTTATCCACAATATACAAGTAAAACATTAAGAGAACATAAGGAATTTGACCTACAGTCGGAGTTAATTAAACATGGATTTGAAATTTCACCTCTCAAATTTGAACACCTATGCACTTTCCACTATGCCAATACAGTACTGTAAGATCATGTTCCTGAGCCTTCACAGAACAGAATTTAGAAAACATTTATGTTTCAATTATTTATTAAGGATCTTTTCAATACATAGTAGGTGAGCAAGGTACATATACTCCTCAATAGACAAAATAAGAAAAGACTATTGAATGATAATATTGCAGCGCACCCCTTATTCCGGCATAATTTCGAAGGATTTACTCAGATCTGAAATTCTTAAATTAAAATTTGAGACGTGGTGGAACATGGTTTCTAAGAGAGAGGGGTGGAATTAACATTGATCAAGTGCCTGATAAGTGTGAGATGGTATTGTTTATTTAACTCTTTTTTTTAATGAGTGAGGAACATGGAAAATGCTAAGCATTCTACATTTATTACATCCTTTGATATTTACAATGACCTTGTATGGTTATGACACATGACTGACCTCATTTTACAATGGAAAAAAGAAGTTGGTCAGTAGTGAAACCGGAAATCAAACCCAGGTCCTTTGTCCTTCGACATCCTGCTGGAAGATACATACAGCGAGTAGCCATACCAAGCAAGTTCTACTTAGGGTAATGGTTGCTTCCTAAACCAGCAAATGAACAGAGGATTTTCATCACTTTAAAGATTCATTACTCAGGATTTCCCTTCATCCATTTAATTAAGTCATTCCTCAGCTAGTGCTAGTATTTGGCCAGCCTTCCACAGTCTCTCAGCCTCTTTGTGTTTATGGACAGGTCAACCAGCAGAATAATTTTCATCTGGCAAGCACCAATTGCACTTGTTTCCCCGGATCATTAAGCACATTGACGTTTACATTTACAGCCATTTTCTGCCTTGTTGGTTTTCATCTACTTCATTCACAAATTAATAAGAATATAAAGGAGACTCAGTTAACGCCTCTTTGAACACCACCACTACCCTTCTTAGTGGCAGAGAGTGAAGCTTCGATGTGAAAAGAGAAAACCTGGAAACAAGCTGAACTCAAGCTGGAATTGAGATTCATTCAGCTTTTTGGACTTAGAAACTATGCCAAGAAGAATGAGTCACAGATTTGTAAATTCAAATTTGCTTTGGACATTGTCAATATTCCCCATCAAAAGCCCTCTAACCAGGGTTTCTCAACCTCAGCACCGTTGACATTTAGGGCTGGAGAATTCTCTGTTGTGGGGACGGCCCTGTGCATTGTAGGCTGTTTAGCAGCATCCTTGTCCTCTGTCCACTAGATGTCAGTAGCATTCCTCATCCTCTCCCCACCTTTTGTTGTGACAGTTGTCAAAAATGTCTTCAGATATTGGCAAATGTCTTCCTAAGGCAAATGTCTCAACTTCTCACCCCAGTTGAGACCCACTGGGCTATCCTCACCAAGATTTACTTCTCTGTGCTATTCTCCTAGACCTCTGGAACCAGCACAAGTCTTAGAGATAGCATTCTCCCATGTCACGGATAAGGAAACTAAAGCCTGAAAAAAAGAAGTGAGACGCATACATGGGCAATATTTGATGAATATATACTGTGTGCCAGAATCTTTTCCATATGCTACAGGGATTCTCCTGGGAGAACCCTCACTATTCTTATTTTATAAATGAAGAACTGAGAACCAGATCTTGCCCCAAAACTCCAGACTAAGTTGTCTTGCTAAGACTCATGTGTGAGAAACCCAACTTTTAATCCAGTACAGATAACCTACAATATTTTTTAAGTCACCATAAAGACTTGCAAAATTTTATTGACTATTTAATATCTGAAATGAAAATCAGCTCAAATGGATTCACATGGTCACGATAGAAAAAATATTTCAGTTGCCCTCAAGTTCAGGCAAGAGGATACTGGGTCCTCTGCAGTCATAACACCTCCTGCTCTATTGTTTAACATGTTTGCATTATTGCTATCATCTTCCCCACCTTTTCCCTTAAGATGTAACTCTTCGTGGATCCCAAGTTTTTCCCTCTGCCAGACCTGGGGACACCACCAATTAGTTCCAATTTATATAATACCTTTCATATCTTTAATATCATTTAATTGTTTGTTTACTTAAACATTCCTTAATTCCTGAAATATCCTTGAAGGGTAGGGGGAAAAAGTACCTGGTACTCTGTGGTATTGTAACTTATTGCATAGATGTGTGAGTTCATTAAATGTCAAATAATTTGATAATTGACTTTGTAAATGCTACATTTTATGTTGAAATTCTAGTGTTTAAGAGTGGTTTAGTATTATTTGGGGAACTTATTTAGGATTTTTGGATGGGTCTAACAGCATCCAGTATCCTCATGTTTTTAGAGTCTCTCAAAAACCTCTTTCTCCTGCAAATTTGCTCAACCTATACTCTGACCTTGAACTTAATGCCAATGAAAATACATGTGGAAGTTTTAAATCATGGATCAAAATTCTTTGATTGTCTTCCCATCAAGATTGAGGTCTATGTCCTTTCCCCTTGAATCTGGGTGGGCTTGTGACTGTTTTAACTGATAGATTTGGCAGAAGTGATGCCATATGACTTATGAGGCTAAGTCATAGGCTGTGCAGCTTCTGCCTTGGTCTTTTGGAATGCTAATTTCTGGATGTTCCCTCTCAAGATGTTCCATCTAAGAACCCACTCTCTGTGTCTTGAGAATCCCAAGCCCCATGAAGAGGTCATGTGTACTTGCTCTGGTCAACAGATTACCCAGCTGAGGATTACAGCATTGGGTAATCCTATCACATAGGGCATGTACATATTGAGTGCAGAAGCCAACTTGGACATGGATCTTCCATGATATTTCAATCCATAGCCATGTCAGTCACTCCTAGCCCTTAGACTTTATAACTGCTGTCCCAGACACTGTGGAGCAGAAACAAAACATCCCTACTCTGATGAGTCTGAATTCTGGCCCACAGAGTCTGTGGGTATAATATTTTTTTAAATTTTATGCCACCAAGTTTTTGAGTGGTTTGTTATCAGCAATTGATAACTGGGACATTGCATTTATCCTGGTCCATTCCCTCTAGGTCCTACTCTATAACAGTTAATGGAAAATATCTGGGATCATCAGAAAAGTCTCATCAGTTTTAACCTAGTTAAATATGAAAAACCTTTTGTAGGAAAGGGCCTACTTGCTAAAGATTTCAGGCTGACCACTTAGAAAATTACTTGGTCATAGGAAAGTTCATGTCAGGGCATTTTTCAAAATAGACCTACTTACTCCCTATAGGAATTTCCAAGGAGGTAGGAGGAAATGGGAAGGTGAGATATGAATAAAAGACAAATGAGAATATAAATATAGAGATATAAATAAAAGACAAATGAGAATATAAATATAGAGAAATATTTTGAAGTTAACAAGGAAACTAAAAACTTTCTAATGCAAGTGTTTACCTGAACAGGTGAAACTGACTTTTGCAATGTGTGTAGTGGGTTTGAATTATATTTTTCAAATTATGCTCTACAAAATAATACATCCCACGAAGCAGACATATATTATGTATACATTTCTATATACTTGTGGTAGCTAACTGTTTATCTAGATGTTGCTGTGAAGGTATCGGTTGATTTGATTAAGACCCACAATCAGTTTGCTGTAAGTAAAGAAGATTACCCTCAATAATGTGGGTGAGTCTCATCTAGTTAGTTGAAGGTCTTAAGAGCAAAAACTATTTTCCCGAATTAGAAGGAATTCTTTATCAAGACTATAACATAGAAATTCTGCCTGAGTTTCCTGCCTGCCATCCTGCCCTGCAGATTTTGGACTTTCCAGCTCCCACAACTGAGTGAGCTAATTTCTAAAAATCTCTCTATTTCTCTCTCTCTCTACACACACACACACACACATACCCTATTGGTTCTGTTTCTCTGGAGAACCCTGACTGATACACACACTTAAATATATACATGCATATTTATACACATATATACATATGCATGTACATACATATATAAGCACTGAAATTGAATGTTTGAAAAACATTGGCATAAGCCAATATTTACAACAGGAGAATGCCTGCAAAAGTTACCATATTTCATTGTGTATAGAGTGTTTCTCAAACTTAATTTACCATAGAACCCTTTGGTTGCAAAGCATTCTATGAAACATGTTATATGGCAAACATGTTGAGAAATTTTGGTTTAGCAACTTGAGAGAAGCAGGGAAAGTTTGAAGCAGCTTCTATAGGACAGTGAATGAGGCGAGGCAAATGCTTTTTGGAAAGCACTGATATTTCAAGTATTTTATGGAGCACAAATATTGTGCAATAGTTTATGATGCTCTCCATGAATGAAGTAGATAGTGGAATTTACACACTTCTTGGTATGAGCAAAAGGTACAGTGGAAAATCAAGAGGGTATGTAACCCTAACAATGTTATTTATGAAACTGTTGAACTGTGGGAAAATTTCCTGTCTACCCAAGCTATTTACCTAAGCCAGAAAGCTGGCAATCATTACTGATCTTCTCCTTCATCACCTTACATCAGAAGGATGCAAAAGCAAATCATTATACTTTCTAATTTCTCTTAAAGCTGTATCCTTTCCTCAATCCATATTACCTTAAATGGGTCCCATCATTTCTACGCTATATTTATCTATTTAATAGCCTTACAGGTTTTCCTCAGTTCAGCCATCAAAGGGTCCTCCTTGCTGTAGCTAGAATGATCTTCCTAGAACGTAAATATGATCTTAGTACTCTGAGACTTTAAACCAATCATTACCTTCATAAGATCTAAACTCAGAAAAATCATGGTTTGCCGGTAGCTACATGATGTCACCCATCCCAATCCTCCTTCAGTCACCTCCCTCACCACATCCCATAGCAATCGTAGATCAAACGTACAAAATGAGATAGTTTCCGAACTCATTTGTTCCCATCATACTTCATGTCGTACATATGATTTTCCCATTGCTTGGGATGCTAACCACTAATCCTTCGAGAAGCAAAGCAGGAGCCATGTCTTAAAAGCATACTCACAGTTACATGAGTGAAAAGAAACTAGATCTAGGAAATTAGAAACCTGTGCAGTCACCTCTTTTAGAGGACAGGGGACTTGGAAATGTATTTCCAATATTGAAAAACATACATAAATATATGTAATACTTGGGAAGCACCTGTAATGTTCAGTTAATTAGGGTCAAGTGCTAATAATTGATGCCATAGCTTCATTTTCTCCTTTATTGTTTTGTTTTGTTTTGTTTTGTTTTGTTTGTGTTACACGGGCGTTTCACTTGTTGTGGCCTCTCCCGTTGCGGAGCACAGGCTCAGCAGCCATGGCTCACGGGCCCAGCCACTCCACGGCATGTGGGATCCTCCAAGACCGGGGCATGAACCCGTGTCCCCTGCATCGGCAGGCGGACTCTCAACCACTGTGCCACCAGGGAAGCCCTGTCCTTTACTGTTTTAACATTACATTTTAAAATGTATGTTGATATATTGTGAAGCTAGATGACAAAGTGTACAATTACTGCAATTAAAATAATTACACGTGTACTTATGATGAAAAAAGTGACAAATGTGTTATACTAACAAATAATTATGTCTTAAAAAGCTAAAGCTATAAGCCATTTTGCTACTTAACTAGTTCTTTTTCAAAAAATAACATTTTCTTAAATTCTTTATTTACACATTCTAAACTATAGATACACCTAAAGAAAAAACATTTTTAATTTTGTCTATACATGTATTATTGAAAATAGCCATTACTAACATTTTGTTTGGGTTTATATCATTCTGTTACATTATTTATGCAAAAGAAATATTTTGAATTAACAAAATTGGATTAAACAGTAATATTCTGTCATGAACTGTTTTTCTTAAATAAGGTATACTGTGTTTATCTTTCTACATCATCACATATTTTTCCTGGAATAATTTTCAAAGGCCTCATAACGTTGCATGATATGGAATTGCCATAATTTAAATAATCAATTTCCTTTGACTGGATATTGAATTTCTTTTCATTGTTTCATTATTATAAAACTACTGTAGGATTCTTACAGGCATATCTTTGTACACCGAAAAGCCCCTTTCGCATTTAAGATTGATTCCTGGGGGAGAATTGCTAACTCAAGGGATATGCAAGTTCAAATACAATGATAATATATTGCCACATTTTTCTTCAGAAATGCTGTAACAATTTTCATTCCCATTAACAAGGCATGAGACTGACCATACACCATTGCCAGATTCAGCTGGTTAACTGTTTCTGAAATGATTTTTAAGTTTTCTTCTAACCTTTTATTGGTAGCAACTTTCCCTAAGGCCTTGTCTTTGCAATCCTGGTTTTCTTTTCTTTTAAAAAAGGAAACTTTGATATGGAAAATTTGATTAGTAAGAAACACAGCTCACCTCCTCATAAACATAGAAGACAGGAGCAATGAGGGGAGGAGGAGGCTTTTGAAAATTTTCTAGGAAGACAATAGCCACAAAAAGATGCTAAACTTAGCTGAGTGATTTTACAATGTCCATGACTGTTATTTTTTCACCAGTTAAAGAGCATGGCAAAATCAGGGACTAGTGTGTGTGTGCGTGCGTGTTAATTCTGGTTAGCATAAACCACCTCTGTTAGATGAGAATTAGGTTCACAATCAGATACTAAAGAAAATGCTGTGGTAAGATGTTATAACAGAAAATTAGAAAATTCTACACTACATTCAGGTTGAACTAATAATCAAGTGGATGAAACACTTAAAAAAAGAAGGAAAAAAGATACATTGAATTATCTGATTATAAAAAGATTAGTCACAAAAATAATGATACATCCACATAAGCTTATAAGCAAGACCTATTTAGCTAAGCAAGCTGACCTTGACATTCAGCTGATACTGGGGGAGGGAGGAAACAACAGCAACAAAGCCTGACCATAATGCACAGAGGGTTGTAAAACATGACTGTGCATGTGTCTGTTTTTACACTTATACACCCTCACTTTACACATTCTTAATATACCCATCTTAATTCTACCTGTTACCCTTACATTTACATTTTGGTTTTCTCTAGGTCACTGCAAAAAAGCCCTTTAATCCAATATAATTATGACATTCAGATCTTATCACTGTCTTCATTTTCCTCCCAAGGAAATATGATTGTTTCATTTCAACAAAACCTTGTGTGTGAAATGAAGAGAAAACTGCTGAATTCTCAATACCCAGGAAATAAATATTACATATGAGCTTTTCCTTTCCCCTGGGAGTTGCCCGGAGCCACGGAGAGCATCTACCCTGTCCGATCAGCTCAGAGCAGTGCTTGTCAGTGGAGTGAAAGTGAGACATTTAATTATTTCAACAGGAGATGGTAGCGGCAATGGGTAAAAAGGAAATATTATTATTAGCTGAGAAGGCAGCACACCTCCTCCAGCAAAAACTGGTCACCCTAATAAAAATATAAATAAATGAATCAGGTAAGAAGCACCAGCAGGACTGAAGAGGTGCAGATATGTGACTCTCCATCATCTGTTTAGAGAAGGATAGTCTTTTCTAGTAAAATGAGTGGTCAGGGTAAAGGGGCTGGGATAAGTGGGAAGAGAAATCCAGTCAAGACAAAGCCTTAGGTTCTTAAACAGGAGATCTGTGCCATGTGTGCTTGAGTCCTAACAAGTTCTTCCATTGCGGAAGCTGGGCTGGAGAGAGACAGAGAAAGACGGTTTGCTCTAGATTTGTATTAAAGAAACCCACCCTGGTTGCACATTAATTAGAGGCTGGTATTTTCCAGGGCTAGGTAAGAGTGTAACTGTTTTCCCCCTTTCTTTCTTTTTTTTTTTTTTTAACATCTTTGTTGTAGTATAATTACTTTACAATGTTGTGTTAGTTTCTCCTGTATAACAAAGTGAATCAGCTATATGTATACATATCCCCAACCTCTTGCGTATCCCTCCCACCCTCCCTATCCCACCCCTCTAGGTGGTCACAAAGCACAGAGCTGATCTCCCCGTGCGAGGCAGCTGCTTCCCACTATCTATTTTACATTTAGTACTGTATATATGTCTATGCTACTCTCTCACTTCGTCCCAGTTTACCCTTCACCCTCCCCGTGTCCTCAAGTCCATTTTCTACATCTGTCTTTATTCCTGTCCTGCCCCTAGGTTCATCAGAACCATTTTTTCTTTTCTTTTTTTTCTTTAGATTCCATATATATGTGTTACCATACGGTATTTGTTTTTCTCTTTCTGACTTACTTCACTCTGTATGACAGACTCTAGGTCCATCCACCTCACTACAAATACCTCAATTTCATTTCTTTTTATGGCTCAGTAATATTCCATTGTATAAACGTTCCACATCTTTTCTTTTTTTTTAACATCTTTACTGGAGTATAATTGCTTTACAATGGTGTGTTAGTTTCTGCTTTATAACAAAGTGAATCAGTTATACACATACATATGTTCCCATATCTCTTCCCTCTTGCATCTCCCTCCCTCCCACCTTCCCTATCCCACCCCTCTAGGTGGTATCAAAGCACTGAGCTGATCTCTCTGTGCTATGCGGCTGCTTCCCACTTGCTATCTACCTTACATTTGGTAGTGTATATATGTCCATGCCACTCTCTGACTTTGTCACAGCTTACCCTTCCCCCTCCCCATATAAGTCCATTCTCTAGTAGGTCTGTGTCTTTATTCCTGTCTTGCCCCTAGGTTCTTCATGACCTTTTTTTTTTTTTTTCTTAGATTCCATATATATGTGTTAGCATATGGTATTTGTTTTTCTCTTTCTGACTTACTTCACTCTGTATGACAGACTCTAGGTCCATCCACCTCACTACAAATACCTCAATTTCATTTCTTTTTATGGCTCAGTAATATTCTATTGTATATATGTGCCACATCTTCTTTATCCATTCATCTGTTGATGGACAGTTAGGTTGCTTCCATGTCCTGGCTATTGTAAGTAGAGCTGTAATGAACATTTTGGTACATAACTCTTTTTGAATTATGGTTTTCTCAGGGTATATGCCCAGTAGTGGGATTGCTGGGTCATATGGTAATTCGATTTTTACTTTTATAAGGAATTTCCATACTGTTTTCCATAGTGCCTGAATCAATTTACATTCCCACCAACAGTATATGAGGGTTCCCTTTTCTCCACAACCTCTCCAGCATTTATTGTTTGTATATTTTTTGAGGATGGCCATTCGGGCTGGTGTGAGGTGATACCTCATGGTGGTTTCGTTTGCATTTCTCTAATGATTAGTGATGTTAAGCATCCTTTCATGTCTTTGTAAGAAATCTGTATATCTTCTTTGGAGAAATGTCTATTTAGATCTTTCCATTTTTTGATTGGGTTGTTTGTTTTTTTTGATACTGAGCTGCATGAGCTGCTTGTATATTTTGGAGATCAATTCTTTGTCAGTTGCTTCATTTGCAAATATCTTCTATTCTGAGGGTTGTCTTTTGGTCTTGTTTATGGTTTCCTTTGTTGTGCAAAAGCTTTGAAATTTCATTAGGTCCCATTTGTTTACTTTTGTTTTTATTTCCATTTCTCTAGGAGGTGGGTCAAATAGGATCTTGCTGTGATTTATGTCATAGAACGTTCTGCCTATGTTTTCATTCTCCACAACCTCTCCAGCATTTATTGTTTGTATATTTTTTGAGGATGGCCATTCGGGCTGGTGTGAGGTGATACCTCATGGTGGTTTCGTTTGCATTTCTCTAATGATTAGTGATGTTAAGCATCCTTTCATGTCTTTGTAAGAAATCTGTATATCTTCTTTGGAGAAATGTCTATTTAGATCTTTCCATTTTTTGATTGGGTTGTTTGTTTTTTTTGATACTGAGCTGCATGAGCTGCTTGTATATTTTGGAGATCAATTCTTTGTCAGTTGCTTCATTTGCAAATATCTTCTATTCTGAGGGTTGTCTTTTGGTCTTGTTTATGGTTTCCTTTGTTGTGCAAAAGCTTTGAAATTTCATTAGGTCCCATTTGTTTACTTTTGTTTTTATTTCCATTTCTCTAGGAGGTGGGTCAAATAGGATCTTGCTGTGATTTATGTCATAGAATGTTCTGCCTATGTTTTCCTTTAAGAGTTTTATAGTGTCTGGTCTTACACTGAGGTCCTTAACCCATTTTGAGTTTATTTTTGTATATGGTGTTTGGAAGTGTTCTAATTTCATTCTTTTACATGTAGCTGTCCAGTTTTCCCAGCACCATTTATTGACGAGTCTGTCTTTTCTCCATTGTATATTCTTGCCTCCTTTATCAAAGATAAGGTGACCATATATGCGTGGGTTTACTTCTGGGCTTTCTATCCTCTTCCATTGATCTATATTTCTGTTTTTGTGCTGGTACCAACTCTCTTGATTACTGTAGCTTTGTAGTATAGTCTGAAGGCAGGGAGCCTGATTGCTCCAGCTCCGTTTTTCTTTCTCAATTGCTTTGGCTATTCATGGTCTTTTGTGTTCCCATAAAAGTTGTGTAACTTTTTGTTCTAGCTCTGTGAAAAATGTCATTGGTACTTTGATAGGGATTGAATTGAATCTGTAGATTGCTTTGGGTAGTACAGTCATTTTCACAATGTTGATTCTTCCTGTCCAAGAACATGGCATATCTCTCCATCTGTTTGTCTCATCTTGAATTTCTTTCATCAGTGTCTTATAGTTTTCTGCATACAGGTCTTTTGTCTCCTTAGGTAGGGTTATTCCTGGTATTTTATTCTTTTTGTTGCAATGGTAAATGGGAGTGTTTCCTTAAATTCTCTTTCAGATATTTCATCATTAGTGTATAGGAATGCAAGAGATTTCTGTGCATTAATTTTGTATCCTGCTACTTTACCAAATTCATTGATTAGCTCTAGTAGTTTTCTGGTAGCATCTTTAGGATTCTCTATGTATAGTATCATGTCATCAGCAAACAGTGACAGTTTCACTTCTTCTTTTTTGGTTTTGGATTATTTTTATTCCTTTTTCTTCTCTGATTGCTGTGCCTAAAACATCCAAAACTATGTTGAGTAATAGTGGTGAGAGTGGGCAGCCTTGTCTTGTTCCTGATCGTAGTTGAAATGGTTTCAGTTTTTTACCATTGAGAACGATGTTGGCTGTGGGTTTGTCATATATGGCCTTTATTGTGTTGAGGAAAGTTCCCTTTATGCCTACTTTCTGGAGAGTTTCTATCATAAATAGATGTTGAATTTTGTCAAAAGCTTTCTCTGCATCTGTTGAGATTATCATATGGTTTTTGTCCTTCAGTTTGTTAATATGCTGTATCACATTGATTGATTTGCGTATATTGAAGAATCCTTGCATTCCTGGGATACACGCCACTTGATCATGGTGTATGATCCTTCTAATGTGCTTTTGGATTCTGTTTGCTAGTATTTTGTTGAGGATTTTTACATCTATGTTCATCAGTGATATTGATCTGTAGTTTTCTTTTTTTGTGACATCTTTGTCTGGTTTTGCTTTTCTAAGAATTTGTCCATTTCTTCCAGGTTGTCCATTTTTTTGGCATACAGTTACTTGTGGTAATCTCTCCTGATCCTTTGTATTTCTGCAGTGTCAGTTGTTGCTTCTCCTTTTTCATTTCTAATTCTGTCGATTTGAGTCATCTCCCTTGTTTTCTTGATGAGTCTGGCTAATGGTTAATCAATTTTATTTATCTTCTCAATGAACCAGCTTTTAGTTTTATTGATCTTTGCTATCGTTTCCTTCATTTCTTTTTCATTTATTTCTGATCTGATCTTTATGATTTCTTTCCTTCTGCTAACTTTGGGGATTTTTTGTTCTTCTCTAATTGCTTTAGGTGTAAGTTTAGGTTGTTTGAGATATTTCTTGTTTTTTCAGGTAGGATTGTATATCTATAAACTTCCCTCTTAGAACTACTTTTGCGGCATCCCATAGGTTTTGGGCTGTCATATTTTCATTGTCATTTGTTTCTAGGTATTTTTTGATTTCCTCTTTGATTTCTTCAGTAATCTCTTGGTTATTTAGAAGCATATTGTGTTTAGCCTCCATGTGTTTGTAATTTTTACAGGTTTTTTTTTCTGTAATTGATATCTAGTCTCATAGTGTTGTGATCGGAAAAGATACTTGATATGTTTCAATTTTCTTAAATTTACCGAGGCTTGATTTGTGACCCAAGATATGGTCTATCCTGGAGAATGTTCCACGAGCACTTGAGAAGAGAGTGTATTCTGTTGTTTTGGATGGAATGTCCTATAAATATCAACTACGTCTATCTTGTTTAATGTGTCATTTAAAGCTTGTGTTTCCTTATTTATTTTCATTTTGGTTGATCTGTCCATTGGTGAAAGTGGGGCATTAAAGTGCCCTACTATGATTGTGTTACTGTTGATTTCTCCTTTTATGGCTGTTAGCATTTGCCTTATGTATTGAGGTGCTCCTATATTGGCTGCATAAATATTTACAATTGTTATATCTTCTTCTGGATTGTTCCCTTGATCATTATGTAGTGTCCTTCTTTGTCTCTTATAATAGTCTTTATTTTAAAGTCTATTTTGTCTGATATGAGAATTGCTACTCCAACTTTCTTTTGATTTCCATTTGCATGGAATGTCTTTTTCCATTCCTTCACTTTCAGTCTGTATGTGTCCCTAGGTCTGATGTGGGTCTCTTGTAGACACCATACATAGGGGTCTTATTTTTGTATCCATTCAGCCAGTCTGTGTCTTTTAGTTGGAGCATTTAATGCATTTACATTTAAGGTAATTATCAATATGTATGTTCCTATTGCCATTTTCTTAATTGTTTTGGGTTGGTTTTTGTAGGCCGTTTCCTTACTTGTGTTACCTGCCTAGAGAAGTTCCTTTAGCATTCGTTGTAAAGCTGATTTGGTGGTGCTGAATTCTCTTAACTTTTGCTTGTCTGCAAAAGTTTAATTTCTCCATCGAATCTGAATTAGATTCTTGCTGGGTAGAGTAATCTGGGTTGTAGTTTTTTCCCTTTCACCACTTTAAATATGTCCTGTCACTCCCTTCTGGCTTGCAGAGTTTCTGCTGAAAGATCAGCTGTTAACCTTATGGGGATTCCCTTGTATATTTTTTGTTGCTTTTCCCTTGCTGCTTTTAATAGTTTTTCTTTGTATTTCATTTTTGGTAGTTTGATTAATATGTGTCCTGGTGTGTTTCTGCTTGGATTTATCCTGTATGGGACTCTCTCTGCTTCCTGGACTTGATTGACTATTTCTTTTCCCATGTTAGGGAAGTTTTCAACTATAATCTCTTCTAATATTTTCTCTGACCCTTTCTTTTTCTCTTCTTCTTCTGGGACCCCTATGATTCGAATGTTGGTGCGTTTAATGTTGTCCCAGCGGTCTCTGAGACTGTCCTCAATTCTTTTCATCCTTTTTTCTTTATTCTGCTCTGCAGTAGTTATTTCCACTATTTTATCTTCCAGGTCACTTATCCGTTCTTCTGCATCAGTTATTCTGCTATTGATTCCTTTAGAGAATTTTTAATTTCATTTCTTGTGTTGTTCATCATTGTTTGTTTGCTCTTTAGTTCTTCTATGTCTTGTGAAACGTTTCTTGTTTTTCTCCATTCTATTTCCAAGATTTTGGATCACCTTTACTATCACTACTCTGAATTCTTTTTCAGGTAGACTGCCTATTTCCTCTGCATTTGTTTGGTCTGGTGGGTTTTTACCTTGCCCCTTCATCTGCTGCATATTTCTCTGTCTTACCAGTTTGTTTAACTTCCTATGTTTGCAGTCTCATTTTTGCAGGCTGCAGTTTCGTAGTTCCCATTGTTTTTGGTGTCTGCCCCAGTGTGTACGGTTGGTTCAGTGGGCTGTGTAGGATTCCTGGTGGAGGGGACTGGTGCCTGTGTTCTGGTGGGTGGGGTTGGATTTTGTCTTTCTGGTGGGCAGGGCTGTGTCTGGTGGTGTGTTTTGGGGTGTCTGTGAGCTTAGTATGATTGTAGCCAGCCTCTCTGCTAATGGGTGGGGTTGTGTTCCTGTCTTGCTAGTTGTTTGGCATGGGGCGTCCAGTAACTGAGCTTGCTGGCCATTGGGTAGAACTGGGTCTTAGCGTTGAAACGGAGATCTCTGGGAGAGCTCTTGTCAATTGATATTACATTGGGCCAGGAAGTCTGGTGGTCCAGTGTCCTGAACTCAGCTCTCCCACCTCAGAGACTCACACCTGACACCAGGCCAGAGCACTAAGACCCTGTCAGTCACATGGCTCAGAAGAAAAGGGAGAAAAAGAGAAAGAAAAAAAAATTTTAATAAATAAATAACTTGAATTAAATAATTAAAATTTAAAAATTATTAAAATAAAAACATTAAAAAGTTTATAATAAAAGAAGAGAGTATCAAAACCAATAAACAAATCCACCAATGATAACAAGAGCTAAAAACTATACTAATATAAACATAAAAATCAGAAACAAGTCAGTCACTGACAGCCAACCCCAAGTCTACAGTTGCTCCCAAAGTCCACTGCCTCAATTTTGGGTTGATTTGTTGTCTATTTAGTTATTCCACAGATGCAGGGTACCTCAAGTTGCTTGTGGGGATTTAATCCACTGCTCCTGAGGCTGCACAGAGAAATTTCCCTTTCTCTTCTTTGTTTGCACAGCTCCTGGGGTTCAGCTTTGGTTTTGACCCCACCTCTGCATGTAGATTGCCCTCAGGCGTCTGTTCCCACCCAGACAGGAGAGGCTTAAACAGCAGCTGATTAGGGGGCTCTGGCTCACTCATGCCATGGGGAGGGAGGGGTACGGATGCGGGGCTAGCCTGCGGCAGCAGAGGCTGGCGTGACTTTGCAACAGCCTGAGGTGCGCCATGTGTTCTTCCGGGAAATTTGTCCCTGGATCACGGGACCCTGGCAGTGGTGGGCTGCACAGGCTCCCAGAAGGGGCAGGGTGGATAGTGACCTGTTTGCACACAGGCTTCTTGGTGGCCCCAGCAGCAGCCTTAGCGTCTCATGCCCGTCTCTGATGCCCGAGCTGGTAGCTATGGCTCACGCCCATCTCTGAAGCTCATTTAGGCCATGCTCTGCCTTCTGTGGGCATACAGGGAACGAATCCCCTCTCCTCGCACACCCAGAAACAATGGTCTCTTCCCTCTTAGGCAGGTCCAGACTTTTCCCCGGACTCCCTCCCGGCTAGCCGTGGCGCACTAGCCCCCTTCAGGCTGTGTTCACGCCGCCAACCCCAGTCCTCTTCCTGTGATCCGACCCTGAGCCTCAGCTCCCAGCCCCCGCCCGCCCCGGCGGGTGAGCAGACAAGCCTCTCCGGGTGGTGAGTGCTGGTCGGCCCTGATCCTCTGTGTGGGAATCTCTCCTCTTTGCCCCGCGCACCCTTGTTGCTGTGCTCTCCTCTGCGGCTCCGAAGCTTCCCCCCTCCGCCACCCGCAGTCTCCACCCGCAAAGGACCTTCCTAGTGTGTGGAAACCTTTCCTCCTTCACGGCTCCCTCCCACTGGTGCAGGTCCCATCTCTATCCTTTTGTCTGTTTTTTTCTTTTGCCCTACCCAGGTACGTGGGGAGTTTCTTGCCTTTTGGGAGGTCTGAGGTCTTCTGCCAGCATTCAGTAGGTGTTCTGTAGGAGTTGTTCCACATGTAGATGTATTTCTGATGTATTTGTGGGGAGGAAGGTGATCTCCACGTCTTACTCCTCCACCATCTTGAAGGTCTCCTAACTGCTTCTTAATCGGTCCAGTCTGCTTTGAGTCATTCTTGCCTTAAAGTCACATGTACTGTGTCCAGATCGTCTCAACACCACAGTGTTCTCTCAGGGCTGCCTTCTTGAAGTAACTCCCACTGTGGAAACTGGGCAAGATGCACATCCCAAAGATGAAGGAGGCGGTGAGGAACCTCTGACTGCAGAATCTAGCTTCCTCCCTTTCTTTTTTATTTTGTAACCCTTTAAAGTACACCAGCCAGCATCCTAGCAATTGCCAGATCTGTATATATGTAAGTGTGTGTGTGATTTACCTGCATGTGAATACCCTGACAGTGACATCATACTTAACCATTACTGTCCTCCATGAGCTATATTTACAGAGAAAATTAAACAGAAACCTGATTTTTGTTTGTTTGTTTGTTTGTTTGTTTTTGCGGTATGCGGGCCTCTCACTGTTGTGGCCTCTCCCGTTGCGCAGCACAGGCTCCGGACGCCCAGGCCCAGCGGCCATGGCTCACGGGCCCAGCCGCTTTGTGGCATGTGGGATCGTCCCAGACCGGGGCACGAACCCGTGTCCCCTGCATCGGCAGGCGGACTCTCAACCACTGCGCCACCAGGGAAGCCCCAGAAACCTGATTTTTATAATCTATTTTTCTTTTTTTTCAGTGCAGGGGTTTTTGAGAGTTGCTGTGTGATCACACACTTGTAGCTTTATTCCTCAGACTGTAATTCTGGAACCACGCTGTCCTTAACGCTTGCACTGTCTTATTCAGAAAGAGCATTTTAATTAAAGGGCCACTGGTGGCAATGGTGGGGTGGGGCCTGGGGAGGAGAGTGGATCTTAGAATGTCCCATAGCCACAAACACATCATGCTATTTAAGTTGTATCTTTAACCATTGCAGTTTGCAATCATCAAAATGAAAAAGAAGCCAGAAGAGGGGAAAAATGACATCTTTTAAAAAAGAGTGAAGGGATTGATTTTTGCATCAGTCACTTGAATGAGTGAATCTCTCCAGAGGGCGCAGGGAGGAGGCTCCTCTCTAAATGCTAGGGGTGTCTGTGGATTTGAATAATGGATTAGGAAGTGCACACACATCACAATCTTCAGATTTCTCCTGCTGAATCAGGACAGCTTGTCCAAAGCACCAGGAAGAAAGCCATTCTTTACCTTGGAAACACTGTGACAGGGAACCCAAATAATGACATTGCAATAGAGGGGAAGTCCCTAAAGACCCGTGTGTATGAGGCTGAGCTAGAATGATCAGAGGCAGTTAGCTATAGGTGGATGTGTCTCTGAGCTCTTTACTGATTGTCATTTTCTTTCCGTTAGGGCGGGCATGTGTGGGGAAAAGGGACTGCAAATTCCGAATGCTTTAGGGAGAACAGGTTGTCGAGGGTGGGGAGCGGGGAGAGATTCTAAATATTTTCTGACTAGAGTGTCTGATGGTACTGTCCTTTGAGACCCCCATGCTGCCAGCCTATTACTCATTTCCAGAATGAATTATCACTTTCGTAAACGTCCAAAGTTTATATGACATCTGAATTGAAGCCTAAGAATCACTTGTAAAAAAAATGATGCTGTTCAGACTAAAGAATTGGAAATTGTGTTAAAATCCACCCCTATATCTTAGGAAAGGATTATATATTAAAAAGCAGGCTACAGGAGCTAATGTAAACAATCCAGACCTTCAACACTTTCTCTGAAGGGAAAATTTTTTTTAACCTTGAGAGATTAGGCGGAAAGCTGTAAGAAAGGGTCGGCTGCTTGGAAAGAAGAGGGTACACTTTTGAGTGGAAAGGGGAGTATAACGAGTCATTTTTCTGGTCAATGAACACCACCAAACAGTTGCAGGGATTGAGGCAACCATCTTCCATCTCTTTCAGAACAAAAAACTGAGCGAACAGTCACATGTGAAGCTATGTAAACAGGACACTTCTGATCCCAGGATTTAACAAAGACAGTGCCAGGAAAATGAGTCACTCAAGCATCACCACAAAAGCCAAGGCTGAGGTTGGGGCTGAGTCATTTGAGAATCAGATCTAAATTCACGTCCCTGCCTCCTTGTCCAGCTCCCCTGTATGGCGCAAGTGAAATGGACTCCCAGCTGCGTCTCCTGTGAACATTGGCTGTGTGGATAAATAAGCCAGAAAATCTAGGGTTTTTGAAAGGAGTTTTCTTAACTGTAATTTTTCTCACTGAATTAGCCAAGTCAGCCTCTCCGCCCCCCTTTTCTTTCTCCAGAGCTATCCAGACTGGTGTTTAGATTGGGGAGAAACTATACCCAAAACGATGGTTAACACACTCTGAGGAGTCCTCAATAATTAATGCATAGAATTATCCACATGCCCATCTGGCCAAATCACTACTGTTGGATAAATAACAATTTGTGTACACAGAACATCTTTCCTCTGCCTCCTAAAGCAAGTCCTTGGTTTCCAGAAGAGCTCTCTGACTGCCATGTTTAATGCTGGCATAGTGGGCCAACAGGCCTAAAACAAGTCACTGCCTAAGACATAATCACTGCTCTCAGAGAACTAATCGTCTTTTCAGTAAGATAAATTAGGTAAGCATATAACTTTCAAAGATAACCCAACAATAAAATAAAAGAATTTTGAGAGGATCAGGGTAAGTAGATAGACAAAGTTATAGGAGTCTCAACCATAAATGTTTTAAATTATGTATCTATATTGTTGGTCAAAGAGTACAAACATCCACTTACAAGATGAATAAGTTTTGGGGACCTAGTGTACAGCATAGTGATTGTAATTAGTAATACTGTATTACATACTTGAAAGTTGCTATGAGAGTAGATCTTCAATGTTCTGACCACAAAAAGAAATGGTTATTATGTGACATGATGCAGGTATTAGTTAATGCTATGGTGGGAATCATTTTTCAATATTTAAGGGTATCAAAACAACAGACACTTTCAACTTAATGTTATCTGTCAATTATATCTCAATAAAGCTGGAAAAATAAATGAAAAGATGTATATATATATTACATAAATATATATATTATATACATATATATATACACACACACACACACATATATAAGGTATTTGTGTGTGTGTGGAGTCTGAGATGGATTTTAAAACTGCAATAGGATGATATTGAAGCTCTTCAAAATGGACAACATGGAAATACTGAGACAGACAGAAAAGCAGAAGAAAGATAACTCTATTCGTAATGGAACACAGGTTAGCCTGAAGTGCAAAGAGAATACTGTTTTTGACCTGCAAGTAAGTGCCATGCCAGCCACTTTGAAATGTTTCTTTAACCCCCGCAATTCCTCACACAGCTGGTACTGAGCCGCTCTCTAGGATGGCCAAGCTTACACATGAGTAGAGGAGTCAGGATTTGTAACCAACTTTTTCCTGACTTCAAAGTTTGTGCTGTTTACATTTCACATGTTAGGTTAAGGCAGATACATTTAGAAACTGGCAGCTTCTACTTTTCCAATGTCTCAAATCATGTAATAAAGTCAAATAGGCAAAAGACTTGCATGTTAGTAGAGAATTTCTACGTGCATAGGATTAAAACATATAAACTATCCCAAACTTCAGCTTTTAGCAACAATTCTTCATTCACGTGTTTTCATTTCTTCTCATGTCTCATTTCCATTGAGCACAGTAAGTGTCAACCAGCTTGAGTTCAATGAGGGTTTGAGGCTAAAGACTTACCTGTTCCCCAAAACCTAATGATTTTCACCTTTGTCTCAATTTTACTAAGTTAAGGAAACCTACTTTTTTATCACTGGCCTGAAGTTCATCCTTCTTTTTTTATTTTATATTTTTAATTTAAGGGAAAGACATAAATAAAGCATTTAAATAGTTGTAAGCACTGTTGACAAAGATGGTGGCACTGATCAAAGTATTTTGCTGGCTAGAAGAAAAAAACACCTGCCTCTAAGGTATCAAATGTTCACTTGGGAGTTGAACTGTAGAAATCCCAAACCCTAGGGCAGAAAGAAGCTTCAGGTTGTCAAATAATGTACATGTGAAAAAGGAGGAATTGTAAACAGCCAGTTCTAAGCATGCCAGTGTTACTTATCATAAAATGGGTCCATGCATTTTTAACGATCTGGAAATGTGGAGAATACTCTTTTCTCTTTTAAAGTACAATAATTTTGTATTAATTTACTCATATGCATAAGGCATTCTGTTAATATAATCATAAGCACACAAAAAAACCCTTTAAGTCCTCCTCTAAACCAAAGTTTGAAAAACATATTTATGTTATATTTGACATATGACATTTGATGCATATATCAATCAACAGACTTATTATATTTTTGTAGATTTGGTGTGACATTTAAATTCTAATTTCTTGGTAGCCTATAGGGGACTTATATCTCTCCTAGAGCAATAAAGTTATAGGAGCAAGTTCCCTTGAGATGGTTGAGCTGGAATAAGTAGAATTTCTTACAGTCTATAGAAATGAATCTAAAGAAATACGTATCTTTAGTTTTGTTATGGATAAAATGAACTAGCATTCACAATAAGAAAAATGATCAAATTTATCAGCTGAAATGCGTTTTCATTTATATTCTGAAGAATATTTACTATCAATAATGATTACTTAAGGTCAGGGATACCTATCTATTTACCTCTCTACCTCTTTATCATATTTCCAGAGGGATGTA
>NW_020175186.1:9306876-9497984 GCF_003031525.2 Neophocaena asiaeorientalis asiaeorientalis
TATCTATATATATATATATACATATACATACACATCTATACATACATTTTTCTCAGCTATGAATTTTAGTTCACAATCAGAAGATGCAAGAGATTATCGTGCTTCATTTTTCTCTAAATCAGATTTAATTGCCTCAGAGTTTTCACCAGTGAAATACAGGAATTTCAATTTGAGTAATTTGGGGGCTCTCTATCTACCTACAGGGATTGAAATATGGAGAAGGCTGCAGTCTTCCATGGAGGTTGTCATTGTTAAAATTGCTCCTATGGCCATATGATGCTGTTCTCAATGGCCAGTCCTAGCCATCTGGCTCGTTAAAACTACTGCTCTATGCTGGCTCTGATATGACCCTTAAAGAAATGCCCCTATTAACTTGATGTCCCACAGCTGTTCCCTTATCTGGGGTCTCAGACATGCCACCAGTCTCAGCCACCCCATCATCTGTCTCCCCCCAATCTAGGGAGGAGTTAAAATTTTCTTGATAGGATGGAAGCTTCCACCTCTCCTATTCAAAGTGCTTCCTTCTGTCACCCCTAATCTTCCCCCTCCTTAGCCTTTTGAAACATAACAACATTCTTGTTATTAACTTCCTCTGTTATATATGGAACTTTCATGCTGTATAATTTGAAGGTTTATTTCTCACTAACCTATTCTGAAAAATGTTGGAGGCTGTTTACTCCATTCAACAATGCCATACTAGTTATGAATATGCATTAGGTCACCGTGCATCTGAACAGGCGATGCTTAAAGGTCTGACGTCCAAATTTTATTTTAAACTATGTTTAAGCAGGCAAATAATTTGACTCCAAATATTTGCCTTTCATCTTTCCCTTCCCTCAACTCCCTGGACAAAGAAACCAGGAGCTAGACAAGCTGACCTGATATGTTATTAAAATGACTGCCTCTGCCATTGAGTTGTCCAGATAATTAATTTAAAAATCAAACTGCATGGTGTCAGGTAGGCATATCCTTTTTCAAAGATCGTTTGATCCTGGATACTGGGCACCTCAAAAACTTACAGTAGAAGAAAAGAACCCTAGTTGTTAAAATAGCCTTGTATGGTCGCTGTAAACAGAATTTTTTAACACCAAACTGTACAGCGAGTACAGTGTTTAAATCCACAAAGCAGCTTTAAGTAGAGTATTTCGGTAATACAACATCTTGTGTTTTCATATTTCCCATCATATTCAAAAATATTCTTCAACATAAAGAAAAAGTACAATATATTTGCATAGAAGGAATTGAGTTGAAAACACCAGAGACTATAAAGAAACTGGAATAATAAAATACAGTACTTTCTGTATATTCTAAAAGTGAGTGTTTATACTTATAACTTATTATATACAGAATTACTATCAAACTCATGATTTAAAAAAAAATAAAGTAGCAATGAGCAATGTTTTGTTTAAATCTGGAGTCACAAGGATTAAGCTATGATTATTTTCTTGAGGACATGTAGATGTCAAAGTGATGCATAGCCTTATAGATTATTCTTTCCAGAGAGGAAAAAAATCTAAGCAAAGTAATATAAAGTAAAATAAATCTCGTAATCACTGAAAAATTAAGGCCTTGTTTATCCATCTAAAGATAAGGAAATCTACTCACTTTTTACAAAAATATCCTGCTTTCTTTAGAATTACTTATCACATGAAAATGATTAGGCATTTTTATTTTTATAATAAAGCTTGCAATTCATCCATGTTACACTTCCTTGAAGAAAAGGAAAGAGAAAAGTGGTTTGTGGGTTGCTTCAGGCAGCATATTCCTTATTCACTCAATAAATACGTATTGTGTTAGTTACTAAGCATATAGCTGAGAATAAGACAGACACAGTCTAATCCCTCATACAGTCAAACCCAGGCCATTATTAAATTAATAATGATTATGCTTCAAAGTGCATATAGACACAGTTTTTTGATTTTGAATTAACCAATTGTTTTTCCCAAATGTGCATACTAGGAATATACGAGTACAGAAACATTTTATTTCTAGTAGCCGACTTGGCTTCACCACACATTATATGCACCCTGTTGTCTCTATGGTTTCATTTTTTCCAGGAAAGCTAGAAGGTCCTTTCAAAGATAACTATATAATTCAAATGAGAAAATTCAACAATTGAAAAGGAATATTTTACAGTTAATCATGGGCCTTAGTTTATTTATGATCTACTCCTAGAGGTTGGTACAGAAAAGTAATTCTCTTCTTACACAGTCCAATAGTATTATTTTGGAAAAACCATCAATTTGAAATCTTTTGAAGATAGAATAGAATTGGAAGTTGTTACAGTAAGCTATTACGGCATAACAAACAAAGCCAAACTTAATTGAATAAAACATAAATTATTTTATTATGTTCATATATTCTGTGGGTCAGGAATTTGGAAAAGGCACAGCATAGATGGCTTATTTCTGCTCAACAATTTCTGAGATCTCGGCTGAGAAGACTCAAAAACTTGAAGTATCTTGAAGGCTAGGAATGGAATCATCTGAGATCTCACTTAATCACAGGTTTAGACATTGATGTCAGCTATGGCTGGATCTCACTGGGGGCTGTCACCCAGATCACTTACATGTGGCCTTTCTATGTCATCTTTCTTTCTCATCACAGCCTGGCGCCTAGGGACTAAAAGTGAGCTTCCAGGGAGAAACCTATCACCCTATATGACTAGTCATGTAGTGTCACTCTCACCATAGACATAGACCTACACAGATTCAAGGGGCCAGAGATGCTCTACCTTAATAGGAGAAACATCAGTATCACCATGTAAGGGAAAGAGCTATCTTGTTATGACCATGTTGGAAAACTCTGTCCACCACAGAGGCAACTAAAAATTTAAGACTTGTATTTCTCATCACATGTTTTGTTTATGAGCATTATGGCATGCCGGATTCTTTTGCAAGACTGAAGGACTTTAATAATAATAATAACAATATTAATAAGCATTTAATGTATATTAATATAATGATATCTAAATGTAACAAAATAAAAACAGCAATAACTTTTTTGTATCATGACTGAAAATTTCTCTAAACATATAAATTTTATGACTCGCTAGTGTATCATACACCAATTTAGTAGATAGAAATTTAAGGTCTAATATTTTTAAATAATTGAAATATATGTTAGAATAAAATGGGAAGTATGAGAATGCATTACACATAATCAGATAAGTGTTGCTTCAAGAAACTTTTATTTTAATTGTGTGTGTGTGTGTGTGTGTGTGTGTACCTGGCTGTGAATTAAACGTGTGTCTCTCCAATTTTTAGTCAAAAGAGGTTGAAAGCCACTTCCCGAAGATATAGTAAGGAACTTCTGGAAAATATTGCAAATTGTGAACAAGAAAAACTAAACAAGATACTTAATTACGTAAGATTGTTGCTTATAAACTGGTTAAATTAGGTTATTTGTCGGTGAAAATTATTTTACTCTTAAAATAGGGTAAGATCCTTGCTTATGCAGAGACAACTGAATGTGTCCATTGTTTGTTCAGGATGCCTTAAGTTTAAATGATAAAACCAAATTTCTGCATACAAATCCAGAATCTTTGTATTCTTTGTATAAGGAAAGGGGCTGAGGGAAGGATAAAAGCAGATCTTTGAAAGTAACTAAAAGTCATTAAAAAACAAGGTTAAAAAGACGGAGAACATAGCTCCTGTTTTATTTTTCTGAAAAGCCATTCCTACCAGGTCTCCCATTTTCTGAAATAGTATAGAACATGCTCTATATGAGCATTTATAAATGAGGATCTTACGGTAAATTTTGGCACCTTGGGCCAGAAATGAACCCTGTCCAGAGAGTTAAAGGTGAGGAATATTGGTGAATGCCACATATAGTTGATAATATTCCCAATGGACTTTTCCACATGAGAAAAAGTTTTAAGAGTGTGGCCTCAGTATCCTAGGTTGAAATGTGCCAGTTAAGTAGCTGTCCTACAATTAGAAGAAATGTCCAATAAACTGGAAATGCATGACTTTGAAAGATTGGAGAGTTGGTCTTTGCAAATATGAGATCAATTCTACACTAGATCCAACTGACACAGTGATATCTGTAAAAGGTAAATATGAATTAGCTAATGAGGATCATTCATTCATGCCTTTATGTTTATCAGATATATACTGACTGCCTACTACATGCCAGTCACCATGCCAGACCTAGGGTTTGCAATAATAAGCACAACAGGTAAGTTCCTTGCTCTCATGAAGTTTGCACTGAAAGTTCAATTGTAGAGAATGACTGTGAGAAGTGATTCACCTACAGTATTTCACATGGTTTTTTTTTCTTTATCTCTTTGTGCAAATAAATTTTCCTATCCCCATATATTTTCTATCAAGGCAGTCACCAAAAGTTACCACGAGCGACACTGCAGATATAACAGGTTAAGAAGTTTTAAAAATACCTTTTTGTTTCATTTTCATGTTAAAAAGTATGAAATCGTTTAAGTGAAACCAATCATTATCAGAAAAATAATGGTTAACCCTATGGACCAGAAATCTTAGCCAAAGCAGGTTTCCATAGTCTTTGACTCTAAGTCACTATTATAAAACCACAAACATTAAAAGTCTCTAGGCCTTATTTTCTTCACTAAGGTCAAGTATCTTTTATTACCATTTAAAATAGTTGGCCTTGTTTTGTTTTGTTTTCTCTTTGAAAGAGGAAGTGTGGGGAAATGATCAAGTGTCTCTTAGCCATGTTTAAACTGATTATATAATTTGTCTCAAGGGTATTCTTTGATAGAATTTTATTAAAGTAGTCCTTTTCCTTATTAAGAATGAATTGCTTTTAGAGTTTGTGTCCAAAATGTGTGTGTGTGTGTGTGTGTGTGTGCGCGCGCGCGCGCAGCACGTGTGTGAGCGGGTAGCGGGGCGGGGCAGGAGGGGAGGGGAGAGAGAGAAATTCATTTATTCTTCTTGTGCTTTAATTTTGAATCTGATCTTGCTAATATTACCATTCTTTCAGAGAAAAAAAGAAAGACAATTAGTACCAATCCTTAAATACTTATGACTGAAAGTCATGTTCAGTTAACCAATAGTTCACCCTCACTGAGCTCAAACACATCTATAGGATGGTTAATGAACAGGGTGATCTCACTTCCCAGTTTGCCTAGAAGAACTCCAATTTACACATCAGTTTTCCCAGAGTAATTATTAATTGTGTTTCTTTTAGCTCTCAAAACTGTCCTCATTTGGGCAATAAATTCTGTGGTTGCCTTACTAGAGAGGGGCTGTAAAAAAATAAGTTCTATTTGATTTTAGCTTTTGTATAAAATAGAAGAAATTGCTGATGATCCACAGAATAGTCGTTGGTACCTGAATCTTAATCTGGAAAAGTATTTCCTAAGTAGAAAACCTAGACTGAAGCCTCAACCTGCATGATAACAAGGTACGTTTATTTTGGTGAAAGCCAGTAACTTTGAGAGGAGAATCATTTGAAGCCATACTTTGGGGATTGTTAGTGCCATGTGGCTCAATCTGATAATACAATTCATATACCATGCCTACCCCCAGACAAAATAAAACAAAACCAAAAGTGACACTGCTGAATCGGAAGATCTTCTCAGTCACATTATGGGGGAGAATGATGAGATGGTGATGGTCGAGGTTTCAGGACCGGGATTTAGTCCTTACATCGCCCCTGACCGGAAGTGGGGGTGGGTAACCTTGGAAAATCACTCATCCCTTTGGGCTTCAAATTCAGCATCTATTAACTGAAGAGGTTGGAGTCCATCTGGAGTTTTCAAACTTTAGCGTTTGTGGGTTTGTGTGCATGGGGGACGGGAGGGGGGGAGGGGCGGTAGGGAGAGATGCCAGTCAGAATATCCAGAAGCTGTTTCTTTTCATTGTATCGCAGGGGGAAAAAAAAATGAGAAAAAAAAAAATGTAGATACAAGTTAACTACTTAGGTTGAAAGGGAAACAGAGGGCCCTGAGGCTCTGTTAATTGGACTTCCTCTTACCTCCTGTAGTAACTTGTGAAAGCTCTGAGGAACATATATTTCTTTGAAAAGAATGCTAGAAAAGATCATGGCTAAGGTGCTTTCTTCATCAAAAATTCATAAGCATGAAGATTTCATTCCATGTTGGCACCTCTAAGGTCTCTTGCTGTGTTATTCAGGTATCATCAAGACCTCAATAGCTACTCATAATTTCAAAACTGGTGAGAAATTAGCAACTCTACAGTGATTAGTAATAATGAGGCATTGTGTTTATCTAGCACTGGAAGCTGTTTCTTATATGGAATCTCTTTTTTGCAACCCAGGGCAACCATGGATGGTTGACAGAGAAAAAATGATTATTTCTGCTTTACTAACAAGGAAACTGAACTTCAAAAATATTAAGAGGGGCTTCCCTGGTGGTGCAGTGGTTGGGAGTCCGCCTGCCGATGCAGGGGACCCGCGTTCGTGCCCCGGTCCGGGAGGATCCCACATGCCGCGGAGCGGCTGGGCCCGGGGGCCATGGCCGCTGAGCCTGCGCGTCTGGAGCCTGTGCCCCGCAACGGGAGAGGCCACAACAGTGAGAGGCCCGCGTACCGCAAAAAAAAAAAAAAATTAAGAAGTATGTGCAAAGACAGACAACTTTTAAGAGATGAATGTAATTCATATTGCTTCTCTATCAAACGTGCCCCATTTCATATTCAAAATGATAAAAGAATGAATATGATTATTTTATTTATGGACCTTAAAGATGGGGACTTAAATATCTTATTGTTTAGAAACAGGATGAGCTTCCTAAACCACAAAATTGGTGGCAAAGAAGAAAATTCATTAAGACAATTTTACGAAAGATAAAGTAACAAGTAACAGTAGTAATGGCAAGTGGTTACTCACTGTGTTTGTTGCATCTTCAAAGTTCCTGCCTCTATGGAAATAGAATTCAGCAAAGGAAGTGCTATCATACTCCTTTGGTAGGCTGGTGAATATGGAAGAAAACAGAGGCAGAATTAATGCTAAAGTGGAAAAAGCAATGCATTTGAGGTCAGAAAGCCTAGGTATGTTTTGCACAAAGTAGCCTTATACTTTGGGTGAAATATTTCTCCATTTATCTAAGTCTTAATTTCCTTATCCAAACCCAGAGAGTGTTGGACTTAATCATTTTTAATTGCCTTTTAGCACAAATATTTTCTCATTTTAGAGTCCCCTTTAAGTTGATATGACCATTGATATAACTTGGGAGATCCAGGGGGAAAAAGCCAAGAAGTTTCACCCATACTATAGACTCACCTATTTGGCGGGGAAAAAAAAAGAATCCATTTCCTTGCTAGTAGTGTCAGTTATCTCCATGGCAAGATTGAGATGCATGTTTTATCTGTCAGGAAATCCTGCCCATCCTTCATTATACTTATGCCTTTCAGGACTCTTGGAGGCAAATGACAGAAAGCCCAACTCAAACCAAAGTAATGAATAAAGGAAACCTATTGGCTTATACAAGCAAAAATGCCAAAGGTAGATAAGACTTGAGGTGGAAACTCAAAAGGTGTCATAAAGACATAGTTTCCATTTTTTACTCTGCTTGCATTTATTTGCAGGTTCCACAGGGTGTTTACATGGCTGCCAAAATCTTCAGGCATGAGTCATGCTACATCCAGATTCTCCAGAATCTTTCCAGTATCTCCAATACAGTTCCCTGAATTCACCTAGATTGGAGCATTTTGCCTTTATCCGCTAATCCTTTTAATCAACCATTCTCACCTGGGGGATGAAGCACCCTAACTGGCTAGGCTGACTAAGGAAGCAAATATTAATTCCCATGGACTTGACTGTTACTTATCTAGCATGTGTCAGTTTCTCAAACTGACTTAAAATCGCCACAGACACCTGCATAGCACTCTCCATAAATAAAGAACTTTTCTGCTTTATTTTTCTCCATAGCACCTATCACCACCTGATGTACTTATTTTTACATTCTTATCTGTTTATTGTCTACTCCGCTTCAACTAGAACGTAAGCTGCATGAGAGGAGGGATTTTTTTTTATCCCCTTACCTAGAAAAGAGCATGACATTTTAAATGGGCTTATTAATGAATATCCCTGTAAGAAACATATGTTATTACTCACCTCATGTAGTTAAGGAAAGGAAACTAAGGCACAGAAAGTAAAAGTGTCCAAAACCATATCTCTATTAAGTAGCTGAGCTGGAGTTCGCACCATGAAGTCTGTCTTGAGAGATCACACACTTAGTCATTATACCAGTTGGCAGGAGACCTTTTTTTATGTTATAACCACCATTTGGTAGCATTCTGAAATTATCAGTGACTTATGGACTGTTGACCTCAGGTTTCCACACTAAAATGAGGTCCTAACACGGAGGGTTATATCGTTTTGATAAAAGAACAATCCAACTTCCCTGAAAATTTGTTCAAATACTAACTCCATTTGCATATCCAAGTTCGAAGTGAATATTTAAGCCAAATCAGTATCATTAACTTTCACTTGATTGAGCTCAAACACCCCTAGGTAACTTTCTCAAACTTCTCCCATTCATAGATGACACAGCTGGGTACAAATTAGTCTCTAAAAATACTTTCACACAACCAGCTTGTTTTCTAGTCACTGTCTGCTTATGTGATGCTCATTCCATCTGTCAATAGATGTGAGTCACACATTCGACCTTTCAGCTTCACTTGCGCACATAAATTTCTTCCAATTTCCTGTGAAACAAACACTTTTAACTCTTTAGGGTATTGTAATTTGTACACAGGTCATTCAGGGATGATTCAAACAACAAAATAAGCCCTCCACTTTGTGACAAATGTACCTTGAGCCTTTTTTTGCAGGAATAGATTTTTCTTTTACTGTTTGACTAATAAATGTAGGTCTCTGTATAGAGACAGATATATGTATATAACTGTATTTGTATACATTTCTATATACCTGTAACCAAAGGTTCCAGTGGCTTTCCATGATGTAGGATAACTAAACGCAAAACAGTTTTAAAGGAGGCACGTGTCCCCGCTCACAAATTCCTGCTAACCCTCCCTTGGTCTATGTAGTCTTTTCTCTCATAATTCATGCTAAAGAAGACTTGAACTTTCAATGAGAAAGCAAAATTGTTCCCTCTCAAATGTTTACCTGTGATCATGACTGTTTTATCAAATCTGTCTAATCTTCCTTTTATTCTGACAACATACAATAAATAATCTAAGTTAGAAAGATATGTTGGAAGAAACACATCTCAATTTTGAGAAATTTTATTTGACTAAGTTTAAATGAAAACTAGTTCCATGATGTAACAAAAACCACAAAACTCTCCCCAAACCTTTTATGATAAACAGCACAAAATAACTGAATAAAAAAAAAGATGGAATTGACAACGGTAGCAAAAAAACAAACAAAACAAAACCAAAAAAGTTGTTCTTATCTCAAAAGCTATTCTTACCCTGAACAAAAGAATAACAGGGGCTTCCCTGGTGGTGCAGCGGTTAAGAATCCACTTGCCAATGCAGGGGTACAAGGATTCGAGCCCTGGTCTGGGAAGATCCCCCATACCAAGGAGCAACTAAGCCTGTGAGCCACAACTATTGAGCCTGCATGCCACAACTACTGAGCCCACACGCCTAGAGCCCGTGATCCACAAGACAAGCCCGTGCTCTCACCGCAATGAGAAGCCCGCACACCGCAACAAAGAGTAGCCCCCACTCACTGCAACCAGAGAAAGCCCACGCACAGCAATGAAGAGTCAACGTAGCAAAAAATAAATAAATACATTTATTTAAAAAAAAAAAAAGAGGAAAAACAAAACCTTTTTCTTCTGTTTCCTCCTTAGTTACCAATCCCAGAGTGGCTGGAGCCATAGCGGGCTGTGGAAGGGAGCTGTACCTGCAAAGCTCCAAGAAAATGGAAAGGAGTATTCTTTCTAGTTTTGTGCCAAAATTTTAAAGACCATCCCTCCGTGTCCATTTCTGTTTTACTTTGTGTCTTCCCTTCCCTGTTCCTTGACAAATCTGTTATCCTCAATAAAATTTTCCAACTGTACTTCCTATATTGTGGATACAGGTCTAGGACCATAGTTACTCAGAAGAAGGTCTATGATTATTAGTAATATAATCAAAACACCTCACCTGAGACACAAGGAGGTGATGGGACTTCCCCTGGTCACACACTCTGGATGTAGAAGCCAGAGATCCTGATTTACTGACCAAGTGTTCATTGGGTCCTGCCACACTGTTCCTCCCACATCTCTGTTTATGCTGGTAGAAGTGGGTGCTCTGACTCATCCTAGCAAAGAAGATAAACCACAGTTTATTCTTAGTATAATTCCCAAATCCTGGTGTGATCACCCTTGAAAGTTTTCTTGTGTTACTTTTATGGTTAAGCCTGAAATGTAGGAGAAGGACAAAGTGGTCAGGAACCTAGGAGCAGCAGATAGCAACTGGGCACAACAACTGCTCAAGGGCTTCTGGAAACATGTGGGAAATGGAGGAGATTTTAGTGTGGATGAAAACACGGCATCCATGGAGAATTGGAGACACACCTCATCCCAGCTTTGCTGACCCAGAAGTAAGAAGAAACAGAGCTCCATATGGCATAATGGAAATAACTGTCTTTGAAACAAGGTGGATCTGGAATCCAGTCTAACCTCTGTGACTGAATGGTCTTGCACAAATGGCTCAATTTCCTCAACTATGAAATGGAAAGAATGGGGGACAAGTTGACCATAATAACTATCTTGAGTTATTACAAGGATTAAATAACATGGGACACTGTCTGTCTTATTCACCGCTGTATCCACAATTTCTTGGTGTTATCAAGGAATGCTCCCCCAATTCCCTGGGTTTGGCGTATAGTGGGAGCTCTCTTAAGGTTAGTTGTTTCTCTGTGCTCTCTCTAAACTTCCTTTTTGCCCAAAAGTAATGGGTCTTCTTCCAATTTTATTCAGATTCATCATCTTGGGAATATGTGACTAGTGAGAGGACTAACCAGTTTATTATTACCTCATGCCTAAGGAATAGAAAATTCTAGATGAAGGGCAAATCTGGAGCACAAACAGTAATGGAGATGTCCAGGAAATAAGAAGAGACATGTAATGTATGACAAGGCAAGCAGTCACAGGGTCTGTTGTTGCAAAGGCCACCTCATTAAAGAAATAGCCATAATATATCCCCAGAGAGCTTTGGCAATACCAAGTTCAGGAAAGCTTGTATTTCACTTAAAGACTAATGAAACTGATTACTAAGAGAACAAGACTAAAGTCCCAAACTAAAAAGAAAATATTCTACACATAAAATGCCTGCAGGGCTTCCCTGGTGGTGCAGTGGTTGGGAGTCCGCCTGCCGATGCAGGGGACACGGGTTCATGCCCCGGTCCGGGAGGATCCCACATACCGCGGAGCGGCTGGGCCTGTGAGCCATGGCCACTGGGTCTGCGCATCCGGAGCCTGTGCTCCGCAACGGGAGAGGCCACAGCAGTGAGAGGCCCGCGTACCGCAAAAAAAAAAAAAAAAAAAAAAAAAAAAAAAAAAAAAAAATGCGTGCAAGTAGTTTGTAGAGAAGAAGGGCCAAAATGATGTCAAATCTGATTTCAGATCTATCTAGAAGGGATAACCATTAAGATGATCAGCCTCTTTCCCCAGGCTCCCCAAAATAATCCAAGGAGACTTAACCAGAAAATGAAGAAAACAAAATGTTTGTTGAAAGTAAAACTTCCTGGCAAATCTAAAAAAAAAAAGAAAAAAGTGGTTCTGAAGAACCTAGGGGCAGGACAGGAGTAAAGACACAGGTAACTTCCTGGCAGGAAAGTCTATCAAAATCATGACTATTTCTAAGAAGGTGCTTCAGCCACCCTCCCAGGAGGCATATGAACCCAGGTTGCACAGAGGAACAGAACGTATATCATGGTGAATACTCTGCTCCCCCAATTCCCTGGGCGTACACAGGCTATACCAACAAAGTCTTTCCATCTTGATTTTCTGTGATTTCAACACAAATTGCTTTGGGGGGTTCCTAACCCCTACTGAGCTTGTGAACTTACCAATAGGTGACTAAATCAGTGGAAAAGAGAAAAGTAAGGAGGCTCCCTAATTACCTTACCGTGTAAATATTAGAGATGCTTCAGCGGGCCCATGGTACTCGGACGCCGACTTCTGATTCAAAAAGCAAATTTGTTCTGCAGGTATCTGTGTTTATGGCTCTCAGCCTACTGTCCAGTTGTTGGTGTTTTCAACAAATAACTTTCCAAACTTTAGCTTGTGACATCTGAGTCACATGGCAAGGTGATTCTCCATTGGCAGTGAGTCAAAGGGAGGTGGCAAACAACAGAACCATTTTTGCAGCCACTTTCCTTTGGCCAGAGCGATAATGTGACACGAGACATGCTTCAGGTCGTCCCTCCATATTTCTTTTCCTCTCAATTGATATTCTTGGGAGTCTATTTACACCCTATTTGGAACAAACTGGGATGTATATAACTAATGAAAAGCGATCCTATTCTAGTAAGGAAAACCAAGACTGCAAATTATGAACAAGAGTAGGTCAGAAGTAAGTCAGAAAGAGAAAAACAAATATCGCATATATGTGGAATCTAAAAAACTGGTACAGATGAACTGGTTTGCAAGGCAGAAATAGAGACGCAGATGTAGAGGACAAGTGTATGGACACCAAGGGGTAAAGTGGGGGGTGGAGGGGGTGGGATGAATTGGGAGATTGGGATTGACATATATACACTAATATGTATAAAATAGATAAGTAATAAGAACCTGCTGTATAAAAAAGTACATAAATAAAATTCAAAAAATAACTTGCAAAGAGAAAGGAAGGATTTCTGAAATGAAATCCTCCTAACCAAATTAATTCTAATTTTCTCACTTTTTTTAAATGCAGCTGAGCAATAAAAAACGAAAAGTAGTTATTGATACAAAAAAAAAGGTCAGAGAAGTCGATAACCTCATGCCAATTATGTGGGATTCTGATCCAGAAATTCTCTCCAAAAGTTGAGATTCAGTAAACCTGAACTAAATCGAATTGGCACGCTGAGGTTGGCAAATGGGAGGCTGGATGTACAATTGGAAATTTAGGGTTCAGACTGTATTTCCACTCTTCATTTTAGCCAGCATGTGCATTCCAGCAAGACTGCTCCAAAATTAATTAAGATATAGCATTACCTTCTATAAAACAAGGGCAGAACTCACAAATGAAAAGAATCTCAATTAGAAAGGTAGTGGCATAGTTGAAATGGCTGGCCTTGTTGCAAGTTGGGCACTGGAATCCTAAAATAAGATAGTGTCTGTAAAGGTCTTTACAGGCAGAGCGTGTTCACGTGCAATCCTCTCCTGTTTTTACGTAAAGAAGAAACTTACTGCTAGGGATCTTTAAAAAAGTGACCAGCCCACCCAGACACAAGATTTTGGACCCAGAGCTGGTCACAGAAGACAGTTTACCCAAAAGACCAATATCCTCCCTCTCATGTTAGTGACAGCCCACATGCAGGAGACTGGTTTTCCTTTGGCATCATTTTGTAGCCAACTTTTCTGCCATTGGTGGTGTTTTAATCCCATTTTGTCATTCCAGATGACAGGTATTTCAGACCCCCCGTAAGTAAAATCTCAGAAAAGAATGCAGTACAAATTCTTTGGGATCCAACGACTCGTGTCCATCAGTCAGTTTATATGACTGCTCTGAACTGTTGAATCCTTGCTCCCCTCAACGACTCAGACTTGGTTGTCAGACAGATGTAATACGTAAATCAACGTTAGCCACTTAATTGTGGGAAATGTACTGACCTCCTCTAAAGCAGTCATCATAAGAACTACTGTTAAGCGTTGTTTTGAAGATTAAATGAGTGCTAATGCACCAACAGGCGTATCATTGACGATAAATGTTTTCCTTTGACTCACTCCTCACTTTCCCCTCCCCAGATCTACATCTCCCAAATTAACGTAAATGAGATCTTCCCAGAATATGCAGCCTTACTCCAGTAGCCAATGACTTACTGTAAATTGAGGCCCCATTCTCAATTTACTTAGAAGCAAAACCCAACCAATATATACATTGCTTCGTCACAACAATCTTGCTCTAGAAAGCACAATATTTATTTTATCATTTTATTGTGAAATTATATCACATACCGAGAAGTGCAAAAGCAAAAAAAAAGTACAGAGTAATATTTATAATGCAAACAATTTTGTAATTAACACCTGAGTCAAGAAATAGAATACTGCTATCAACCCAGATGTTCTTGTGAGGGTACAACTTTTCTTAGACAGTCACATGCATATGTAGAAAGAAATTGTGGATATACTGGGAAAGACATAGATTGTAAGATCACACAAACCTGGGATTAATTGTGTCTCCCTCACTATAAACTGTGGGATTTTGGCCAAGTCACTTAATATTTTTGACCCTCACCCACATCTGTAAAGTGGGAATGATAAAACCTGCATTTCAGCATAGCTGTGAGGTTGGTATATGTACGCAAACACATATATGTATATGTGCATGGATGGTGTATAGAGTTGTTCAATGAACAGAAACTTTACCAATAGTGATTTGTGTATTTCAAAGGCATCATGATATATATTGACTTCAATTCATGACAACTTCACTCATTTCAGTAATTTAAATTATGAACATTTGCCTTTGTTAAAAAGTTGTCTTTATGGTGTTTATAAGTTTGAAGAATAATGATTTCTTAAGTAAATGGATATTTTACATCAGAATATAGATTTATTTTTAAAACATTTAGGCATTGTTTGCATGCTCTGCAAATTGAAAACATGTGTTAAAATATACCCAGCAAAATTTCCAATTAGATTGTACATTGTTATTTACTAAAATATTAAAGAAGTGATATTTTATTAAAATGTTCTAAATTCAGACTAACCAGTTGACCAAAATAGCCATCCTCAATTAATCTGACTCAAAAGTATTTTGATAAATTATTCTACATTTCTATCAATAGCCTCTTGTAGCAACACAGTTTTTTAAATATCATGACTAAATTGAATGGATTATCATACTATCTCTGTATAGAATAAACCTCATATCAGAATATTTTAGCATTCCAGTCTTGGGAAAACCTATACATAAATTAAGACAGCAAAAGAGGTGGTCCCGACTTCTCTAGAATTCTCAGGAACTACATCATTTTTGCTTAAGTTTCTTTTGCAACTGTGTTCATAGGAACAAGAAACAAAGTTTATATGCCTTTTTATTTCTGATGACAAGATTAGGAAAGAGCTAAAGGGGAATATATTTAGATGATTAACATCAATGCTTTATGCTTAGTTTTGATTTTTGCCCTCCACCTGAGAACACATGTATGGAAAAATTGTATTTTCCCACAACAGTGATTATGTGTTCTCGTTCTGTCTTGGATTTGAGTCTCATCTCTGAAACTCAGTTTGATATTGAGTGGTTGCTTAATATCTTTTAGCTTTGGTTTCCTCGCCCTTAAAAATGAGATAACAATACTAGTTATACCTACATCATAAATTTATATTGAGGGTCAACTGAAAATTTATGTAAAATATACTTCAAGAAAACCAAGTTGATATACTAATGGAAATTATTATTTTCTCCTCATGCCAGAGTTTAGTTAATCCAATTTTTATGAGTTGTGATGTTCCTGAGATGGATTATTTTACAGATCCTACTTCACTGTTTACCTTCCTTTGGGTATGTCTTCAGAATATAAAAGGAAAAGTTATGTTTATGGCTACATATTTTGTGGATTAATAGTTCTAGGAACATCAGCTTTATCTTTCTGTTAGTTCTATCAAGTACAATCTCAACACTTAGGAATGCTCTGGTTATGATTCAAAACGTTCAGAATTCACTTTTACATTAACCTAGATAAGATTCGTTACTTTGACTAAGACTTGCAGCTAAGATTATTATTTAGATCATCTGACTACAGACTAAGTGTGGATACAGCATTAAGCACAGTAAGCACATGTAAGTTCATCAAAGAAGTTGCTGTAATATGGTTTCTTCTTCCTGAAAAGTTCTTATCCATTTGTTCCAGTTGAAATCTGACACATACATGTACTTCAAAGTCCAGCTCAGTTGTTACATTTTCTATAATGATAATTCCCCAAACAGGGGCTTCCCTGGTGGCGCAGTGGTTGAGAGTCCACCTGCCGATGCAGGGGACACGGGTTCGTGCCCCGGTCCGGGAAGATCCCACATGCCGCGGAGTGGCTGGGCCAGTGAGCCATGGCCGCTGAGCCTGCGCGTCCGGAGCCTGTGCTCCGCAACAGGAGAGGCCACAACAGTGAGAGGCCCGCGTACCCTGTCCCCCCAAAAAAAATTCCCCAAACAGAATCAATTTATGGATACTCTTCATTCCCAAAACACTGCCTCTCTTCAACATTTCTGCTGTCTTTCTCACCTATTGGATCCCAGCATCCTTGAGGTCAGGAATCTAGTCTCACTCATTCTTGTATCCTTCTGGTTATCATAGAGCTTTTACCCTTTCTCCTTGTGGTGGTGCATGCTTGCTTCCTCTAATTATCAGGTAGCACCTTCTTCCTATTTTTCACTTGGGCATATGACTGCCCACAATAACAACTATATTCCCCGGCCTAGGTGTGGCCCTGTGACAAAGTCCATCCAGGTAGTGATTTAACAACAGAGATGACATGAGAAAACTGGACTGTGCCTCTTAAAAGGAAAAATTTTTACTTTTCTCTAACTTCTCTTCCTATGAGTCATCTTGAAACATGAAGATGAGGGCAACATTCTAGAGAGCATGGAGCAACATGATATGAGGAGACTGTACCCTCCACACCATGGAGCCACCATCCTAATTCTGGTATGCTTATACTCAGACTGTTAGACAAGAGAAAATCAAACTTCCACGATGTTTAAACTTCTATTGCTTTGAGTCTCTGTGATGGCAGTCAAACTTATACACTAACAAATGTACTTCTACACTGGGGATGGAAATAATTATGTTTGGACCAAACAATCATGTTTTCTATAATATAAATTGGAGCAGTAGGTTAATTTTTATAGCCACATTAAAGACCCTGTGAGCATTATTTACTGCTATTTGTTCTTGTAGCTTACAAGTCATCTAAGTTTTGGGGTAAAAATATATTTGGTTTATTTATTTATATCATTGACAATTTTTGTGATGTTTAACAGCAGGTCTTTTTCTTCTAGAATAGGGTTCCAAAAGGAGATGGCAGAAAAAGTATCTTTCACTCTCTGCTAGAGTCATGGTTGTGGATCTAAATCGAGAGTATATTAGAGATTGTTTTGTTCATCTTCTGTGTGTTCACATAGGCTCTTTCCATTTTCTGGAAAGCTTTTATAATTGGGATTCCTTTATGAGCTGTCTATCCTTTTGATCTCAGCTTAAATATTGTTTCCTTTGGGAAAGCCCTTCCTAACCTTAAAGAATTGTTAAACATTAAAATAATATGGTATCACATTTTATAGCACATATTATTATTACTGTGATTATATAACACTTTGTGTAAGTTTTAATTTCTTGCCCAATCTCCTCACCAGACTAAGTTCCATGAAGGCAGGGACAGTGTCTGTAAAATTTAAATGTTATATCCTAAGGGCCTGGAATATTCTGTGTTTTCAATAATTATTTGTTAAGAAAGAGAGAAAGAGGGCTTCCCTGGTGGTGCAGTGGTTGAGAGTCTGCCTGCCGATGCAGGGGACGCGGGTTCGTGCCCCGGTCCGGGAAGATCCCACATGCCGTGGCGTGGCTAGGCCCGTGAGCCATGGCCACTGAGCCTGCGCATCCGGAGCCTGTGCTCTGCAACGGGAGAGGCCACAACAGTGAGAGGCCTGCGTACCGCAAAAAAAAAAAAAAAAAAAAGAGAGAAAGGAGAGAGAAAGAGAAGGAGGGTGGGAAGAAGGAAGGGAGAGAAAGAGGAAAGCTACCAAGCCATGAAAAGGAGGAGAACTAGAAGCCATTTGGGAATCTGCTTATTTGAAATACCCATGTAATAGAGGAAAATGTGTTTCTAGAGAGGAGTGGTTTGAATCATTAAGATTAACTTCCTCAATTCTCCTCTTCATTTCGTGTGGGTACTTACAGTAGGAAAGGAATGAAACTATCCTCAATATCTTTTTTCAGTTTTCTTCCAAATCCACATAGACCAAGGTTTGAAAAGTTTGCATATTTGCAAATCAGCAGTTAACCTCCAAAAAAATTCTCTATAGCATCTCGGGATTAATGCCCAGTGTCCTCCATTTTCTCTTCTTTCTTGAATAAGAACTTGCCGAGAAAGATCTGATCAGGCCCACCTCTGGTGTTGCCAGCCTGACTGAATTTCCTGGTCCTCTAGGTGGTGTTGGAAATGTCACTGCAAGGAGCACTGCCAAGTTAGGAAATGACTGCTCGCAGCTCCACATGCCGATCGGGACAGGTGTCTTCATCTGGCTGCTGGCAGTTTCTCTACCATGAAAAGTTTCTGTGAAAAAAAAAAAAAAAAGATTGATAAAGTTTCTTTTGAAATAGGGATTTTATTTATTTTTTATTTTTTTGCGGTACGTGGGCCTCTCACTGCTGTGGCCTCTCCCGTTGCAGAGCACAGGCTCTGGACGCGCAGGCTCAGCGGCCATGGCTCACAGGCCCAGCCACTCCACGGCATGTGGGATCTTCCCGGGCTGGACACGAACCCGTGTCCCCTGCATCGGCAGGTGGACTCTCAACGACTGCGCCACCAGGGAAGCCCTGAAATAGGGATTTTAAATGTCCAACACAGTTCAAGTCAAAAGTATATGAGAATTGTTCTTCCTGTTCATTGATACACTTTCCTCACTTGGCATCCAGGATACCACATTCTGCTGGTTTTCTTCCCATCTCACTGGTCACTTCCTGTTGGTCCCTTTTGCTCATTAGAATGTCTCATACCTCATTCCTAAGGTCATTTCTCTTTCTTATCTGCACATCCTTGGAGATTTCATTCACATTCACAGTTCTGAACATCATCTATGCTGATGTGTCCCAATTTTGTATCCCTGGCTGTACTCCAGACCCATGTATCCAATTATGTACCTGACAGTTTCATCGGGCTGTTTACAGTCATCACAAATTCACCACATTAAAAACAGAATGTCTATCCCACCTCCAAACTTGAGTAATCTCAATTGATTAAAAATCAAGCTTCAAGTTGTGAGGGAAAAAAAAGTGACATGAGGATGTCAGCCGTGATGCCTCTCTTTCACATTTCACTGCTGGTCCAGCAAGACAAACTGTGTACTCTACCTTCAAAGTATCCCCTCACTTTGGACATTTCTCAATACTTCTACTATCACCAATCTGACCTGGACCAGTGTCATCTCTTCCCTGCATTAATGAAACAATCTCCCATGTGGTCTCCCTGATTTTACAAATTCTTTCGTCTCTACCATGAAATCTTCAAATAGCAATCAGAGTGATCCTTTTAAAATGTAAGGCGGGGGCTTCCCTGGTGGCGCAGTGGTTGAGAGTCCGCCTGCCCATGCAGGGGACACGGGTTCATGCCCCGGTCCGGGAAGATCCCACATGCTGCGGAGCGGCTGGGCCCGTGAGCCATGGCTGCTGGGCCTGCGCGTCCGGAGCCTGTGCTCCGCAACAGGAGAGGCCACAATAGTGAAAGGCCCGCGTACCGCAGGAAAAAAAAAAAAAAAAAATGTAAGGCGGATAATGTCACCTTTCTCTCCAAATACTGTACTGGCTCTCCATTCCACACAAAGTTACAGACAATGTTCCTTTCTCCAAGGCTTTGTGTGGTCTTCCCCCACAACCTGCCTTCATCGCCTTTCTGACTGTTGTTCACTCTGCCTCAGCCACACTGGCCTGGTTACTGCTCTTCAGATGCACCGGGCACACCCTCATACTTGAACCTTTACACTCTTTCGCCCAGTATCCACATGGCTAACTCTTACCACCTTTGGACCTTACTCAAATATCACTTCCTCACTGACTTTTATCTTGCACCATCTCACGAATACCTGAAACCTCCATTATTTTATTTATCCTGTGCTACTTTTTCTTTAACCATAGCAATTTCACCTTCTAACCTTTTATTTAATTTACATATTTATTATGTGTATTATGTATTGTGGATCACTCCCACAAGAATATAAGCTCCATTAATGTAGGGAATTTTCTATTGTTTTATTTAATAATAACCAAAAGGGCAGATTCACTCTCAATATATATATTTTAAAAATGAATAATTTTTCTATGTACCAAAATAACCAAATTTTAAAAAACAAAGTGACAGACAGAAAAGGATCCTATTTGCAATATCAAAAAATGGAATAAAATGCGTAAGAATATCTAATATAAAAAGTTCAAGGTTTACATTGAGAAAGCTATCAAACAGAATATCTTAAATAGAGTATCATACCAAGTTTAGGAATAGGAAAATGTATTATTATAGATAGAAAATATCCCTGGAGTAATTGATGATTTTAATGCATTGACCCAAAATGTAAAAAGGACTTTCAAAGAATTTGGCAATTTATTTCAAGTTCAAATAGAAGAAAAATAATTAAGTATATTCAATACACTTTTACCAAAGGTTAAAAAAGAGACAGAGACAGAGAGAGAGAGAGGGAGAGAGAAAACATTATTATTGCAGGAATAGACCAGATCCATGACATTTCAAATCTCTTGGGAAAAGATGGACTCTTAAATAAATCATGTGTGGATAATTGGCTATTTATTAAGAAAATAATAAAGTAAGACTGTAACTCAGACAAGCACCAAGTTCAATTTCTGATGGATCAAAGAGCTAAAACTGAACTACATAAATATTGTGAAAAATGCAGGAGACTATCTTATAATTTTACAGTAAATAAGGGCTTCCTTAAGAAAAATATAAAACCTAGAAAGTCGAAGAAATAAATTACCTCCTTTGCCATCATAGAAATGAACACAAACGATTTTAAAAAATAGGTTAGTAAAGGCATCATTAACATTCTGGGTAAACATCCAGGATTCATAAAGAGCTCCTTCAAATCAGGAGAAAAAAAAAAAAAAAAGACAAACCTCCCAGGGGGCAAAATATACGAAACTATAGTTTATAGAAAAAAAAAAAAAGAAAGACAAATAAATATAAAAACATTTAATCTCACTGATAATCAAGGAAATTCAAACTGCAGGAGAGAAATCATTATTTTACACATCTAACGTTAAAAAGTTTAAAAAGATGGCAAGCTGGAGTATCAACAAAGATGTAGGGAAATAGAAATATATCATACACCCAAGGATAATGGGTGAAGACTTTTTAAAGCTATTTATTTAATGACTCCCCTGCCACTCTCTTTTGAATATTGTCTATAAACCCAGAAGGCTCAAAAACTCCTGTTTTTGTTTTGTTTTTCTTTCTTTTTAAATGAGAGGAGGAAGAAATTCAGAGGGCATATTTATAAAAAGTGCTCTCCTCTTTCTGAGACAGATCCCATTCTCTCTCCTTGGTTCCAATTACACTTATCAACTCAACCAACTTTTGTTGACTATTTACTGCCTCCCAATTATAAATGATATAGCAAAAAAAAAAAAAAGTTAATATAATATATTTTAAAACAGTGAATCAGAGCCCTGTTAGTTTTCTGGACTGCACAATCTGTCGGATGAGGAAGACCCTCTTACTTGTATCTCTTATTCCAGATAGATTGTTAAGTGCTCTGATAAAGGCACACACCAAGTGCCATGGGACCTTGGGGAGGAAGAGATTAATCGTTACCATTTGTCACATTTTTAAAATCAATTTATCAGGATCCCTGCTTTGCAATCAAAGGAAATTTGCCAAGGCACGTAGAACAAAAGAATCTGTATATAATTTTCTTTCACTAACCCTGTCTGCCAGGCTCTTCCACCCAGTGGGCTACACAGTCAGCAAGATATTTTTTTTCTTTTCTTTTTTCCTACTTGCTAGTCAAAGTATGACTCAGAATAGGAGACCAACTTTGGTTACTGTACTGATGCTTTATATGGCTTTACTCTTGCCATTTGTGATCTCAGAAATACCATACAATAAAGGTCATTCATTCTACCAGCATGACAAATAGTTTGGAGGAAAAAAAATAATTGCACATTAGAAATTTGTGAAGTCATTGTATTCTAAAATTGTGAAGGATCTCTACCAGTCATCTCTTCGGGAGATATTGTTTTGTTGATTATTTCTAGTTTCCTATTTGTTGCAAATTATGTAATTTATCCAAATTTTACAGCAAAGCACTTAGAAAGTAAACTGAGGACAGGAAACTAACTTTTGTCACCAAATTACAAATGAAATTTCTCAATTTGTATTCACTTATTCTTTTAACTAATATTTGTTGAGTACCTACTAAGCACACAGCACTCTTCTAGATGCTAGGAAACAGAAATGAGCAAAATTTACTAAGTCCTTGAACTCATAAAACTTGTTGAAATCAACAACAAACAAACATAAACTGAGCACAATTTCAGATAACAATAGGTGTTCAAAGGTGCAGGAGAGGGACAGATTTAGGCAATGGCAAGTGATAGGAGGAAAGGCTATTCTGAGATAAACTGGTGAAGGAGGAGTGACATTTGAGCAAAGTTCATAAAAAGTGAGAACAGGGCTTTGTGAAGATATGGGGAAATGCCATTCCAGGGAGAGAGACTCACAAGTGCAAAGATCCAGAGGAGGAACTAGGTGTGTTCCAAGAACTCTTGGAAGAGGGATGACCAATTGTTCCAGTGTGCCAAGGACTGAGAGGATTCCTGGGATGTTCATGGAAAAACGGGGCTAAATTAGTCATCCTACTTGGAAAGCCTCTCTGACCAGAGTGGATGAAGAGCAGGCCAAGTGGTGGGAAGTGAGTTTAGTGAGGTAGTCAGGGGCTGGGTAATGTGGATCGTTTAGACTGTGGTAGAGACTGCAGTTTTTGGTGTGACAGAAGGCTTTGGAGGTTTAGAATCAGGAGAACCCTGTGATCAGAATTATTTTTTGTGTTGAAATGAGTAGGCATATCCTTTATTGAGAAGGCTTACTGTTTTCTCTCAAGTCAGAGAAACATAGAGGATTTGGGGCTGCCTTCCCATGAATCCAAGCAATTCTGAAGGTCAGAGTCAGAAAATTCTGGGTAGAAGATTCATCTGCCTTTAACAGTATTTCTAAGGATATGTTTAGAAATAATTTTTGTAAGGGCCTCAGGACTTCTCTGTTAAGAATCTGGAGCAAACAGCCTTTTCATAGAGGAAAATGTTGAAATAAATTACAGTGGCTTTGTTGTAAAAGGTAAAAGATGCCAGGCTCTGGCCATGACTTATATTAGTCACCTCTCAGCCATTCTGCATTGAAGGCACCAATGTGACCACTGATATCATTTGGGCCCAGGAGCTCTTTATTCAGCAGAAATACTGAAGGTTTCTCTCACTACACTTTCTGTGTTAATGTCTCTTTTTTATAATGTATTTCCTGCAAAGTCTCAAAGCAATTTCTCTAAGCTATGAGAATGTCCTTATCTTCTGGCCTAAATGGAGACATACACCCCTTCATGCCTAGAAATGACTGCCTCTAAGTGGACTGTTGTGTTCAGTCCAAATTATAGCAGCAAAATACCTAAAATCCAAGTCTCTTCAGTACCCTGCCTCTCCCAACTCTGCTTCCTTTTGTCTGAGGTATAGACACTGTGAAAGAATGAAAAACAAATTAAAATGATTTCAAAAAGGGAGAAGGAGCTAAGGCGATTACAAGCCAAGGAAGTAAAAGGTGCAAGAGGAAAGAAATATTAAGTGAAGGCGAGGAAAGTATTCTGTTCCACAAGGATGCAGCTAAGGCTCCCTCCCTCTTTTGGAGATCATGAAGGGCCTGGACATTTCTGAGTTTTTCTCCAACTGAAGGGCTTCTCAAAAAAAAGGATGAGGTGATGCAAAAGGTAAAGAGAGTAAAAAGAAGAAAGAAGTTAAAAGCACAGTGTTTTCCTAATGTCCCTTGAGTTCAAGTCTCCCATGAACCACTGCCCCTTTCTGATCACAATGTAAACTTATTTCTTTTCAGGAATGAAGACTGGAAGAAAAACAAGAAAATTAAAATACATTAATAATAATTTTAAAACAGTTTATCAGAGTGGAAGAATTATTGGTTAATCCTTTTTATTTTAATTTTTTCTGTTAAAAAATTTATTAATTTTATTAATATGCTTTAAATTGAAGGGAAATCGACATACAGAGGGATACATGTAAATGGAACCAAATTTATGTTGAATGTATCTACTTTAAATTTGGTTCAATTAAGTGGATTTGTAATTAATGAGTTTTAAGATAGGTATATATGATATAAAGTATACATAACACAAGGTATATATAACACAAGATTATATATGTATAACCTCACTGAGTTTACAAATAGACTTCCAACTTATCTATATAGTGCATTAAAAAAACCCTAAAATTTGGAATGTTATATGAAATATGTCTTCTTTAAGAAAAAAATCTCATTTCACTGCTCTTATGCCTGAGTTAGAGCAGATAGACTATTTAGGACATTATAAACCTAGGGTACTTATCATAAAAGTCGTACACAAAGAATAACCCATATATAATTGTGGTTTCCAAGGTAGGCAGATAAGAATAAATATAGACAAACTGAAAATATATAATTAAGTGTACCATCTTAAGACAAGAGTTTACGCTGGAAGCAAGGTTGTAGGACAGTCATTAAGTGAACATCTCAGAATCAGATATATTATGTCTTGGGTACAAGGAACAGAAATCTGAAGAGAAGATGGGACCAAGTCAAGGGCTGTCATGACGGGAGGCATTCCCAGAGGACTATTCTGTTTTAATTTGAAAATTTAGTGATATTCAGCCAGGCATGGGCTCAGCACCAAAGAGAAGCAAACAAGGGAGATGTGCTGGGCCTTAAGAAGCTCTTTTAGAGGAGAATTGATCAATTATCATTTGTTGAGAAACTTCTATGTGCCAGATAGTGGGCACTTTACAATGTATTACCCCATTTTATTCTGATAGAAACAATCAGGGGCATGTCAGCAACTTTAAATGACTATTGTGAGAGAGATCATTAGTGCTCACTCACATCCAGCTCCCATCTCCCTCCTGGTGCCCAGGAAGACTACAGTCCCCAGGTGCCTTGCAGTCAGAAAAGCCATATGACCAGTTCTAGCCAATGAAATGTGAGTGGAAACAAAAAGAGCCACTTTCTGGACAAGGTAGTATGAGCTTGTATGACACCTCCATACCCTCTTTTTCTCTTCTGAATGAATTTGGAGGTCACAGATGAAGATGGGAGAGACACAGGATGGAAACAACCTGCATCCCTGAGTCATTGTTTGGAAGAGCTGTCTGACTTTCAAGGGCTGCCTAATCCACATTAGACCTAGTATGAATAAGAAATCAATCTTTCTTGCTCTAAATAACTGAGACTGCAGGATTTACTTACTTCTACAGAAAAGTAGAGCCTGTCCTTACTGATATATAGAATATACAGTGGGCAAAGGGTTGAGGTAGATATTGTAATCTATACTTGCCTGACTCCAAAGACCAACTTCTTTCCACTCTATCATACTGCCTCTAATAAGCAATGTAAACCACTGCTGATGGTGGTGACTAAGACTGTATATTCTATAAACTCAGAATAAGGTAGATCTCATCTTTAACTCAGAGTCCTGATTGTAAGGAGGTGGGCTTTGACTTGGATCTTGAAATAAATGGTGAAGGAGGTAGGGAACTATCACTAAAAACAAAGGGAAGCTGTGTGAAACCAGGCCTTTGAGGTGGGCATGAGAATGGTCCATTTGAGGAGGAGATAGATACATTAGGAAACCACAGAATAAGGTTAGAGTGGAAGAGGAGAGATTTTCTTGAGAATGTCAATGTCAGCCTGAGGAACTTTGATTTAAGACAGGAAAATGATGGAGAAAGCACTGGACTGAGAGTCAAGTTTTTCATGCTGTTATCAGTAGCTTCATCTCTGTTGACCATGAGCACCTTCTTTTCTTACATGTGAGGTATATCCTGAATAATCTCTAAGATCCTTTCCAGTTCTCTGTTTCTTCACGTCCACATCTCGAAGTTCCTTTGTGCAGATTCATTAGTTGTTCTATTTAGGGGAAATTGGAACCAATGACATTTGATAACCATCAGCTTTCTAATGAAGTGGCTAATAATCATCTAGAGTTAGAAATGTTCCCTTATTAGACCAGAATATATAAATATTATTACACTGATTTTGCCACAAGGTGTAATGTCAGAGGAATGGTTCTTCTACTGTGGGGATAGATATCGACACATCTACAGGCTAAATTAAATAACTATTTTTTTTCCATCATAAGTAGGAGCTGCTGTCATTGTCTTTTATTGGGCAAATTTCCAATAACTTGACCACCGAGTCTTCTGTCTTTTAGTCCTTATTCCATCTCTCTCCAAAGTATTTCCCTCTTCAGAAACCCCTCAGTTCAGAGGCAGTGGAAAAGGTAGCATATATGACTGTGTGTGAGCATAGGCAAACATTGACTGTCCTATAAATGCTAGCAATCTGTTGAACACTAAAGATTATATAAATCTTAGCAGCTTTACTGATGCTTCATACACAAGCAGCTGTTGTTTCTTGGTTGCCTGATTAAATATGCTGTAAAATTTCTCCCAAGAAAATCTCACCAAAGTTGATTCCAGCAAATCCTTCTTAACATCTCTGCTAGCAACTTCAGTTTCTAAGCAATTCAAAGAAAAGACCCAATCAATAACAATTCTTTCAAGGGGGCTGCTCTTTTTCCTTTCAAGACAAGGCATTTATAACACCAGACTAAGTGTCCTAGTCTTGGCTCTGCCATTAACCAACAGTTGCTCAACATTTCCGAGATGAAGTTTTGACTATTTCAAAGAGAAACAATATATGACTATTTCAGAAAGACATTATGTGGATTGAAATGTTTTTTTGACAATATGTCTTTCTCTATATATATCTGTATCTGTTTCTATATCATATATATATATATACACACACATACATATCTGTGTGTGTACATATATATCAATAAGTGGAAAAATTATGGGCTATGTATTTAGAGACAACGTTAGAAATAGATCTCTAGCCAAGCCTAAAGCTATCAAAATTAACATTACATTCATGAAATATATGAAATTAACCATCTGTAAAACATTCACTTGGGAAATAAATTTTAAAATCTACCTAAAATATGTTTTGAAAACTGTTGTTCACAAGAGTTGGGTTCTGCCTCAGCCTATGCAAGAGTTTTTGGAGCTTCCCAGTTGCCCAGTCTTTAATCTACCCTCACATCTCAACTGAGAGGTCACTTCCTCCAAGATTTGCCTAACATTCCTCAATCTGGATCATATGCCTTTTATCTATGTTCCTATGATCCCCAATAGTTACCAATAGTTACCATCATCATGTTTGTTTGATTTTCCATTAAATTTTAAGAAATGAACCCTCTGTCTTGCTCATTGTACCCTATGTATTGTACCCTATGTATCAAGCATTGCACAGTGCTTGATACATAGTATGTTCTCAATTTGAAAAATAACTTGTTGAATGACATTGAAAATTTACATGTAAAATGTATTATAATCTTAGAAATTGTACACATAAATTATGATGTCACATTATAAGGACAGACTTTTAGTGAATGAACCATAGTTTCTCTCCTGCCACAAGACTTTTATATATTTGATTCCCTAAGCCCAGAACTCTTTCCCCAGTGAATTCATGAGCAGCTACTACTTCCCATTCCAACATCTGGTAATGTAGCACCTCCTCAGACAACCTTCCTTGGCCACTTACAAATCCAAATCCTCCTGTTGCATGCTCCTGTATGTCTACTAACCTCTCTCACAGCACTTAAAACCTTCATGCTTTTATATACCATTGTATATATGTTCTTAATGTATTTTCCCAATGATGGCAGGGGCCCTGAATGGTCTTGCTAATCACTCTATCCTCAGGGTCTAGCAGAATGTCTGGCTTACCAAAAGAATTCAATAGTGATTTGCTGAGTTAATGACTAGTGACTAACTTTTCATAAATAAAATAAGAGATTCAAAGAATAAGAAATTGCCAACAATACTTCAATATTGTTCATGGAAAGGATGTATTTCATTTATAGATAATGACTACCTATTTAGAAATGTAAAAGGAAATTCACTAGACTTTTAAAATTGGTGGGAATGATCCATTAAGAGTGCATTTTTTTGTTATTGTTTGCTCTAGTTTCCTGGTCACTCAGAGACCTTCTGATTTGGAATTTGGTTTCCTTGATTAGCAAGAATATCCTGTGCAGATATCCAGAGCTGAGTCATCTGCCAGAAACATTCTTGACTATATATTAATCGATTTATAAATCAGTTCCTTGAGTTTGGTTACTGTGAAATGATAACCATGAAGTTGGCCATATTTATTGGCATATCCACTCATTCACACATTCATTCATTCTTCCTGCTATTTCTTGAATGCTTACTAGGTGCCAGCACTATGCCAAGTATTACTTTGATGTGCTAACAGTGTGTAAAGGTTTAGCATCCGGCCTGGGTTGATACAGAATTGTGAACTCAGTGTTTGTCTTCTTGCTCTACTGTTTCCTTGGAAACTACAGAGTTAAGATAAATGTGGAATGTTGAGTCTGCCTCATCTGTTGTGTGGAACTACATCTGGATTAGAGCAGCTGGAATTGGGCACACAGGCCTCGGGCCTATGTAAATAGAGATATAAAAATTTGCTAGAAAATTAAGGAGTTTCTCTGAGTCAAAATGACCCACACACTTATTGACTCTTAAGGGAGACAGCTATGCTCACTCTCTGTGGGTGTGGGGACTAAAGAATCTGTAAACTTAGAGAGCTGCAGGCTTCCCTTGAGATGAAGATGGCATAGCTCCTTTCATCTAAAACGAAATAAACTAGGATTAGATTGAAGCCGATTTGTGTCTCATGAGACTGATTGCCTTTCCAAGCATGTAACAATGCGGTGGTGGTACAAAATCTAGGACCCATCCTCCAAAGCCAGAACTACACCTTCACCCAAAGCAACTCCCTGTAAGATCTCACTTCACACCTTGCTGGCCTTTCCCTTTTGCTCTGTCCACTCAATGACATCTGATGATCTTAGTTGCTTATGGTGATCAGTATCACAGTAGGAGACAGACCCACATTCATATCTCAGCCACACTACTTCCTGACTCTGTGGGCTTGACAAGTGATTTAATTTCTTATATCAGTTTTTTCTTCCTTCTGAAAAATGAGTCCACACTGGTGGAACAGTAGAGCAAACTTGTAAAAATGCAACCTTTGGAGTCAAATTGCATAAATTGAACTATCATCAATAAATAAATGGTTGTGTGTCCATAGCCAAGTAACCAAACCTCTCTGTGCCTTGGATTCCTTAACTACAAAATGGAGAGAACAATTGCACATATATTATAGAATTGCTCTGAGGATTTAAAAAGTTAGTGTGCATATATATATATATATATATATATACACACATATATATTATTTAGTACAATGCCCAGTACATAGCAATCCCTCAATACATGCCAACTATTATCTATAATTATAATTATATTCAAATTACAACTTTATGCTTTTCTTCCAGTATTTCTACTTCATCAAAAGCAATGGAATAATAGGTCATCAGCCTGGGAAAATTAAATAGTAAGAGAAGGGCTACAAATGTTTAATATGCATGAGAGAAAACAAAACACAAACACAACTAATCCAGAGTGGTTACTTTTCTTCTCTTAGACTGGAGAAACAATGAAATTATGGTCAAATCAAATAGCATAATTCACTCTCAGCAAATTAACTGAAGAAGAGCAACAAAACCAGGGCACACACAAAGTCACCATGGTGATCCAAAATGTATCATCTCGATTGGCTCAATCTATTTAATATTTATTCCTGCTTGTTTCACCAAGGATTTATACAAATGGATAATTCTCTTCCTTTCTCTGGGGGTCTCAGTTTTCTATAAAATGAGCGGGTCGGATGACATGACGTCTATGGCCATCTATGTAGTTCTAAGTTCCTATTACCCACTCAGGCTAAAGAAAATTAAGCTTAGACCTCTCTAGTGTGTAGTCCTGCTGGACAAAAATTTATATACATATATATATTTTTTCTTAGCCATAAAAAGAAAAAGCTGTGTAACTTAACTTCCCCTTTAATTAATCATCCTAGAGTTTTTTTAAAAAAAAGTTTGTCTTTCTTATATTCCTGATCTGCTTATTTTAAGTTTTGTGAAGAATTTCCATTTGCCTATGTGGAAACTGAATATCGACCCTCTCTCCCAGAATCTAGAGTCGTGTTTGTCTCCCACACGGTCCAATTCTGAAATGTTTTCGTGACATTTTCATTGGTTCAATAAATTACTCTGCAATATATACTTGCCTGTCCTTTCTTTCCCCCAAGGAGAAATAGATAAATAAGTAAATATAAATGAATCTGGTCTCAGCTGTGGAGACTGTCCCATTCGCCTCCCACTCCCCTCACCCACCTCACCTGGCAGCTGTTCATAGCGCTCATTTCAGTTAAAGCAGAAATCACTTTTCATCAGGGATGCTGGTTGGCTTTGTCTGATCTATCTTGTGGCAAAGTTTCCTCAAGTTCCACAGATGTACTGTAGATGATTCAAACTCCTTTGTCATTCGTTATGTTCATACAAGTGTTTAACGTGAGTGGGCTGGTTTAGAAATAATTGCCTTTCTACAGCTGGGAAGGAGTCCTTCAGCTACAGCTCTCCGGGGCTGGAGGATGCTATAGGAATGTTCTTTGCCAACCCAAAGAACATTCAGTTAGTGCGTGACTGCTCACAGACAACTAAAACCACAGGCTGGGAACGCACATGTACAATAGGGCTCTGTACAGAAATTCATGGTCATCACAGCCTGTTGGGGATGGATTCAGAGTTGGGAAACTTACGTGATGCCAAGTGTGCATTGCCAAACCTTCATGGACCAGAAGTTATAATGTTGCATTATACTCTGGGCTTTGGAATTTGAATGACCTCAGTTGAAGAGTGTCCTTTACAAGTTATGTACTTAATGTCTTTGAAACCCAGCCTTCACATCTGAAAAAAAGGGAAAAAATTGAATGTACTTGATTGGATTTTTATGAAAATTAACCAAGCTAATTCATGAAAGTGCTTAATACTGTGTTTGGTTCCTCATACTGGCACAATGAATACTTCTTACCATTCTTGTTATTAAGTCTACAACATGGGTGTGATTCCTATTGACTCACTCAATTTCATGTGGTGAAACACATCCCAAAGATCTAGGCTACAACTTCCAAACATATGCTTTTGAGTATACAACAAATGTACCAACAGTGTCAAAAATAAGAACATGCTCCTCCCTACTTCTACAGAGACATCTGAGATTGGATATTGATTTCTGAGAATGGTTTATGGCATCATTTTAATATGCTTTATAGTCATGCAAAGGACAATGCATGGCATTACGTCTGTGTAAAAACGGATGGAGATGACATTTTAAAAAAATGGCTCCAGATATGATGGGAAGAGCTCTTCAAGTGGTAATTAGTCAGGTAACACTCTTCAAATGACAGCATAATCTGGTGGCGGGGGGTTGGGGGCAGGTAACTGTTCTCTTCCAACCATACTGCTAGAGATGCTTCTGATCAAAAGCTACCTAGAAAGAGGTTCAAGAAAATTTGTTAATCATCATAGAGGGAAATAACAAACATTTGATAAGTTATCAGAGCTACCAGAATATATAGTTTTAGGTATAATAAAACAACTAATATATAGTGTATGTGAAGCGATCTAGTGCATTGTGCTTTTATGATTTTCAAGGTGTTGATAAACTTGGACATCTATGAAAATGTCAAAGCCTATATGGGACATCTCCAGCATGCATTGGCTGAAGGCGGCTAGTAGATCCCGTCCTCCAAGTGTGAATTTATACATGGATAGAAGTAGAACAATGATATAGAATCAGGGACCCACACATTTCAGTCTTAAACATTGTTTTACTAAGGCACAGAACGATCTGTTGTGTACCTTTATATTCAAGATGCTGAACTTGGTACTTTATATATGTTCATTTCATTTGATGGTAATCTTAGCTCTGACATGTTGTTATCCCCATGTTAAGGACGAACGAAAGTGATGCTCAGAAAAGGGGAAACTTGCCCATGATCTCATAGTTAAAATGCCAGAGCTGTATTTTAAATTCATTGATACAAACCTCTTTCCTAAATTAAAAGTAGGGTAGGAGTGGAGTAATGGGATCCAAAGGATACTAATACCCTACCATGCAGAGCTCCCCCTGGAAGTAAGAACCTCTTACAACATCATAACAATTGCAAAATATGAGCAGTCTTTTTTCAATCATACCTTTATTTAATGAGTGCCCACTACTGGTCTAGCATTGTTCTAGGCCTAAAGAATACAGAAAGAAAAACAGAAAGGGCAGTGGGGGTGGGGGACAAAACGATCTCTTTTTTTTTTTTTTTTTGTGGTGAAGGAAAGTTCAGCATTTATTGCAGGCACCAAGCAACGAGTCCAGGGGAGCTAGTGCTCAGAAAGCCTGAACTCCCTGATGGGCTTCAGCAAAGCATTTTTAAAGGCCAAGTGAGGGAGGGAGCATCCCAGTGTATGTGATCAGCTAGTACACAATTCTCTGATTGGTTGATGCTGAGGTAACAGTGCAGTGTCACAGGGGTTAACATTATCAGTCCTTAGGCGCCTGTAGGTCTGGGGGCTATGTGCTCATGGTCATCAAGTAGTTAATTTCTTCCATTTAGTGGTGGTTCTAGCATCTGTAAAACAACTCAGGAAATGTGCATCAAATACTATTATCTGGGTACTTCAGAGAGGAACTAAAGCAGAGGACATGGGGGAGGGGTCTGTCCCTGAAAGGCCCCTTAGGGTCCTGCTCGGTTTCAGGATCATGAAATAAGATGTGCCTTGTCAGCTGTTTGGCAAGTACCTGGAAAACAGTAAATGCTCAGTAAGCCATGTAGCTCTTGTTGTTATTGGTACAAGAGTTACGTTGCAGTCAAACTTCATTGTTACAGTTCGTGGAGAGGGAGCTAATCAGGGATGCTCTATAAAGAGGAGCACCATTGCCTTGGTGGGTAAGACTCCTGGGGGCAGCAGCTTGAACCTGAAGCCACTCCTTTTGCTAATTAGCATCACAGACACCCTGCTGAGAAACCTCCTTCTGTAAAACATTTGCTGTAATAAGAGTGGAACACGCCTCTACTGCCTGCAGGTTCTGAGCCTTGTGGGTCATTTGGGTGCAGAAAAGCAGCCTTGATTTCCAAGATGATGCAGAGCTTCAGATAGGGGGCTTGGGACACAACTCCCCTTACCTTTTTCTTATCTTTGACCATCCCAGGTCTTCTCAGTCCAGGTGTCATGTTAGTTCTCTATTTTTTTTTTTTTTTAACGTCTTTATTGGAGTACAATTGCTTTACATTGTTGTGTTAGTTGCTGCTGTACAACAAAGTGATTCAGCTATATGTATATATATATATATATCTATATCCCCTCCCTCTTGTGTGTCCCTTCAACCCTCCCTAACCCCACCCTCTAGGTGGTCACAAAGCACCAAGCTTATCTCCCTGTGCTCTGCTGCTGCTTCCCACTAGCTATCTATTTTACATTTAGTAGTGTATATATGTCCATGCCACTCTCTCACTTCGTCTCAGCTTACCCTTCCCCCTCCCCATGTCCTCAAGTCCATTCTCTACATCTGCTTATTTATTCCTGTCCTGCCACTAGGCTCTACAGAACCTCTTTTTTTTTTCGATTCCATATATATGTGTTAGCATATGGTATTTGTCTTTCTCTTTCTGACTTACTTCACTCTGTATGACAGACTCTAGGTCCATCCTCCTCACTATAAATAACTCAATTTTGTTTCTTTTTATGGCTGAGCAATATTCCATTGTATACATGTGCCACTTCTTCTTTATCCATTCAACTGTTGAAGGACACAGGTTGCTTCCATGTCTTGGATGTAAATAGTGCTGCAATTAACATTGTGGTACATGACTCTTATTGAATTATGGTTTTCTCAGGGTATATGCTCTGTAGTGGGATTGCTGGGTCATATGGTAGTTTTATTTTTAGTTTTTTAAGGAACCTCCATACTGTTCTTCATAGTGGTTGTATCAATTTACATTCCCAGCAACAGTGCAAGAGGGTTCCCTTTTCTCCACACCCTCTCCAGCATTTATTGTTTGTAGATTTTTTGATGATGGCCATTCTGACCAGTGTGAAGTGATACCTCATTGTAGTTTTGATTTGCATTTCTCTAATGATTAGTGATATTGAGCGTCTTTTCATGTGTTTGTTGGCAATCTGTATATCTTCTTTGGAGAAATGTCTATTTAGGTCTTCTGCCCATTTTTGGATTGGGTTGTTTGTTTTTTTGATATTGAGCTGCATGAGCTGCTTGTATATTTTGGAGATTAACCCTTTGTCAGTTGCTTCGTTTGCAAATATTTTCCCCCATTCTGAGGGCTGTCTTTTTGTTTTCCTTATGGTTTCTTTTGTTGTGAAAAAGCTTTTAAATTTCATTAGGTCCCATTAGTTTACTTTTGTTTTATTTCCGTTTCTCTAGAAGGTGGGTCAAAAAGATCTTGCTGTGATTTATGTCATAGAGTGTTCTGCCTATGTTTTCCTTTAAGAGTTTTATAATGTCTGGCCTTACATTTATGTCTTCAATCCATTTTTTTTTTTTAATAAATTTATTTATTCATTTATTCATTTTTGGCTGTGTTGGGTCTTCGTTTCTGTGCGAGGGCTTTCTCCAGTGGCGGCAAGCGGGGGCCACTCTTCATCGCGGTGCGCGGGCCTCTCACTGTCGCGGCCTCTCTTGCTGCGGAGCACAGGCTCCAGACGCGCAGAGCTCAGTATCTGTAGCTCACGGGCCCAGCTGCTCCGTGGCACATGGGATCTTCCCAGACCAGGGCTCGAACCCGTGTCCCCTGCATTGGCAGGCAGACTCTCAACCACTGCGCCACCAGGGAAGCCCTTCAATCCATTTTGAGTTTATTTTTGTGTATGGTGTTTGGAAGTGTTCTAATTTCATTCTTTTACATGTAGCTGTCCAGTTTTCCCAGCACCACTTAATGAAGAGGCTGTCTTTTTTTCCATTGTATATTCTTGCCTCCTTTATCAAAGATAAGCTGACCATATGTACATGGCTTTATCTCCAGACTTTCTATCCTGTTCCATTGATCTATATTTCTGTTTTTTTGCGCCAGTACCAACTCTCTTCATTACTGTAGCTTTGTAGTATAGTCTGAAGGCAGGGAGACTGATTCCTTCAGCTCCATTTTTCTTTCTCAAGATTGCTTTGTGTATTTGGGTTTTTTTGTGTTTCCATAAAAATTGTGAAATTTTTTGTTCTAGTTCTGTGAAAAATGCCATTAGTAGTTTGATAGGGATTACGTTGAATCTGTAGATAGTATTGAGTAGTATAGTCATTTTCACAATGTTGATTCTTCAGATCTAAGACCATGATATATCTGTACATCTGTTTGTATCATCTTTAACTTCTTTCATCAGTGTCTTACAGTTTTCTGCATACAGGTCTTTTGTCTCCTTAGGTAGGTTTATTCCTAGGTATTTTATTCTTTTTGTTGCAATGGGATAAGGGAGTGTTTCCTTTATCTGTCCTTCAGATTGTTCATCATGACTGTATAGGAATACAAGAGATTTCTGTGCATTAATTTTGTATCCTGCTACTTTACCAAATTCATTGATTAGCTCTAGTAGTTTTCTGGTAGCATCTTTAGGATTCTCTATGTATTGTATCATGTCATCTGCAAAGAGTGACAGTTTTACTTCTTCTTTTTCGATTTGGATTCCCTTTTCATCTCTGATTGCTGTGGCTAAAACGTCCAAAACTATGTTGAATAATAGTGGCGAGAGTGGGCCACCTTGTCTTGTTCCTGATCTTAGTGGAAATGGTTTCAATTTTTCACCATTGAGAATGATGCTGGCTGTGGGTTTGTCATAAATGGCCTTTATTATGTTGAGGTAAGTTCCCTCTATGCCTACTTTCTGGAGGGTTTTTATCATAAGTGGGTGTTGAACTTTGTTGAAAGCTTTTTCTGTATCTGTTGAGATGATCATATGGTTTTTCTCCCACAGTTTGTTAATATGGTGTATCACATTGATTGATTTGAGTAATTTGAAGAATTCTTGCATTCCTGAAATAAACCCCACTTGATCATGGTTTATGATCCTTTTAATGTGCTGCTGGATTCTGTTTGCCAGTATTTTGTTGAGGATTTTGGCATCTATATTCCTCTGTGATATTGGCCTGTAATTTTCTTTTTTTGTAACATCTTTGGTTTTGGTATCAGAGTGATGGTGGCCTCATGGAATGAGTTTGTGAATATTCCTCTGTCTGCTATATTTTGGAAGAGTTTGAGAAGGATAGGTGTTAGCTCTTCTCAAAATGTTTCATAGAATTCACCTATGAAGCCATCTGGTCCTGGGCTTTTGTTTGTTGGAAGATTTTAAATTACAGTTTCAATTTCAGTGCTTGTGATTGTTCTGTTTAAATTTTCTATTTCTTCCTGGTTCTGTCTCGGAAGGTTGTGCTTTTGTAAGAATTTGTCCATTTCTTCCAGGCTGTACATTTTTTTTGCATATAGTTGCTTGTAATCTCTCATGATCCTTTGTATTTCTGCAGTGCCAGTTGTTACTTCTCCTTTTTCATTTCTAATTCTGTTGATTTGAGTCTTGATTTTTTTTCTTGATGAGTCTGGCTAATGGTTTATCAATTTTATCTTCTCAATAAACCAGCTTTTAGTTTTATTCATCTTTGCTATCATTTCCTTCATTTCTTCTTCATTTATTTCTGATCTGATCTTTATGGTTACTTTCCTTCTACTAACTTTAGGGGGTTTTTTGGTTCTCCTTTCTCTAATTGCTTTAGGTGTAAGGTTTGGTTCTTTATTTGACACTTTTCATGTTTCCTGAAGTAGGATTGCATTGCTGTAAACTTCCCTCTTAGAACTGCTTTTGCTGCATCCCATAGGTTTTGAGCCATCATGTTTTCATTGCCATTTGTTTCTAGGAATTTTTTGATTTCCTCTTTGATTTCTTCAGTGATCTCTTGGTTATTTGGTAGTGTATTGTTTAGCCTCCATGTGATTGTATTTTTTACAGTATTTTTCTTGTAATTGGTACCTAGTCTCATACCGTTGTGGTCAGAAAAGATACTTGATATGATTTTAATTTTCTTAAATTTACCAAAGCTTGGTTTGTGACCCAAGATATGATCTATTCTGGAGAATGTTCCATGAGCACTTGAGAAGAAAGTTTATTCTGTTGTTTTTGAATGGAATGTCCTATAAATACCAATTAAGTCAATCTTATTTAATGTGTCATTTAAAGCTTGTGTTTCCTTATTTATTTTCATTTCAGTTGAACTGTCTATTGGTGAAAGTGGGGTGTTAAAGTCCCCTACTATTATTATGTTACTGTAGGTTTCCCCTTTTATGGCTGTTAGCTTTTGTCTTATGTATTGAGGTGTTCCTATGTTGGGTGCATAATTATTTACAATTGTTATATCTTTTTTGGGATTGATCCATTGATCATTATGTAGTGTCCTTGTCTCTTGTAATAGTCTCTATTTTAAAGTCTATTTTGTCTGATTTGAGAATTGCTACCCAGCTTTCTTCTGATTGCCATTTGCGTGGGATATCTTTTTCCATTCCCTCACTTTCAGTCTGTATGTGTCCCTAGGTGTAAAGTGGCTCTCTTGTAGACAGCATATATATGAGTCTTGTTTTTGTATGCATTCAGCCAGTCTATTTCTTTTAGTTGGAGTGTTTAATCCATTTACATTTATGGTAATTATCGATATGTATATTCCTATTACCATTTTCTTAATTGTTTTGGGTTGGTTTTTGTAGGTCTTTTTCTTCTCTTGTGTTTGCTGCCTAGAGGAGTTCCTCTAGCATTTGTTGTGAAGCTGGTTTGGTGGTGCTGAATTCTCTTAGCTTTTGCTTGTCTGTAAAGTTTGTAATTTCTCTGTCGAATCTGAATGAGATCCTTGCTGAGTAAAGTAATCTTGGTTGTAGGGTTTTCCCTTTTATCACTTAAAATATGTCCTGCCACTCCCTTCTAGCTTGCAGAGTTTCTGCTAAAAGATCAGCTGTTAACCTTATGGGGATTCCCTTGTATTTTATTTGTTGCCTTTCCCTTGCTGTTTTTAATACTTTTTCTTTGTATTTAATTTTGGATAGTTTGATTAATATGTATCTTTGCATGTTTCTCCTTGTATTTATCCTGTATGGGAGTCTCTGAGCTTCCTGGACTTGACTGACTATTTCCTTTCCCATATTAGGGAAGTTTTCAACTATAAACTCTTGAAATATTTTCTCAAACCCTTTCTTTTTCTTCTCTTCTTCTGGAACCCCTATAATTCAAATTTTGGTGTGTTTAATGTTGTCCCCGAGGTTTTTGAGACTGTCCTCAATTGTTTTCATTCTTTTTTCTTTATTCTGCTCTGCATTAGTTATTTCCACTATTTTATCTTCCAGGTCATTTATCCATTCTTCTGCCTCAGTTATTCTGCTATTGATTCCTTTTAGAGAATTTTAAATTTCATTTATTGTGTTGTTCATCATTGTTTGTTTGCTCTTTAGTTCTTCTAGGTCCTTGTTAAACGATTTTTTTTTCCATTCTATTTCCAAGATTTTGGATCATCTTTACTATCATTACTCTGAATTATTTTTCAGGCAGACTGCCTATTTCTTCCTCATTTGTTTGGTCTGGTGGGTTTTTACCTTGCTCCTTCATCTCTTGCATATTTCTCCGTCTTCCCATTTAGCTTAACTTACTGTGTTTGGGGTCTCCTTTTTGCAGGCTGCACGTTCATAGTTTCCATTGATTTTGGTGTCTGCCCCGAGTGGGTAAGGTTGGTTCAGTGGGTTGTGTAGACTTCCTAGAGTAGGGGCCTGTGCCTGTGTTCTGGCGGATGAGGCTGGATCTTGTCTTTCTGATGGGCAGGGCTGCATCCAGTGGTGTGTTTTGGGGTGTCTGTGAACTTAGTATGATTTTAAACAGCCTCTCTGCTAATGGGTTTTTTTGTGTTCCTGTCTTGCTAGTTGTTTGGTATGGGGTGTCCAGCACTGGAGCTTGCTTGTTGTTCAGTGGAGCTGGGTCTTAGCTTTGAGATGGAGATCTCTGGGAGAAATCTCACTGATTGATATTACGTGGGTGCAGGAGGTCTCTGGTGGCCCAATGTCCTGAACTTGGCTCTCCCACCTCAGAGGCTCAGGCCTGACACCCAGCCAGAGCGCCAATACCCTGTCAGGCACATGGCTCAGAAGAAAAGGGAGAAAAAAAAGAAAGAAAAATAAAGTGAAATAAAGTTATTAAAATAAAAAATTTTTAAATATTATTAAAATAAAAAAATATAAATGTAATAGAGAAAAGAGAGCAACCAAACCAATAAACAAATCCACCACTGATAACAAGCACTAAAAACTAAACTCAGATGACCATATAAATCAGAAACTAGTCAGTTGCATACAGAAAACCCCAAGTCTACAGTTCCTCCCAAAGTCCACCACCTCTATTTTTGGATGATCGTTGTCTATTCAGATATCCCAGAGATGCAGCATACATCAAGTTGATTGTGGAGATTTAACCCACTGCTCCTGAGGCTGCTGGGAGAACTTTCCCTTTCTCTTCTTTGTTTGCACAACTCCTGGGGTTCAGCTTTGGATGTGGCCCTGCCACTGCATGTAGGTCACCCTCTGGCATCTGTCCTTTGCCCAGACAGGAGGGGGTTAAAGGAGCAGCTGATTCGGGGGCTCTGGCTCACTCAGGCCAGGGGGAGGGAGGGGTACGGAATGCGGGGTGAGCCTGCGGCGGCAGAGGCCAGCGTGACGTTGCACCAGCCTGAGGCACGCTGTGTGTTCTCCCAGGGAAGTTGTCCCTGGATCACGGGACCCTGGCAGTGGCGGGCTGCACAGGCTCCTGGGAGGGGAGGTGTGGATAGTGACCTGTGCTTGCACACAAGATTCTTGGTGGCTGCAGCAGCCTTAGTGTTTCATGCCTGTCTCTGGTGTCCATGCTGATAGCTGTGGCTCGTGCCTGTCTCTGAAGCTCGTTTAGGTGGTGCTCTGAATCTCCTCTTGTCGCGCACCCCGAAACAATGGTCTCTTGCCTCTTCGTCAGCTCCAGACTTTTTCCCGGACTCCCTCCCCGCTAGCTGTGGTTCACTAGACCCCTTCAGGCTGTGTTCACGCAGCCAACCCCAGTCCTCTCCCTGGGATATGACCTCCAAAACCCGAGCCTCAGCTCCCAGGCCCCACCCGCCCTGGTGGGTGAGCAGACAAGCCTCTCAGGCTGGTGAGTGCTGGTCGGCAGAGATCCTCTGTGTGGGAATCTCTCAGCTTTGCCCCCTGCATACCTGTTGCTGTGCTCTCCTCTGTGGCACTGAAGCTTCCCCCCTGCCCACACCCTGTGTCCGCCAGTGAAGGGGCTTCCTAGTGTGTGGAAACATTTCCTCCTTCACAGCTGTCTCCCAGAGGTGCAGGTCCTGTCCCTATTCTTTTGTCTCAGTTTTTTCTTTTGCCTTACCCAGGTATGTGGGGATTTTCTTGCCTTTTGGGAGGTCTGAGGTCTTCTGCCAGTGTTCAGTAGGTGTTCTGTAGGAGGTGTTCCTCATGTAGATATATTTTTGATGTATTTGTGGGGAGAAGGGTGATCTCCACATCTTATTCCTCCACCATCTTGAAGGTCCTCCCCAAACGATCTTTCTTTAAGAAGCTTAAAATCAACAAATCCATCTGAAGAGCAGCTTCAGAACTCTGTCATTTCAGTCCAGTGTTTGATCCAACAATAAATCTGGCTTATGCTCCATTTGGAAGTAGATCTTCCAAAGCATACACTGGTAAGTGCACAACCTGACCAATCCTCCCCAAAGCATAACTGGATGTTATTATGTTGGAAATATTATATCAGGGGTTTACAGAATGGGAGTGACAGTAATACCTTTCATGTAATCTTGCTATTGAATAAAAGAGTTGGTTGTTTGAAAAACAGTCATTAAATCATAAATTACCACATTTAAAACTGCCAATTTAGTTTGCTGATTAAATCATTTGAATAAAACCTACAATTCATCCATTATGAAAAAAAATAAATAACCCACCTAACAGAACTGAGAGCTCTAAGATTTAAAAAAAAAAAAAAAAAATCACTACACCATGGAAACAACTGTCAAAATAAGCCTGAGTATGTAGACTTAATTACTGACTCTTGTAAAGTATGTGTATAAATAGTCTGACTTTGTAAATAAATGCTGATATATGACAGCTATTTAGTAAAATAAAATTTTGTTGTAAAGCCTTAAATTTTATTTTATTATGTGCTATAAATGTCAAATGAGTCCAGAGAACCACATGAAAATTTGTCATTTGATGATGAAATTGCTTCTGCCCTTAGTAGATGTATATGAGCTGCTTGCTGTTGCTGTTGTTATTGGTGTTACTCCCCCACATGGCAGGGTTCTAGGTTTCTCTTTCCAGAGCACCACACTGATCTCTTTGTTAAGACCATATCACTCCATGTATATTTACTTCCAGGGACTCCTTATTGACAAGGCAACTAAGTCTGGGTTTTTTCTCCGGGTAGGCATTCCAGACCTTCTAGGATCTCAGTAAACTCCCCGTTCCAGCATGATCTTCCACTCTTCCCTTCAAATGTGGCCTCTGTTTTGATATCTTGCTATTTGCTTATGCTACTCTCTTCACATGGGATTCTCTTCAAAACCTGCTCATCCTGAAAGGCAGTGACAGCACCAATTGATAGTTCCAATAAGCACAGTTAGACATAACACCCATCGGTTCCCATAAGTGAGCCCAAATAAACACACTTTCTAAATTGAAATAAACTGCAAATCCTGGTGCAGGTTGGGAGACTGATAACACTCTATGCGTTAGGAGGTTTACTAGCATTGACTACTCAACCGCAAATAAACAAAAAGGAACCCAAGACCAAGGATACAAACAAGGAGATGAGCTTCTCTAATGCCCTTCCTGTTCTTCAGAGATGTACACTGAAATTTAGGTCATTGATTAGCCCATTAGAATATCAAGTCTACTTGATCAGAGTAGCTCAGAGCCACAAACTCATGACGTTCGCTGTATGTGCCCGGAGGACAGATAATATCAGGAGTCAAGGGTGCACTTATTAGCATATATGAATTTTTTACTACACCAGATTTACATGCTCTTGCTTTCTATTTCTAACTGCACCGCTGGGCCTGTCACTAGTTGGGCAGTGGCCCACCATGTAAATTAAATGGCAAGTACTTGCTCTGCAAACAAAACCCCAGGACAACTCACCCAGGTGGGGTAACTTCTCAGCTAATCCTTCAACTGATCACTAGTTCTAAACTACTTCTAAGCAGTTTCAAGATAATGTTTCAAGGGACTTCCCTGGTGGTCCAGTTGTTAACTCTCTGTCCTACCAGTACAAGGGGCATGGGTTTGATCCCTGATCGGGGAACTAAGATCCCACATGCCGTGCAGCACGGCCAAAAAAAAAAAAAAGATAATGGTTCAAGGTCAAGCTGAAGTACCAACGATGTGGGTCATCCTCCAGATATAGTCATGTTCTTTCTGCAACCAAGAGGAACCTTTCCCTCCAAACCAAGAACTCCTTGGGTTGTTCTCTTGGGTTCTCACATTCTATTTTCCATGAAAACCATTGGAGTGTCTGTTTCATTTTCTTTACCAGACTGGAAGCTCCTTGAGAACAAGGATTCAGGTTAGATTCACTTTTATGGTTTCCCATTTGCTTAGCGTAACATTCTTTGAATGCATGAATGGATGAAAAAATTCAGTCACATCCAGTATCATAGACATGAGTGTATCATGGCCAGAGGCTTTATTGTGCCATTTATTAAAAGAACGAAGTAGGTGAATAAAAGTGTTGATTTATTTTGCTGCTTGGACAGGAGAATTCATTCTCTTTTTTCAGATGTCTGTGTCCCTGCTCATGTCTGGGTACTGACACTTAGTCCACACCAATATCATGAAGAGAGAAGTCAATGGGAAACCACAAATGCCATCAGGTACCCAAATGATAGAGATACTTATGGAGTAAATGCACTTGCTTGGCCCACTGTTAGAAGAATCATCTAGAAAGAAGCATTTCTGCATCTTAAAAAAAAGTAAAATAGGGCAAACTGGACTTTGCACCATTCTCAAATAAAACAACCTAAGAAATACAAGCGTCTCCCAAAAGGAAGATAAAAGAGTAAGGGCTGAAAGAAAATAATTGTTTCATCTATTTGTTTATGAGACTTATGCATACACTGAATAGAAAGGAAAGGAATTATCATCTAAAATAAAAAACTGGGTTCTGGACACTGAGGGCAATTGCTTATAGCATGAGGTCCTTCTAACAACCCATGAGGTCTCGATTTCACCAGTGAGGACATCAGGAGATAGAGTGTAACTCACCCAGGATCATGTAGCTTCATGTGGCAGAGCTAAGATCCAAATGTAAAATCTCTCTGACTCTAAAAGCATGCACTGTCGGGTCTCTCTTGGCTGAGCAAGTATAATGCTATTTTGTAATAATTACTAGAGAATGGCATATTACAGAATGACTATTTAAGGAGAAAAGTGAAACTGTTCTGAAAAACTAAAAATAAATTGAGGTTGGGGAGAGGTTCCAGTGCCAGAGAGATTAATTAAAAGTAGATATTTAATAAAGTTTTCTTTGAAACACAGAATGGCAGCTGAAATCAAATCCATGAGAAGGGTAAAGTGTACAGGCTCTCACTGTGTGAAGGACAGAGCTATTTCTGAAATCAAAACAGTAACATGAAGAGATTACAGTTTGACCTACTTCCTGGCATAAGAACTTGGTATTTCCAGATTGCTTCAGAACACCAATAACCTTACCACAGCTTGAAAATATTATTTAGGATCAACAGATCTGCAGGCGATGTTGAGAATGGATGCTGAGGCGCTTGAAACAGATTTATCTATTACTTAAATTAAAAATGTTATTAATGTCTTATATGCAGAGACGGCCTGGAGGCCAGATGGACGCACAATCCCATATTCTAAAGCTCACAAAGCCATTTGATTTGGGTTTTGAACTTGCAGTTTTCACATTTAAAAGAAAATTACTAAAGCCACATATAAGCCCCATTCTCTGTTATTAAAAATGACTTTTAAAGACTTCTAAAAAACTTCTAGCAGAGAACACAGATTTATTTCTAGGATGATTTGTGAAGGCAAGTAAGTGGCATGAATGGTTATTTTCCCTAGACATTTATATTCTCCTTCTGTACTAACTAGGGGAAGTTAAAATGGTTTTAGCTATTAGGGATTGAACCCTGTTTCTAGAGGCTGCAGGTCACTATTTTCTAAGAAAAATAAATTGCTTTAGGAATGAACACATAAATTTTTTGATCTACAAAATGACAAACCATTCCAATGAAAAGTGAAAATGCAATTTATTGTTCAGCTATTTGGAAATATATAGATATTTGTCTAAATATGGCTTCTTGAAATAATATTATATTTGGTTTTGTGTATATGAGTCATGGAGACATTTGTCTGAAGTTACCACTTTTATCTGAGTTAATGATAGCTCCCCCCCCTTTTTTTTTTTGGTAAGGGGGCCTCTCACTCTTGTGGCCTCTCCCGTTGCGGAGCACAGGCTCCGGACGCACAGGCTCAGCGGCCATGGTTCATGGGCCTAACCACTCCGCGGCATGTGGGATCTTCCCGGACCCGGGCACGAACCCGTGTCCCCTGCATCGGCAGGCGGACTCTCAACCACTGCGCCACCAGGGAAGCCCAGCTCCCTCTTTTGAAGAGACAGTGAGTGCTGAACAGCTTGGGCTTTTTAGTGAGGTCGATCTAGGTTTAAATCCCCGTTTCACCATTTAATAGTGATTCTCCTACAAGTAATTTATTTTAACTCTTCTGATATTTAATTTCCTAGTTTGTAAAATGAGAAATGTAAATAAAATAACGCATACAAAGTGTTTATATAATACTTGAAATATAGTAATTACTCAGTAAATGTTAGCCATTATTATATTAGGTTAAACCACGTGAAATTGTCATTTTGTATGACAAATGTTCAAACATTGGCAGCTTTATATGATTTCATATAGTTCAATCTAGCATTATAAATTCCAAAAGTACTAAAAGGGAGGAGTAGAAGGTGAAGGCCCAACTGGATCAAAGGCAAGGAACTCTCCAAAAAGCAAGGAGGTTTCCAACAATACCTATAAATGTATAGCATCACCCATAAGCTCAGAAATAGTGTTGACCTACAGTATAGCACAGGGAACTCGCAGGCTGGATGGGAAGGGAGTCTGGGGGAGAATGGATACACGTATAGGTATGGCTGAGTCACTTTGCTGTGCACCGGAAACTATCACAACGTAGTTAGTTGGCTATACTCCAATATAAAATAAAAAGGTAAAAAAAAGAAATGGTATTGAGTTTTTAGAAGAGGAAATGCCAAACTGCACATTCCAGAATGAAATGGAGAGTTCTTTGACAAAATCTAAATATTGAAGATAGTGAAGGAGTAATTATCCACAGGTATATATTTTTTACTGGATTTTTAAAAAAGTCTTAATAGGTCAAAATGAATAAAAGGAAAACAGTAAATTCAGGATACTTTCTTCACTGAGTAAATTTTCTATGAATTCGATTCAGGATAAGCAGTTCAGTGACAACAAAGGAAGGAGAGGATTCCTTCTCCCTGTTCATATTCTTTTTCCAAAATTTTTTTCAAAGCTCTCTTGGAATATGTTCCTTTCAAATGTTTAACACCCAGAAGGAAAAGTAGTGAAAGTACTTCTAAATTTTTTATAAATTGTAGACAATACTCATCCTGGCTTTTCACGTATTTTGAAGCCATTTTAGTGGTCAGATTTTATAGTGGTACTACTGGGAAAATACCAAGGATATCCAGAAAATGGAAGAAATGTGTATTTAAATTGACCTTGATAAGGACCAAGGGTCCCCTAAAACCTTGGAATAGCCCAGAATTCCCATAACCTCTGCCTATGATCCCCAATTCTCTTCTTGTCACATTTATGTTCATTCTATCCTTCAAGTAGAAATGCATGTCAATTCACAAAAATGGATGTGTCCTTGAGACTGTTGATTATAATAAAACATTCTGCCAATTGAATGTGTTTTTCTACATTTGTTTCCAAAATATAAGGTTTTCCAAGAACCATACAATGCTAAATACACACACTGTACCAGTCTTACATTCACACAGAAAAAGAATAAATATGCATCAGAGATAAAGGAAACTGAAGTATCAATAGAACAACAATAAAGAATTGTCCATGGAATAGGCTCCAGGACTCAGAACTGGTGTTCAAGTATTCATAAATTCATTCATTCCTTTCCTTCTTCATCTAAGGTGTACTGAACTTCTTGTAACTCGGCATACAATTGTGAACAAAAACATTAAAAAGTTGTGCTTTCATAAAGTTTCCTGTCTGGAGGTGGAGTAGGTGACAACACTCAGTTAAATAAATAAGTGCTTCAAACTGGGATCAAGTGTTATGCAGGAAACAAACAATGTGCTACCAAAGAGAACCTTTCTTGTATGACTGTGAATTCCTTCCCTAAGGCAGTAGCATTTGAGGTGAAAGATGAAGGGTGAAAGAGTTAAGTTGGAAAAGTTGAAGAGTGAATGGAGTTTCAGGAAGAAGGGAAAGAATATCCAAAGGCCCTGAGGCTGGAAAGAAAATGGTTTATACTAGAATCTGAAAGGCCAGTGTGGCTGGAACACTGACAATGAAGGGAATAGGGCTCTCAGATGCGGTTGGAGAGGGGAGCAGTGTACAGACCAAGGACCATGAAGGCCATACCAAGGCATTTAATTTATTTATTTTTATTTTATTATTATTTTTTTTTCTGATAGGCAAGATGGCTTAAATCAAGAGGTGAAAAAAATCAGATTATTCTTTGAAAACAAAGAGAATCTAAGTCAGAGACAAGTACTGTCATTCCTTCAAGAGATGGTGGTGACAAAGAACCCAAAATCTACTGGGGCCAAGGACTCAGAGACAAGATTTTCTTTTCAGTCAGTTCTTTTGTCTCTACAGGTAGGAACACTGTGGAGAGTAGATGGGGAAGAAGGGGGTGCATTTTCTAGCCCCAAGCCTATGGACTGACTTTGCACGGATTTTGACTTCTGCTTACCAAGTTCATTATACCAATTGAGCATCAAAGGGCCAGAAAAAAATTTTAATATTTTTTTCTCAGCAAGTCTTAGTGTTTTTTTTTTTAAAACATCTTTATTGGAGTATAACTGCTTTACAATGGTGTGTTAGTTTCTGCTTTATAACAAAGTGAATCAGTTATATATATACATATGTTCCCATATCTCTTCCCTCTTGCATCTCCCTCCCTCCCACCCTCCCTATCCCACCCCTCTAGGTGGTCACAAACCACCGAGCTGATCTCCCTGTGCTATGCGGCTGCTTCCCACTAGCGATCTATTTTATGTTTGATAGTGTATATATGTCCATGCCACTCTCTCACTTTGTCACAGCTTACCCTTCCCTCTCCCCATATCCTCAAGTCCATTCTCTAGTAGGTCTGTGTCTTTATTCCCGTCTTACCCCTAGGTTCTTCATGACCTTTTTTTTTTTTCTTAGATTCCATATATATGTGTTAGCATACGGTATTTGTTTTTCTCTTTCTGACTTACTTCACTCTGTATGACGGACTCTAGGAAAAGACCTACAATTACATTCTGTGCTTAGTGTTTTTTACAATTCAGAAATCCCCCCCCACTACTTCATAAACTCAACTATCAGAATTTAGTATGTGGAGTTGCCTTATGAGAAAAGATGCCTTCTAGATTTTTGTTTGTAGGGAACAAAGGACCTGTTCAGGTATCTTTGTCCATTAACGTGAAGAAAAATTTAAAAGGCAGGGGCGGGAATGATTGAAAAGACTCAGAGAATCACATATAGAATTTGATGGAAGCAAATATAAACAGTGCTCGTATAAACTGGGAATGTTTCAGATAGCTACACCGTATATCTTTCTGAGTCTACATTTTCTCTCCTATCTGATATTTTCTCCATACATGTTCCATCCTGCCCTGCACACTGGTTTTCTCTGTGTATTCATAGCATCATTGTCCCCATGGCTTCAGATGGCTTATGGTTTTGGCTTGCCTGTGAATCTCCTACTCTGACACAGACTTCTCAATCCTTGAGTTCTCTTCCTTCTGAACTCAGCTCTTTCTCTCTTGATTCAAATTATTTTTTAGGCATCTAGATAGGTAACTTCAGTCCGTGGGTGCTTTTCTCTTGGTTCCAATGTCCACCCCAGGAACAGTCACACTAGGAGGGTTTGGTAAACATGACTGCACATATTTGAGTTTCTCATCATGTTGGATCAATTTAAAAGAGAAAACTGAGCCTAGAAGAAACTGAGTTCATATCACAGATTAAAAAGAAAATGATAACAACTACAATGAGTTTAAAAACTCAGAAAAAAAAAACCCTTGAATTTCCACTCTAATCAACACCTCTAGAAAGAATATAAAAGGGCAACTCAGGTAAAGATAATGCTTAACAATTTATCTTTAAGCCTCTCCTGATTAAGCAAGACTTTAAGGACTGGGAATCATTGACCTGTTTTTGTGTTATTACAGTCCCTATTAACAACCACCGAAGTTACGAAGTGCTATAATATTTAAGGACAGAATGTTACTCTACACACTCAGGATACACATATCATCTGCCTGAAGCTGAGTTTTAAAATTTGGAATGTGGAGAAAACAAGAGCTTTCCTGGTCTGAAACATTTATTATGGAGGAGAGAAAATGAGACATCCCTTTCAGTTGAGTAGGAGTCAATAGTGGAGGAAGATGGCTGGGGATGGCTCGCAAAGTACACTCTAATTTTCACATCTCTGGCCTTTCAAGCACAGGATAGATACTCTGGAGCCATCTAGTGGTGTACTATCACTGAACTAAAACACTGAGAAGAGCTGGGTTTAGACTTGAGGAAAAATCCGTATGCATCTCCAGTGGAATCCATCTCTCGGAACAATCTCACATAGAGGTATCATCACTCCAGGAAGGCAACTTCTGCTGCAGATGTCCTGGTTCTAGGAAGACAGTGGACACCCTCTCATTCTACCTCATTCCCTTTGACTACAGCTTCCTCCAGCACTGTTCCAAGGTGTGCATCATCTAGTAACCTAGATGGGGTGGAATTTATAAACAACAGTTATTTTTTAAAAATGAGTCCATAAAATACAGGACTGCCTCTACCCAGTAGACATTAGAATCTGTCAGTTACTTTATTACTGACTCCTACATAACTCTGCCTATTTTCAAGTAAACACTTTTGGGCTGAGGTTGGGTTGTCAAGGGGCTATTCAATGGCTCTAAGTTGTAAGGATAGTGCTTCATTTTGACTAATATGTATGGGGCTTGAGGAATAGAAGGACTGGAGGCATTTTCCTGTCCCTGAAACTGAAAAACAATCCTCTCTATAAAGATTTGGACTGGATGGGACTGATTTGAAATACTTGGAAGAGGTTTTCCTTAGAAACTGGACTAACAGCTCCTTCCTATTCATTTTACCTCATTTCTTTTGCTTCGTAAACTAATTTAGGCTCTGTGGAAATTGGTTTCAAACTTGAGGATGCATCCAAATCAGTTGAAGACCTATTAAAATGCTGATTTCTAGAATTTCTGTATCAGGTAGGTCTGGGTAGGGTTCAATAATTTGCATTTATAACAAGTTCCCAAGAGATACTGATACTGTTGACTGAGGGACTGCACTTTGTGAACTGCTGATGTGGGGAATCAAGGCACAGAGGTTTACCCTTTACTGTTTCACTGACTTAAAGACAAGACCCAACCATTCTCTCAGAGCTCCTCAATGTGCAGCAGGTTTTTATTGTCAGTAATTCTATTTTTCTTAAAGACCCGATTTCTTAAATGAGATGGTATTACTGAGTCCAAGCTTGTACTACTCACTGCACGACAGGCCAACGAGAGATGAGTTGTTGGGGCAAGGTATAGTGATTTTATTTGGAAAACCAGCAGTCCAAGAAGATGGTAGACTAATGTGCCAAAGAACCATCTTCCCTGAATTAGAATTCAGGTTTCTTTTAATACTAAAAGGGGAGAAGATAAAGTCCTGGTTCTGGCTAGACTCTGGAGGGGATATGTTAATCCTTCTTGCAGCCATTCGTAGGTGGGACTGGTTAGGATGTTTCCTATGAGCTAAACAAAGGTATTTTAGCTTAAAGTTCATTACCTGGGAGGCAGAGTTCCCAGAGATGGGCTATTATCTATAATTTAAGCTTATGGGTTGCATCCCTTCAGCGATTAACTTAGAATATAAAGTTCTTCCTTATTAACAATCCTTCAAAGAATCCCAATATAAAAAGCAGATAAAAATAAAGCTACTCTGATTAAAATGAAGCTTGAGGAACCACAGCCCACGTGTTCTTCTCACTCTCCACAAACTTCCACAGCAGATACTGGAACCACCTCGCTGAACCCTTAAGCCACCATAGAGCAGTTTTAAAACCAAAGTTAATAGTATGGACTGCCGTCCCTTTAACTTCCCCTTGAGGGTTACCAGCTACATGGCTCTTAGAAAGTTTTGTTCGTCATCCAGACTTCTCTCCCTAGTTGTTCCATCCCAGACTCAAATACTGTTTCCTAAAAAAATGCCCCTTTTGCACCTCACCACTATTTCCCACTGGGTGGGAGCAAGGGAGAATTGTAAATAGAAGAGTGTGCATTTTTCTTGTAAGGATAACACTCGCTTACAAATTTAGTTTCACAGTACTAGTCCATGAGATATTGGGAACAGTATAAAATATGAATATTTCTTCTGCATAGCTCGGTTCTTTAGCACTTCCAGGAGTAGTGCACCAAGGTCACCATTGCCCTGGATTCTCCCACTGCCACCAGATCATCACCATGCTTCCCAGTAACCCCTTCCACAACTATGAAGCAGAGCACTCCAGTTGACACGTAATATATAACTTATCCTAAACAATTACAAATATTTATTTAGGAACACTTTTAAAATTGTACCTTTTTAACTCAAGATTTCTTTCCTTCAACAGCCCAATGTTGGTTTATTAAACAGCAGAGAGAGGAAACAGGTTAAGAATCATAACTGACTTGCAGACGTTCTAAGTCACAGCCTTTATCGGAAGTTACCTGTGGGAATATGCAACCATGTGAATATTTATCTAAGGTAGATATTTCCTTTTTTTTCTTTCCAAATGAGTTCTTGAATCTAAACCATTACTAAAAAGCAGAAAGGTGGAATGTTTTGTATCTCTGAGTGCTGGAATTGCTTTGGGATATAAATTTAGAATTAATTAATTTCAGGCTATAGAAATTGTATTACTTCCTGTGAGATCGGAACCCAAGATGAAGAGTTCCATGATGTTACTGTTGGAGATATGACACACTTTGACTACCAAGGGCAAAGAGACCGAACTTCCCCACTGAGAAATAAGTACCTGTTCACTTACTGGCTTATCATTTTCTTGTTTTCACACACAATTGTGAATTTCATTGAACATATTTCAGATAGTCAGTATTCTTGCTCCAGAAATTTACATTACAGTCCCTATACCTGTTGTCGAGGATCTGTTACTTAATCTGAACTATAGAAAGACCCTAATCTAAAATCATTAATATTCACAATATCCACTCCCTTTGTTGGGGAATCTAAGGCTCTCTTGGAGAGGCCAAAGGCAAAATTAGTGTAAATCCAGAAATGAAGAATAAGTAGAGTGATCCAGAGGGTAAAAACTAACACTTCTTACAAAAGTGAGTCCTGCAGATGTCACAAAGGATATACACTAGAGAATCTGAATTTCTGTGTGGATTTAAGGGTGAATATAGGGTTAGCAATGGGAGATAAAAGCTAAAAAGTCAAATTCTGAACAAATGCAGGGATGAGGAATTAGAGTAAGAGTAACATGAGTGGTCAAATTCACATTATACGAAACATAATAATAAATGCTCAGTGACTTGCTTTCATGGGTTTTTGTTGCTAGGCCTTTGTATTAAAGTTCACATATATCATAGCACATACATCATAACAATTCCCAAATGTTTTGTCCACTCTTTTCTACTCCTTAGATTAGACACACCTCAGGTACCTCAAGAGAGGTCTAACAACAGAAAAAAGTCATCCAGATTAAGTGTCCAAGGGGATAATAATGGAATATAAAAAAATTATTCATCTTATTGTTTTCTCCTCCAACTCCTTAGAAGTTGGTGTCAAATAACATATTACCCATGTTGCCTATTTAGTTAGTTTCAAATTAGTTCACTCCTTGGATATGGAGCTCACAAAACCTCAGAGCAAACCCTACAAGGAAATTCTTCAAAAGGCATTCATCGGGGGCTTTTTACAGAGTGCTTAGAGACTCTATCCATGGCAGCACGTGGGAGCTGTGTTGCTAAGAAATGAAGATAAATTGCCCAACTTCATATCACACGGTGAAAATGGAATCAAAAGCATCTCCCAAGATTCACTGCTTTAGCTCTAGCCACTCTTTCTTTCTCATAATCAGGACCCACCGTATATGTTACTTTCTCTGTATTTGCTACTTTTACACTTGGGGAATGAAAAAAAAAGGTACTTCTGCCCCGGAAGCAGCTGCTCGATTTTCTATGAAAAAAAACTTAAAGTATTTTATAATACACTGAGGAAATTTGGATAGTGGTCCAAATAAATTCTCCAAACTGACAGACCTCTGATTTTTCAAGGGTTGTTACAAAGACTATGCCCTTAAGCCAAACAAGCATTATCTTTGGGGAGATTTTATTTGTGTGATCAATTCATACCTGGACAGGTCTTCTGCTGGTTGCCATAGCAACTAACTGAAGTTCATTGAACTTTTAGATGTGTTTGCTAACAGTCTAAAGCTGATTTCCACCCATAGGGACTAGGAAAGGCTTTCTTTGTTAAACCTCTCCAGTTGCATTCAAAAAATACATCATTTTCCTCAAGCCTACAAACACACACGTTTGCGATTTGGAAAGTAATATTAGGGAAATTGCACCTATCATATAATATCAAAATAATTTTCCTCTATTTCCTGAAAGAAAGGCTAGAGTTTAAGTTAAACATGACCCTATTTTATCTTCATCTCTACATCTTTCCGTGTGAATCTTAGAAGATTCCAATAATTTTTTTTTTTAGGATTTTGCTGAAGAAGTTTGTGCAGTGGTTTTGCAGAGTGTTGGCATTGACTTTGGCCTTGATAAAGTTTTAGCCTCGAAAATGTTAGATCTTCACTTCTTAGTGAGGTGAAGATCTCCAGGAATTTATTTTCACACTCTGTTCATTAAGCAAAGAATTAAACAGTGTGTATTTAGAGCAAAAAGCCTGTCCTAAACCCATGCTAAGCACCGTGGAAGATAAAGAAGGGAAAGATATGGCACTGGATTTTCAATAATGCATAATACTATTTTTAAAAAAGGACTATAGGAAAGGGAATATTAGCAAAGAAGATGTTTCCACTGCAGGGAACACTACAAAAAAGACTTTTAAAGGACAAATTTCTAGGCATATCTTACCTTTTCCTTGGTTAATTCTCAATTTTGAAAGCATTGTTACTATGAGAATTAAAGAAACTTAAGGTATAGGGCAGTTTTCTCCAAGCGAATACAATGCCTGGCCTTATGCGTACCTTAGAAGAACGTCTTACTGTTTAAAGAGATGAAAAGAAAAGACAGCTTTTTAAAAATTACCCCCTCATGTAGAATAGAATGAGTGCTATTTTAATTATTTGTTCCTTGTTTCGTATTCAAATTCTGGAAGCAGCACCCAATATTTCCCAAATCAAAAAGACTTCATTTGCCTCACTTCATTTTCCTGGAGCACAGGAAAGATGTCTCAAACGTGGTTTTGTAGTCATTTCTCCATACTGGATCTGTTAGAGGCCACGCTGCTCTGATTAAGTAATTAACCATCTGACTGTTCACGAAGACTGTTTCCTCATAGGCTGGACCTTAGCCCATCTACTGCCAATGAGGCTATTACACTTCAATGACTTTATTGATTAATAGTGATTAGCTCAGGTTTGCTGACAATGTGTAACTGACCACTGCTATTTATAAACAACTACTCAGCAGCCCCAAACTAAGGCTTAGTCGCATGTGGTTTTGTGGGCAGCTGGACTCCTGCCTCCTGTGTCTGGGGGGCTTTTATAATGAAGCTGGGGTATTGTATGGCTCTTCATTCATAAATGTCCTTTGTGAACTGAAGGGGCTGCCGTTGTTTGATTCGGAAAAAAGGAAAGTGAGAAACGTCTAGAGCTGGGGTTACAGGAGGCTATGGGCATATGGAGAAAAGGAGAGTTGAGTGCCAATTCTGAACAAAATCCCCGCTGTGGGATTTTGAAGGGCTGTGTAGAGTGAGGTTTAACATTGACCTATACTGCCATCCTGTGGACACAAGGAGAAATTCTTATCCTAACGACTGGGCTCCAGGAACTGCAGGGAACTGCGTGACAAACAGGAGGCCAAAGGCTGGTTTCAAACAGTGTACTTTTTTTTTTTTTTTTTTTTTGAAAAATGGGCAAGAGACTGTAATAGACATTTCCCCAGAGAAGCTACACCCCAGTACACTTTTAATTAAAAATATCTTGGAGTCCGCGTTACTGCTTCAAATGACAGCTGTCATTTGGGGCATTTCCTAGAGTATTAAACAAAGTAGTCCTTTGAGACTATTAACGAATGATCTCTAAAGGCCTGAGGCCTACACAAAGGAAAGGCTGAGGCTGTGAACCTGGGCTTCTTCACCGCATCTCACAAACCAAGTAGAAAGAGTAAGTTCATGAACAAAACCCTCTAAAGGTCAGACTAGAGAAAAGAAAAGGCAAGAGACATAAATGAGTAGAGTGGAAGGGAAATGGTGGAAGAAAGCATTAGATTTGAAACCGAGTAACTCTGAATTTCAGCCCTGACAATCATTTCGTGAATGTTTGGAGGCTCTAGCAGGGGACCGCAGCTGTTCGTAAACCCCTGATGGAAGAAAAGTCCTTCTCAATGGGGGAGGTCGTCTTCTTAGACTGAGCGCGCAGCTTCAGGGAGGATGCACGCACGTGGAGTGGTGAAGCGGGGAGTGGACACTCGCTTAGCCAGCCGGATCAGCCAAATTAACGCTGATGATCGATGGGGTGACAGGTGCCGCGGTCAGATTGCCCGCTCATGCCATGTGAGCTATGATGGTATGTTATTCTTATGGTGATGGCACAAGGGCAAGAAGAAAAGCCCTTGCTCATGACACATCTGCTGAAAACGAATTGGCTAAACAAGTCACATGGGCAAACCCAAAGGCCAGAGGTGGAAGGGTGTGCTGCCCCGAAGGGCAAGAGAGTGAATATATGATATTACTACAGAGAGCTAGAGGATTGAGATCGATGATTCCTTCTATCACAATACATCACCCATCATTTGCATACAATGTAGCTTCTCCCCCCGTATCCTGATGTCCCAAATCTCCAGGTCTTTCTTGGTGATTAGTTACGGAAGTAGAGAAAGTATTTGAACATAAAGCAAAATCTCAGGGGAAGAATGGGAGTGCTTTTAATATATTCCCCAGTACAAATTCGGAGGAAAACAGGACTCAAACAAAATCTTGCATCTTTTTGCAAAAACATTTCCTTATGCATGTGTCTTACATTTTTCAATTTTCCTTAAAGGTTTGCCCTTATTGAGAAATATTCCTCTGACAAATTAAATGAATTGGAGATGCCAGGCTGGAACAAGGAGTTTGAAAGTGTTTGCCACGTACAGGGGAAATAAGCAACTATCAAAAGGTGAGCAAGAGACGGATAAGAATGGGTACCTGTCCCACGCACACCCCAACTAACAAAACCTGCGTCATTTGAGCCAAAAGAAGAATTCATCTCTGAATATAGATCTGAGTTAAAAATCATTCTGCGACGGTCCTACTGTGGCTTTTGAGAACAATGCCATCTCTTAAAATAACTGTGTTTTCAATCGCGACCTTCAGCGTGTCTGAAAGTTTGTGATGATGAATAGTGAAGGGTGAATAGCGTGCTACAAAATGCAGCCCTTTAATTGCTCACAGGGAAGTCACATAGGATTTTCAATCCTTCTGTTTATGCCAATGTTTGGAAAAGATCACTGAGTCTGGATCTATGTGGAACTACCAGGCTGAATCAGGGATGAAAATTTCCACTTGAGCAGTTACTCAGCCTTTCGTGAAGCAGTTTGGAGAGGCAGGGGCAGGTCGTACAGTGCGTTACGATGGTGTGCCCAGACTTGGGCGTCAGGTGCCTGTGCACTTAAACTGTGTCCTTACCATTTAATAGCTGTGTGGCCTTGAGCAAGTTCACAATCCTTTTGCATTTCAGTAACTATATTTGCACGACAGGAATCATCATTGCCCATGAGGTTGCCGTGAGGACGGAGCACAATAATATCTGTAAAATATGGCACATCGTAAGCACACAGGAGAAGACAGCTGTTATAACGGTTACCATGCCTTATGGAACTTGTTCTCAGCAAAGGGTAAGGCGGGAACCCAGTCTGCTCCTACAGGGGTAGAACCTGAAGACAGGGCGGCAAACCTGAGGTGAGGATGGGGCAGGGGTGAGGGTGTGGGCCACAAGTAGGGACGGCATCTGGAGGAAATGGAGACCAGCAACAGTGAAACAATAACCAAAGAACCCTTTCCCCTTAAGCTACTTCTCCAAGGCTGAACGTTGAAAGTTTGCTCTTGCAGCATCATATCCATGTTGATGGCCCCAAATTTAGTGATTATGGCAGTGGAAAATATGCTTTTCAGCCACCGGAATGAAAGAGGGAAAGGTGTGATGATGAATTTTGTGTGTCTACTTGACTGGGCCATGGGATGCTCAGACACCCGATTAAACATTATTCTGGGTGTGTCTGTGAGGGTATTTCTGGATGAGATTCACATTTGAATGGGTAGAGTTAAGCAGATTGCCCTCCCCAGTGTGGATGGGCCTCATCCAAGTCACTGAAGTCTTGGATAGAAGAAAAAAGGCTAAGGGAGAATTTGCTCTCTGGAGAACCTAACATCATGCAGAGGGTTTGTACTTCTAGACATAAATCCTAATACAGTGCTCAAAGCCATCTGGGCTTAAGGTGTGAGGCAAATTATACTGGGGATTCCCCTCTAACATCTGTGTTCTGAGGAAAGCAAATAATAGTCAACATCACAGATACCTCTGATGGCAAAAAGGAGCTAGCTGTCAGGAAGTACGATTAGAAAAATCTTTGGAGGCCATTACTGATAACCAGAAACTTGTTTTCCCTGCAAGTGGATTGAGCCTGGCAATGGGGAATCACAGAGCAATGCTGGGAAGATTCTAGGAGGCAACAGAGCCAATCGCAGGAAGAAGAGAAACCTCTTCTTCCACACTTGTGGAAGAGAAGACATCCCTATCTTTATATATCCTTGTCCAGGTCTTCCCATTTATGAAACATCCCCCGGTGAAACCCTGTAAGGCAGGAATCCAGTACCCCTCCACCACTGACAAACTAAATCCTGAAATACTGGTGCAATGCCCTCTATTCACAATATAATCTCAAACTGTCCTTTCATCTCTGAGTGGTGACCTTGTTACTCACTTTCTCAATTTTAATTTGACTACATCTCACACTTCAGACTTGATGCTTGATGTTTTCTTAGAACCATCCTTGGATACTTTCCTTGAATTTGGTGAAGTAAAATGATAACTACACAGGGGTCTAACGATTGAAATGGACTTGGAAATTAACTTTCCCCATCTCTGCCAGAACTCTTGACGGTCCAATAGATTTATGGATCAGACACATGCACGGAAGCTTTCCTTCACTCTACTCATGGTTTAAAACATGTCTGCTAAACAAACACTTTACCACATTCTGAACAGGAGCACATCAATCTATATCCAAGGAAGAATAAGATGGTAAGTTTCCCAGATATGAAGTGTATAATTTCAAAACAATTTTTAACAGTTAGCATGGGATGCCAAATTGTCTGGCAGGGATTCTTCGGAAAATTAAAGCATGGGATTTGAGCTTTCAAGATAAAGGGCCATGGGTACCTCAATAGCCTGTCTTCCCTTGTAATCTTTCCTCCAGCTCTGCTATCCTATGAACATGGGTGATCACTGTGCTTGTGGAAGTGAATTTGAATTTGGGAGAGGAGACATGAGAATTTATTGAGTTTGAAGAGGTTTAAACTCATTATAAATGCCTCTCTTTTGGAATTAGATTTGAATAGGAAACCTTTTCAGATTTTCATGTTATAAGGGCAATAAAATATTTTAAGTCAAAGCTAAATGGTTTCTCTCATTGAATTTGTTCTGAATTTCCAGTAGGAAACTAGGCAGCTATTCTTTACCATTTCTAAACTTTAGAAGGTTAGAGGTTACCAAAGCAATTTGTAGACTCTTTCTAGCCCTTTCCTTTCATCCTACTGTCACTCCATTCCCCAACTAATTGAGATGAATCAATTTGAATGAAGGCATCCAATACATGAAAATGGACTCTATGACTGAGAGTAAGAGATCTCAATCACAGCTGCCCTCTATCAGGCAATAGCTTGGCAGCCTGCTTGAACGTGGCAAGAAAGGTTGGGCCTGATTTCCTCAGGCTTTTGTCACTAGAGGGGTCTTTGAGTTGCTACCTCAAAAGACAAGGACACCATGGAAGCAGACATGAATCTTAGAGACCTTGCAAGTGTAGCCTGACTTTACTGTGTCATAGGATCAGGCATCCTTTCTGAGTCGGGCACCAGAAAGCCTGTTAGGTACCTTCTTCCCTTGATACACCCATTTTGTTCTGAGGCCAAATGCACTATGTAGGAAATGATAAAATATATTGAGAGCAAAACATTCTTAAATGACTTATTGCAAGACACTTGTTCTGTGTGTTTAAATGCTGAGCTCAAATTATGCTTGTGTGTTTATAAAAATCCTTTATTATTTGAGGAAATGCTCTAAAATGTAAACAGAAGCTGACATTGGGTTGTGGGATTATGGATGACATATCCCTGGAGTTTTTTCAATTTTGGTTTTATTACTTTTGTTATTAAGTGTATGCTTTTCTTATAACCTAATGGTGGTATAAAATTAAAATCCTGTTCATTTTTATGAGCACTTTAATATCTTTCTATATGTGTGTGTGTGTATGTGTGCGTGTGAATGTTAATGTCGTTGCATCTCTGCATTCCTATATTACAACTACCTCTTTTCCTGTATTAGACTTTCCTCTTCTTAACCCTCAAAATTATGTTTAAGCTATAATCAATGAAAAAGAAGATCCCAATCCATCGTGGTTTGCTTTTCTCATACCCAACAACCACTTTAATTTATTCGGACTAAATAAATTTAGTAGATCAACAATAAGGCATCATTACACAACATAGCATTCGAGAGACAATATACCTTTTAAATGATACATTGCATAGCATACCTGCTTCCCAAGAGACCCACAGTAAGGCAGGTAAGTCCAGAAGATTCAGCTTTACTAAAAACCAAACACTTGTGATGAATCATCTATGACCCCAAGATTGTTCACCATTCCCCAGGAGGTCAAGAGCATGGGTCCTGAGAATGATGTCTAGATGTTGCTTGCAAGCAACAAGAGATAGATTAACTGAAGATTTAACAGCTTCTCATGAACTGGTATGTATGCTCCAGGTTTGATGTAATCTAGACGATACCATGCAGAGGTGGATGACATTATCCTCATTTTGTGAGTGAAAACACTAAAGATCAAAGATTAAAGTGACTTATCTTACATATTCAAGAAGTGGCAGATTTAGGATTTAAGGCCAGGTCCTATGACTCCAAACTTCTGTTCCATGACTTTACAGAAAAAGGGTAAGGAGTATATAGATGTGTGAGCTGTTCTATATGAACAGGTGGGGTGGGCAGGGAGCAAGGGTGGAATGAAAAGATAAAAGACGGTGGAGAAAGAGAACATTCAAACTTTCACCTGTCCCTAAACCAGTATGAACCCCAAAGAGGCCCCTTCTTTGTTTTGTTTTTGCACGTTTTTGAATTTTATATAAGCTGAATCGTAGTGTTTATTCTCCTGTGACTTGCCTTTTCGCTCAGTATTGTGTTTCTGAGATTTATCCAAATTCATTGTGTGTAGCTGTAGGGCACTCATTTTCCTTTCTGTATATTGATCCTTTGAACATACCACAATTTATTTTTCTATTTTGTCCCACTGGTCATTTTACCTACCCCTGTGTAAAATATGATCTCCTAAGATCTATTCTTGGCCCTTGTTCTTCAATATAAATTTTAGAATCAGCTTGTCTATTTATACCAATAAAAACCCCTTTGAGATTGTGAATGGAACCCAGTAGAGTCTATGGGTAAATTTGGGAAAAATTGGCATCTACGTGAAACTGAATTTTCCGGTTTATGAACACAGTGTATCTCTCCATTTACTGTTTTCAATCAAGTTGTATATCTTTTTCCCATTAAAAAAAAAAATGCGCACATTGTTTCCCTAAATCCAGTCTCTTCTCCGGGTTGGGCTGTAAAACATGGGCAGGCTAACGAAAACGTCTCAAACAGAGTAACTAAATCTCAGAGACTGTAAGTAATTTCTGAACTTTTAGAATCACCTAATTTAAAATAAATTCTCTAGAATTTGTCCCAATTTTTGAGCAATGTGAGGAGGATATTAGTGCTGGCGGGGCTAACTCTGCGATAGACTGAATAGGCAACCATTCAATATCAAAACGATTTAAAGGAATGCTTTGCTTCAAAACATCTGTAATCAGAGCGTACCAGGATTTAAAATCAGACAAAGGATTTGAAATCTAGCCCTGACCAGATAAGCAAAATTGAACAAGTCACTTCACATCTCTGGACACAGGAATAAATGACTAAGGTATATGCTTACGCAAGGGCTCAGCGGGAGGTAATAAAAGAACTGGGCTTGCAGCCCAGGTCCATTGATTCCTAGCCAACCTAGCCATGTTAACCAAGAAATAACCCACAGTAGACCCCAAGTAATTGATTGACACTTTCTAATTTGCCTGCCTACAGCCTGGAGACTGGACTCTTTTTCCAGGTTTGGTGATCACAGAACTTTTGGTTTCAAATGGAAAACCCTGAGAGACCGGGAAAGTCCCCTTACAGCGCCCACCCCCATCACCATTACCTCACAGCATAGAACACAGCCCAGTAAGAGGCTGCTGCTTCTGTTTCTTCTTTTTGGATAACCCACCAAGTGTCAAACACCGTGGCATTTGCACATTATCTGACATATTCTCATGTCATCCTACAAACTTATGTCATGATTGCTGTTATTCTCAATTTAAAATTGGAGAACCTGAGGCATGGGGAGGTGAAATAACTGAGCATCACACAGCAAAAGAGTGACTAAAACATGACTGAAGGTCCATGTTGTTTCTCTGCCCTGTGCTTTCCCCCATGAAACATTGGGAAATGTGTTCATTAGATGTGAAAGGTTTTTATTAACTTACACAATTTCTAATCCACCCTGCATGTGTCCTTAGATTCCCAAAGAAGGGGGCGTGGAGGGGCCATTCTACACCGTGGTCTGCACTGTTCTTGTCTTTGTCTTCTACCCTGGGTAGAGGGAAAGCGGGTTCCTTTCCTATCACCTGGGAGGCCCAGGTGATAAAAGAGGCAAAACTAGGTGAGAGGCAGCTCTGCTGCCTGGGGTCCATGTGCCTCATGTGGGCCCAAGGTGCCTGCTTGGCCACCCCTTCTCTAAGTCCTGTTCATTTCCCACCCTGGGCTGACCAGAACTCTCTGGGTTAAGGGATGCTGCTGCGGTTTGCAATTTCTCATCCTGTACAGTGATATGCAATTGGTTCTGGTTCGGCTGCCTCACAAATGAAAACATTCCACCAAACAGCATTAGGAAAAAATAGCAAGTCAATCCTGCAGAGGGCAAGGACAGCAGAAATCCTGTGTCTGTGACAAATAGGTTTATGTGATTTCCTGAAGACTTGAGAAAAAAGACACCAGGCTGCCTGGGTGAGCAAATAGTGGTCTGCTAGGTGGCAGCACACTCTACGCCTGGCTTCCTGCCTGCTGTTTGGAGGACTTGCCCCTCTCTAAAGGAAGGGGGAAAAGGAAAGGCCCGGCCGAAGGGTCATGGAGGGAAATGAGTATTTCTTGAGGGTGTCCAGTGTGCCAGACCCTGATATAGACATTTTAAAATACATTAGGTCATTTAATTTCCACAACTGGTTGAGATAGATATCCCTGGTTTAAAGTCGCTCATATTAATATTGAATATTGAGGATTTATTCTGTGCCAACCACTGTACTAGATATTCATTAGCTTATGTGACTCCCTTAATACCCTAGCAAAACGGGTACTATTATTAACCCTCTTTTACAGATGAGGGAACAGAAGTTTAAAGAGGGTAGGTAACTTTAACATCACAAAATTATGAAGCCAGGACATGGATTTGAATCTGGGAGGGTAATATCAGAGTCTTTGATGGAGAACTGAATTCACTGCATGTGTATGAGAAAGACTATAGAAAATCTTCAAATGTAAAAAGTGACAGAGTTGGAACTAAAGCCTGTGTTTCTAATAATATTTTTTCTGAGTGTAAAATGAATATTTCTTTTTCATGAAGAAATTTAACATATAGGACCTTGACCAAAAGAATGCAATTATCATCTATAATCACACAATCCAGAGAAAAGTACTATTAACTTTCTCTGCTGCTTCTGTGTGTATGTGTATGCATATTTCTCATAGTTCCAATCATATGTCTATGTAGTTTTAAAATAGCATTGATTTCACTTAATACTCAAGAATTTTCCCAGGCCATTAAATTATGTCAAAAGCACAATATTCCATGAAATGTATGGCATAATTAATTATACACATATTTTAGAATTTGGATTGGTTCCAGTTTTTCACTACTCTAAAATTTGGTTGTAATGCACAGCCTTGGCTACAAATCTGAGCACACATCTCTACTTCTTTCTTTTTTTTTCGGTACGCGGGCCTCTCACTGTTGTGGCCTCTCCCGTTGCGGGGCACAGGCTCCGGACGCGCAGGCTCAGCGGCCATGGCTCACGGCCCCAGCCACTCCGCGGCATGTGGGATCCTCCCGGACCGGGGCTTGAACCCGTGTCCCCTGCATCGTCAGGCGGACTCTCAACCACTGCGCCACCAGGGAAGCCCCTCTACTTCTTTCTGTAGACAAGTTTCCTATAAACAAAATTGCTGGATCAGAGGATCTGACCACATTGAAGTCAATACCTACTACCAAATTTATTTCCAGAAAGATTGTGTCAGTTTTCATTGGCTCTAGCACTATATGAAAATTTCAGATTCGTTTACTCCTTTGCTTTTGAGCCTGTTCTCCTGCCTCTTATGGATTATTTCACCCACCATTAGATCTCTTCTTTCCAGAATTGTCAGCCTCTCCATCATCCGAGGCTCCTTTGCTCTGCTTTAAAACAGGCACCACATTTCTCCTTATCCTGACCCAAAAGCAAGAATCCCTTTTTTTCTTTTTTTTACCGAAGTTGGTTGATCTGAAATATTGTGTTAGTTTCAGGTGTACAGCAAAGTAATTCAGTTATATACATATTTTTTTCAGATTATTTTCCATTATAGGTTATTACAAGATATTGAATGCTGTTCCTTGTGTTATACAATAAATCCTTGTTGCTTATTTATTTTATATATAGTAGTGCATATCTGTTAATCCTATACCCCTAATTTATCCCCTCCCCCCTTTCCCCTTTGGTAGCCATAAGTTTGTTTTCTATGCCCTTTCCCCTTTGGTAGCCATAAGTTTGTTTTCTATGTCTATGAGTCTGTTTCTGTTTTGTATATAGATTCATTTGTATTATTTTTTAGGTTCCATATACAAGTGATATCATATATTATTTGTCTTTCTCTGTCTGACTTACTTCACTTAGTATGACATTCTCTAGGTCCATCCACGTTGCTGCAAATGGCAACATTTCAAGAAGAATCCCTTATTTGATTCTCTTCTCTTTAAGCTGCACCCTATTTCACTGCCAGTTTATGACCACTTTTCTGAAGCACATGTGGTAGGTATCCTTTGACATACTACCATCTAGCCCCACTCTGTCAGTTCCCTCCATTTAGGGTTCTATGCTCTTATTCTAATGGCATGGTCCTCATAAAGGTAGCTGATGACCTCTCACTTTTCATGGTCTCCATCATTACCCACTTCTCTGTCAAAGTTAGCATCATCAAACTTCGTTACCAGATTTCACTCAGTTTAGTCCCTGTGACACTTGCACTTCCCTGTTTTTATCTTTGATTGACTCTCCTCTCTTTCACTAGAACCTATTCCTTCTCCATGGAAATCCTCAAATTGCTATCAGATTCCACCTTTTCTACACCTAGCTGAATACACAGGTTCACTGTTTTGATGTAAACACAAACTTAAAATGTCACAATTTTTGAAACTTTCAAATACACATAAAATTTATCCAAGTAGATAGAATAGAGAAAGAGAGAATATTCAAGGCAGAGTCCTAGAGCAAAGACATAAGGAGGATGTGACTACTACTCTCAAGAAAGTCTAAAGTCACACTTCTCCCAGCACGTCAGGGCCTTCAACAGGCATTTCTCAAAATGAAAGCGGGAGGGTGCAAGGAAGGATAGTCAAACGTCAAACTAATATAGAGAACATGGCATTCTATGCCCCAAGTTTACTATATAAATTTTCAGAGTAGAGGCTCAGAGAAGTCCTACAATATAAAGACCTGTTGAATCTAGTCTTTCTCATATTTATTTGACTATTAGACCTTTTGAGTATGAGGAATTCTGGACTGAGAGGATGAGGTTCCCAGTGATGAGTTTAGGTAAAGCCCGATGGTGGCAGGTCTTAGCTGCCCAGGAGGGGTGGAGGGGCATTTTAGATGTTGAGTTCAGCTTTGGAGACTGACTAGAGGTGACGGGATTCTCAAGTTGACAGGATTTCTCCACTGAGAAAAGTCTCATCGTGGTGCTGGAAGTGGAGAGAAAACTACTCAAAAAAGAAGATGGAAAGAGTAAAACTCTGTATTGATTAATAGAGAGGGTGAAGCAGAGAAAGAAGTCAAACGGCATTTATTTATTGATTCACTTTTTTATACATACAGATCTCTAATTATCAATACAATAAGTCAGCTAAATCTTCTATAGCCCCTACTCTCAAATAACTCTTAGTCTGGTTAGTATAAGAGAATGCTGAGAAGAATACCATATCTATTTATCCACAGAGATGGAAGGACATCTTTAAAATAAGAAAAGTGAATACACAAAAAATACATTAAAAGCATACACAAATAATATTTATTATACAGAAATAGATAAATAATACATAAAATATATAAGATATATACTCAATACATAAACAATTAGTCATAAAAATACAGACATAATATGTTTTATGTGCATAAAACACACATATAAAATAATTCTAAATTAAATATATACATAAATAAAATATTCAAGAAAAACATAAATAATACATAAATACATACAATAAATTAACTATATCTAAAACACATACATAAAATAATTTTATATTAGATGTGTATATGTAAATAAAATGTTCAACTTCTATAAGGGAAGCTCTGTCACGTGTGTTTGTGTATTAGATGTGTGTATGTACAATGAAATAATTAAATTCTATAAGGAAATAAGACAAATCCAGTGATGTAGAGGATAACTGATATTATCACACCTCCTAGAACTCATGACCTAATACTGATGCAGCATTCAAAATTCTGCTTTCAAATCACTCAGCCTATTATGCACTATTTCTTTGCACTGTTCCTTTTTTATTTCTATAATAATGATAACAACCAACTCATCAACACCTGGTGAGCAGAGCATTCTACCTCCAGAGAAAATCTATTGTGAAAGATAACCAGTTTCTCTGAGCTGAAATGACACTAAAAAAGTAAGAACACAGCAAAAAAAAGAAAAAAATAGACAATATGGTATTCAAAGGGAGAAAACATATTCTTTGCTGCAATTTTAGAAAATGGGATATAACAACCTCTTTTGGTTTGGTGTCTGTACACGTCTCAATGTTTTTATAGAAAAGGGTCATATAATTTCTACTTTCAGAAGTGAGCTGATGTGACCAGCAATTTTTAGTGGCCTCTGAAGAGGAGGTAAGGCTGATATGAATTACAGCTTTGAAGATATCTGTATACTCACCAGCATTACTTATTGAAATAAAAGCCAGAATGTTATCTTGGAATCAGAATGAGCCAGAAATAGACAAAATACTTGATCTCACAATATTTTGCTGCTCCTGGATAAATAACAAATGAAATTTTCAAGCATGTACTTAGCTGCCTGGTTGAAGCCCCGTGCTAAGGGTGGGAAGGCAGTGATACTAGAACACTTGTGCTGGGAATAAAGACGTAGAGGATGGACTTGAGGACACGGGGAGGGGGTAGGGTAGGCTGGGATGAAGTGAGAGAGTGGCATGGACGTATACACACTACCAAATATAAAATAGGTAGCTAGTGGGAAGCAGCCGCATAGCACAGGGAGATCAGCTCTGTGCTTTGTGTCCACCTAAAGGGGTGGGATAGGGATAGTGGGAGGGAAATGCAAGAGAGAGGAGATATGGGAATATATGTATACATATAGCTGATTCATGTTATTATACAGTAGCAACTAACACAGCATTGTAAAGCAATTATACTCCAATAAAGATGTTAAAAAAAAAACCCACTTGTGCTAGAGTTAAATGGTTATGTGTTATGGAATGAAATGGTTTTCCCATCACTGACTAGCTGTGTGATCTTGGGCAAGTTATTTCACCTCTCTGAACCATAATTTCCATGTTAGAAAAATTGGGACAATAATCGTAAAGCATCTTATATGATTGCTAAGAAGTTTTTAAAAAGGGAAAATCAGTGTCTGTCATAGAGAAGGGACTCAATAGCTTTTAGTTATCTCACCTCACCCAACACCCTTATCTTACTGTACAGTCAAATTGGACCCAAGTTCTTTGGAAACAGGGGTGTGGTCCCTGTTCACAAAGAGGTTGTGATCTAGCTGAAAAAAGAAATGAAAAGAAAAACAGGCCAAGAAATTTTTCATAAGACCCATTCAAGAAAAATTATGCACCCTTTCTCAGTGAGTTTCACTGAGTTGTGTAAGCAGCAAGTGTTCCGGGACTGAAGTCACCCTTGATAAACATTGATTTAGATGTTAAAGAAAGGACTGGTAAGGTTCAGCTAGGGGTGGAGCATCAAGAGAGCCCACCAGGTGGGCAGAGAGTTTCAGCAGACATGAAGGCAGAGAAACATGCTTCAGAGTATTAAATGAATAAAATTGATGTTTGACTATATTTCATGTTCCACAACTGAAACAGAATCTTTTCCATCTCAGGCCTGATGAAAAGGGGAGTTCAGTAATAAAAAAGAAGAAGAGAACTATCTCAATTGAAAACTAGATGGAAGATATAGCAAAAAAAATAACAAAAGTGCAAATGACTAATATATATTTTTAAATGTTCAATCTTAATAGAAAACAAATACAAACTGAAAAGTGAAAAATCCTGTTTAACCTTTCAATTCTCGGATATGGTAGGAAAAAAGGAGGAAGAGGAAGAAGAGGAAGAGGAGAAAAAATAGCTAGTTGGTGCAAGTATGGGATAATAGCTACTCACATACATTACTGGTTGGCATGAATTGGCACAATCTTTCTGGAAGTCAATTTGATATTATTTATTATAAATGTTTGAATTTTCCAAATAATTCAGTCCAACAATTCCTAAGAAATTCATCTTAAAAACAGTCATGGATACACACAAATATGTAGCTAAAAGTAAGTTTATGACAGTCCTCAGATACTAGTGACTCATTGTAAGCAATTTACATACCTTACTATGAAGGACTGATTAAATAATTCACGCCATATTTGTTTATGGAAATTCTATGAAGTATTTAAACATTATGTTATACATGTATAAGTCATGCCACACTATGGAAGATAAGACACTATTGCAATATAAGCTTTTTAAAGTACATATATAAGTATATACAAACAGAGAGCAATTGTTATTTTGTCAGCGGTCATTGCTTGGTGATGTTATTTGTACTTTTAGTTTGTACATTTGTGTCTTCTGAATTTCCTGCAATGAACAAATATCCCTTGTTTAATGAGATATAAAAAAGAAATAAAAAATGAAAAACACAGAAGCGGGCTTCCCTGGTGGCGCAGTGGTTGAGAGTCCACCTGCCATTGCAGGGGACACGGATTCGTGCCCCGGTCCGGGAAGATCCCACACGCCGCAGAGCGGCTGGGCCCGTGAGCCATGGCCTCTGAGCCTGCGCGTCCGGAGCTTGTGCTCCGCAACGGGAGAGGCCACAACAGTGAGAGGCCCGCGTACCGGAAAAAAACACAAAAGAACAAAAAACACACAGAAGGAAATATTCAGTAGTAATGAGAAGTAGTTCTTGAGGATCTGTGTATGGGATAAAAATGCAGAGGAAAGCCAGTGGAAGAGAAACTCTAAAAAGGAAGTGGATCAGGTTTGGCTAAATTCAACCCTGGGTGATGTCTGATACATAGGTTTTTCAACGCTAATTAATGTGCATCTTGAGAACCAGGCTGATTTGAACTATAGTATAATAAGTTGTATTATTAGTGGCCATTATACAAGGTCATCACAAGGGCAGAATTTGCCTAGAAGGAATTTGACTTTTCCAATGTAAATGATCCTGAGAAGAGGTATCACCAGTGGGCATGAAACAGTGATTGACAGTAACCCTGCACATAAACAGATCATTTTCATGGCTATTCAAGACAGATAGCTAATTTTGTGTTATGGGAAAGTCTTGGTCTGTAGGTCCTGAGTACCACATCTTACAGCAAGTGTAAGTTACTTTCCCTGTTGAATTTCCCTCTGTTATCACAGAACCTTCAATAACATCTTATTAAACTACAGCTTTGCTTTAGCTGTGCCATGGGGCATTAAAAGGATCTATGCACAGTATCAGGACAGAGGTGACCAGAGGCAGAGTGAACAGCGTCCACTGGACAAAAAGAAAGATAGATGATGGACTGCCAGATTCTCCATCAAGATGACAAGAAACACCCGGGACAAATTTGTGTGTTATGAAAGCATCACTGGGATTCTAGAATAGACTTTCTGCACAGTTAAACAGTTGTTTTGCATTCAGTTAATCTAAGATACAAAAGGTGAGTTAAAGTCATAGTAGTCTAAATATTCAAGGCCTCCCTACGGTCAATGATACCTGGAAAACTCAGACTCAGCCTCATGTCACATGGTACAGCCTTGTTCCCAAACACGCATCAACTGACCCTAATTCAAGGGGTAGCATTAGTCCCTGAGGCACAATAATAATGAATGGGACTTAAAATAACATTGAAGCTTCACCAGGCCTCACCAAGATGTCAATACAGATAAAATCACACTAACTGTAGTCACTGAAATCACGCCAGCGCGTTCCTAACCTGCACAATGGAGGACCCCGACACCCCAACACCCAAGCCTCCCACAAGCCATCAGAAGAGTCACTCATAATTCATGAACCTTTGTACCCTGTTTTTACAGTGCCTTGATTCTAACACTTCTGCCAGTATCTGCTCCTCTGTGACATTGGGATCATGAATTCATTCATCAAATATTTGTTAGACACCTCCTCTAGGACATTTTCTGTTCAAGCCACGGTATGACAGTGAATAAAACAAGAAAAGTTCTTGCTTTCACGGAGCTCACATGGAAGGAGATAAGTAATAAATCGGTAGGCAAACTGATATTTAATATGCTAAATAGTGATCAATGCAATGAAGAAAACTAAAGAAAGGAAATGCAGTGTGATCGAGGTTGAGGGCAGCATTTGAAATAGGAGAGTCAGGAAAGAACTTCCCGTGCTGAGACTTGTTTGCAGTGAGGGAGTAGGTGGATTATCCATAATTGTGGTATGAGTGAGGACACTTGGAGCTTGTGGGCTCTTTCTGTGGTCTCTCTGGTGGTCATGTGCAGACTAGGGAGAGGTCATGTCAAGGAGACAATTATTAATATACCCAAAGCTATATACTACTTTCAGCCCCCCATCGCAAATATCACTAAAGAGAGGTTACCCGTATTGTATTCCATGCTAAAGAGGGAAAAATGCTCCTCTCTCACCCTCTGTATTGAAATTCATCACTAGAGGCATAGAAGAGGCATTGCTTTAATTCAGAATCTCACAGTCCCCACCCCAGGGAAACACCTTTTCTCTTTAGGGCAAAAGTGTGAATCAAAAGGTCAGGTTAAGAATCAAGACACCAAGCAATCTCCTCTATCCCTTCCCTCCCCTCAGACTCTGTAACACCCTTGTACAACCCCAAAGCCCTTCTGCTATGCAAAATGGCTTGTACAACTCATGTTTTGCTCAAAACTTTACTTCTAGAATGCAATTCAGAGTTAAGGTACATGGTAAGTGCTCCAAATCAAATTTGAAGAAACAAAGAATCCAACCCGATCGAGGCAGTAGCCATGCCTGGATGTATCTGAATTCCAGTCATGGGTACAGCCTAGGTTCAGATTCCGATTTCTCCATAAATTCTGGAAAAATATGCAGATGGGAGAAAGCTAATAAGAAACTGAAATGCTAACATTTTCATAAAGCATTTCTCAAGTTCTGTTTTAAAGAGCTTGGGCTTCAGAGACAAATAGATCTAGATTGAAATCCTGACTTTTCCTGTGTGTCTGCCCTGAGACAAGCTCATGCACTTATTCATTCATTCATTTCCTAGGCACTTGTTGAGTACCTAGTACCTTTGAGCCTTGTGCAGGCACAAAGTGTGCAATGTGAATCAGGCAGCAAAGAACTCTCTTGTCAGGAAACTCATTTTCTACTGGGGAAGCCAGAGGAAAAGAGGTATACTACAAAAATTAAGCTTAATATTTGCTTTGCTAGAGTATTATAATGATTAAACAGTTAAAATACATAAAAGACCTAGCAGAATATCTGACTCGTAAGAGGCACTCAATAAGTGTTGTAAGCAACACCGGGTGGGGGAGAGAGAGCATTGTCTAATGGAGTGGGTCTCCAACTCTATTAGCACATCAGTATCCCCTGAAGGGCTTGTTAAACAGACAGTTGTGTCCCAGCCCTGGAAATTCAGATTCAGTAGGTCTGGGGTGGTGCTTAAGAATTTGCAAGTCCAGCAGTTGCCAGGTGATGCCAATGCTGTTGGTCTGAGAACCACATTTGAGAAGCATTGGCCGATGGGCTCAGATATACTTGCAATCTCATTCCCAAGCCATTCTTTATGATGTCTTTGGTTGTGAGCAAATAACTATTTTTCTTAGTTTCCAATTGCACATCACTAAACTGGATAATAACATATTTCACAGGACTGCTTTGAAGAGGACTCACTAGTATATTTGGCATAATAGAGGAGCAATAAACGTAAGTTATCTCTGTTTCATTTTAGTCTGTCTTCATTTTCTGAGCTCTGAAATTATTATTTAAACCTTTCAGAACTATCTAATTTTTATGAAAGTAACTTTATAAGATTATCTTCTCTTCTTGACAGAAAGCACCTCAAGAGAAAGGATATTAGTTTCTACATCGCTCACCTAACAGTGCCTGAACGTGATAAATATCCCCACAGTAAATATGTATTATCTTTATTATAACTGGGTTCTCCTAAAATATTGTATGCCTTCATTATCTTACTTGTTTGCTTCTTTTTTGAAAAACATGGAAGTTCCAATAAGTAAAATGTTGGAATACTTTTTATAGTCATTATCTTCTGATAACTTATAATGGAGTATAATCTGCAAAAATACTGAATCACTATGCTGTACGCCTGAAACTAATACCATATTGTAAGTCAACTATACTTCAATTTTAAAAAGTTGGCATAATTTTGCTCTGTTTCAAGCATAACTCACATGTCATTGGATATTGATTAATCAGAAATGCTCTGTTTCTAGCATTTGAATAGTTGTTCAAAAATTATGAAAACTTTCTAAAATATGATATTGATCTTTCTTTTTGCCCCGTGGCCAGTGCTCATGGAAATACTGTTCACAATTATTTCTCCACACACTTTTTCGCCACGTCATCTTGCTTACAACTTCTTTGTGGCCTATTCTATGTCATCCAATACTCAGGACCAACTTCAAAGATGTGTGATCTGGAGGCTTCCCTGGTGGCGCAGTGGTTGAGAGTCCGCCTGCCGATGCAGGGGACACGGGTTCGTGCCCCGATCTGGGAGGATCCCACATGCCGCGGAGCGGCTGGGCCCGTGAGCCACAGCCGCTGAGCCTGCGCTTCGGAGCTTGTGCTCCACAACAGGAGAGGCCACAACAGTGAGAACTCTGTGCTTGATTTAATACTTACTGTCACCATCTTTCCCTTCTTCATAATTTTGGAACAAGGGACCCTGAATTTTATTTTGTACTGGGTTCCACAAATTATGTAGCTGATCCTGCTGGCACTAAAGCTGGGATTCCAGAGACATGAAGACGCTGTATTGACAATCAGAAAATAACTTCCTTTCATTTTCTGACAAACCAATGATAGATTTCTTAACAACTATATAACCTTGGGAAAATCACTTCAATTTACTGAGACCGAACAACCTCATCTATAAAACCTCATCTAAACTGGATGCTCTCTCATGTACTTCTAGTTCTAAAATACTATAAATCTGTTAATTTCTAAATACAGAGAGCTTCGCAACTTAAAAAAAAGGAACCGCAGCTTTAGGTAAACACACTTTCTAAACCTATTGAATCCATTTAAGAAGAAAAACAGACGGTGAATGTATCTTAAGATGGCGTTATTTCTCATATAACGACATACCTTGAATTTCCATGTAATTTCCTGGGGACAGTCAATCTGAAAAGCTTTCCATACCTTAGCCTGAAAAATGACACATCAACAACATGCTGAGCCTTCTAATTACCAGGAATGCAGGGCCCATTAAACTGTGAGCATGCGTATCACACCTAATTATGTTTATGCCTACTTATAAATCAGCAAAGTGAAAGCATATGCATGCTGAAAATTACCCGTCATTAACTTTCCTAATTGCACCCAAATAAAGAGGGAAATAATTCACTTTAGAATATGTTTGCATCCTTTGGGCAAAGCCTACATTCATCTTGTTTAGGTTTTGAAAAATTGTCTCCTTGATCATAAATGGAAATCAATTCTTTGGATGCCAAAACACAACACAGCTCTTCCCTGGGTGCTGAGCAAGAGAAAATGAAAAGATTCAGATACGAATGTCAGAAGACTAGAGCATGGATCTAGGAAGCAAACAGCATAGACAGGAGATACTAGGAGAATGAAAACAATTCCATCATTCTGATGAAGAATGCAATGCAGATGGTGACAGGCCGACCACAGATACAATAGGAAGCAACAATGAAGGACAGTTCCTCAGGGAAAAAGGAGCATTAAATTTAGCTGTCAACAGAAGACTCAATTTCGTGACAGTAATTGAGATCAATTGGAGCACTGTCTGTACTCACAATTTCCCTTGTAGTTTCTCTGAACAATTACTGTTCTATTACTGGCAGGATTAAGATAAGACAGACAGGAGTTGTGCATGCTTAATTGGGCTTCCATATATGGTTTACTGCTGTCCTTAGAGACAGAAAGCAGAAAGGAAGGCAGGGGGAGAACAGGGCTTTTGATGTTCATAATAATAGGAAACCATCCTGGTACTAATTCAGAGATGCAGAGTCCTGAATAAGCAATCGAGGTTCTGCCTCTTGATAATTCTCTTCTCAGCACTTTGCATGCATTATTTCACTTAGTCCCCACAACAACAGTGAAGAGGCTTCTATTATTGGCCCCATTATACAGATGAAGAAGGTGAGGATAAGGAAGTCAACTAAGATGACCCAATAACAAATTGGTGGGGTGAAGATTGAAACTCCAATTCTTTCTGACTCCCAAGCCCTTGTTTCAAGCTGTATTGCCACCCAACTCAAAGGAGCCCAAATTCCCAGATTTAATCATCTTCATTTTGCTAAAGATTCAGGTGGACTTTTATTTTTCTCTTTACTACATTGACAATTAAAGAAAAATAAACAACTTAATGACTCTAAAATGCTACGTGCATCATATGACCCACTTCTGTTGACCTATGCTAGGGCAAAGCTTTCCTTTTGAGCCACCATCTTTGAAAACCCTCCTCTATTTTAGTGTTTTCCAAATTATGAATCCACCCTTCCCTAAGGAAGAAGCTAAATCATTCTGTTCTAGATTCTACCAAAAAGATTCGGTTGTGCAAGAATTTGATAGAGAACTAAGTAACCCAAGGGAGCCTTGCGTCTGGGGCATTGAACTTCAGGAAGGCAGAATGTTTGATGAGTCCATTTCTCCATGGATGACAATGGCTGTGCTTCTGATGTCCAATCTTGGGCGTCCCAGGTGTTGTGCCATGGGACCTGAAGTAAGGTTGGGCATTGATTTTGGCTCTGGGGCTCAGTATGTGTCTCTCTTACCTCCTGGAAACTATCTAATACTCTTTACCAATTCCCTTTTCTGCTTTTACTAACCAGAGGGAATACTATTGTTTGCAATTAACAACTTTACTTTTGACACCTGCTTAAGTAACTATGAACTCTTTTCTTTGTCACCCATAGTCTTCCCACAAAAAGGTTCCAGTAACATCCCTTACTACTCTCTTGTCTATACCAGTATTTTAGTCATTGTGACTTGCAGTGTGTTTCCTCTGCTTAGAAAGCAATCCTTTTCAATTAGACACTGTACTAGGCTTACTACACCTGAATCCAGAGAATTCTCAGTTTCAAGGACCATCCACCATCCCATGCTTCCAATTATTTTAGATATGAATACCTAGACTAAGCCCCTACCTGACGGTAAATGTATGGATTTGTTAATCATCTAGCCATCAATGAAGCTTGTGTAAAGAGAAAACACAGGACAAGCTCATATCAAAATCACTGTATCCCTGAGCAAATCTGTTCTGCATCCCTTCTTGCTTTCCTCCATTTGTGCACTGGAAAGGACTTGAGTGTCTGAAAACCTAAGAGTCACATTGATCTTTGTATCTTCTTCCTCTCTGTCAATTTTTCCATTTTTAATACATTATATATGACCCACTCCATCACTCAAGCCAAAACTCTTCAGAGTCATCCCTGATTCTGTCTATATTTTTAGTCCTTGAATCCAATCCTATTAATTGCACTTCCTTCATATTTAAAAAATCCTTCCTGTGTTCGTCTATTCACGCCCGATAGCAGCAGCCTCCTGCTGGTTTTCTTGCTTCCAATTTCCCTGTTGCTTTTCTGTTCTCCATAAGTGTAAGTAGAGTGACTTTTCCAAGCACATATATGACCATGTCTCTCCATGACAGAAAACTCTTTTCGTCACCCACAGAATAAAATCCAAACTTGCTGGCATCGAATACAGGACCTCCATGATCTGTAGCAGCCTGGCCCTCTCCCTTCAAATCCTGCACTCTCCCATACGTACCAGGAGATGCAACTCTTGATGAACCACAGAACCACGTGCCCGTCTCCAAATAATCTTGCTTTCTGCCCCCATGCTTTTGCCATGTTATCTTTCTTGGCTACACATCCTGTATGTTGTGGCTAAAAAATCTCAACGGTAAGAGCTCTTTGCTAACACCTCCAGACTAAGCTGAAATCTACCTCTGTGAGCTCACCCTCGTGAAGCATCTTATTCATTCCTTCCTCTCTGCATTTATGTGGCTATGATGATCTGTTTGTGGTTCTGTCTCCCCACACAGTCTCTGCCCCTTCTTCCCCTCACTGCCTAGAGGAAAAGACAGATTTGTTGCCTGTCTTGCTCTTTGGCTTTGGTCAGTGACCGATGCTTGTCAGTCTGTGTAAATTTCATTCTCCCCTCTGACTTCCATAATATTTTTGGGTCTTATGCATTCCTCAGACAACCTTGTCTCGCTCTTCATGGAATCTGCCTGTGTCTAGCCGTGGATGAGGCACATAATATTTTAATGATGATGATTAATAATAATGATGATTAATTATTAGCTAACATTTATGGGATGCTACTACATGACACCACGTCATTTAATACCTACCACAGCACAATGATAATATTAACTTCTTTATCACTTTGCAGGTGCGGAAAATAATGTTTAGAAGAGTTAAAGAAAATTGTCCAGTGTCACAGAGCTTAGGCATAGCAGAGTCTGCAATTGAACCTCATTCTGTTGACTCTCTGACTTTTCTCTACTGGTGCCCCTTCCCTCAGAGTAAGTCCTCAGGTCCACGTTCCAGGTCACTGGGACCCAAGAATTTCCCGCCCAAATGGCCCAGGACCTGTGCATCTTCTCGGGGTCTATTCTCCCGAGAGTGGACCCCACCACTGGTGGGGGGGCTGTTTGTGCTGAAGTATGAATAAGGCTTTGACATGAGCACTGGAGGATCCACACACTTGCAGACAAGGTTCCTAATATGGTGCAGTGGAGCTGGGGTGGGAAGGAAAGGTAGAGTGTGGTTGAATAACACAGAGGCATCTGATGATTCTAAGTCTGAACCTGATCTTGGATGATGCTGTAAAACTACATTTGTCGAAGTGGGAGGCAAACCATATTTTATTTAACAGTTTCTAGTCTATTTATGACTTTTAAATATTTAGATCTATGGTACATTGGCTTCTTTTTCTACTCATGCTCCCAACCTTGTAAAATATTAGGGGTGGGTCTTCCAGAGCAGATGTTAACAGAACAATGAAGTGTTCCACATTGGGTCATTCATGACAGCACTTTTACAGTAGCTTCCTCTCCAAGTGTCACGGGTGGTCAAAAGAGATTGACAGGTTAGTTCTTTCAGATCCTTTGGCATTGTATTTGTGTCCACCGTGTACACCTCCAATCTGTATATTATGTTCCTACAGATATCTCACCTGGTATATTTAGGGAGAAAGCCAACCCCATGAGGTGGCATGCCTCTCTCAGTCTATATTCATATAAAATCCCTAAATCACATGGAGCCTCACTGTTTAACCCTGAGAAAGTTTACCCTTTGTGTAGCATTCTGCCGAGTGCCACTCCTGCTGGCCCTCAGCAATAGCTTAGCCAAGGTACAGTGCTACCAATGCAATCTCTGTAACACTTAGCATGCCCCAAAGAAGCAAGTTATTTTCTTTCCTGTTTGATACGGTACCCAGCTAACAATAATTTTCTAAAACTGTTCAGTAAAAGAAAGTGGAGATTGCTGTTTACTATGAGTGTCCTAATATTACTGGTGAACATTGTTGAAAGTCGGGAAACAAAGAATTATTTCTCAGCTGATGAAATGACAACCAGCATTTATTATTATGTTTCCTTAAAGTAGCATGATACGTGCTCCCAAAATACTGTGAGTCATTCCTTGTTCTTAACTGCTAATGTGTGTTCTTAATATGAGGGATAAGAGGTTGACCTGAGATAAAATTCAGTTTCAGGAGGGGCTCATGATCTATGCAGGGAAGCCTGTGCCCAGGAGAACTGTGGAAGCCCACACTGAGTTGATGAACCACAGCAGGTGTTCACGAAGAGCCCCTGGGTGCACAGCACTATGCCTTGGAGACCAGTTTCTTTGGCAGGTGAGTATAGCTGTACCACCTCCATTAGTTGCTTAAAAGTCCTGTGTAAATAAAAACAGAAACAAAAAAACAAACAAAAAAACTATGTTCCTGTTGACTTTTATTCTCATTTCAGAGCTTCATCATCAGTACCATCACTTTTCTTGTGCTTTGTCGGTATTTGCATGGGTGGTCCTGGACCCAGAGAGTTAAGGCAACTTACCCAAGGTCACAATAGCTTACATCTCCAAATGCTCAGCTCTGTGCTATGGAACCCACTGCTTTCTAGTAGATTTAAATGATATGAACACCTGGTACATTACTCTAAATATATGTCTCTGACTCTACCGCTCTACCTTCTTTTCAAACTCTTTAATTACTTATTGATCCATGCTATAGACTGAATGTTTGTGTCCCCCCCCCCCATATTCACATGTTGAAACCTAATCCCCAGTGGGGGCCTTTGGGAGGGAATTAGGGTCATATGGGCAGAGCCTTTATGAATGGAATGAGTGCCCTTATAAAAGAGAACCAAGAGTAATATTCCATTGTATACTCAAAAAAAGAAACTAACACTGCATTATAAAGCAATTATACTCCAATAAAGATGTAAAAAGAAAAAAAAAGAAAAAGAAACTAACACAGCATTGTAAAACAATTATACTCCAATAAAGATGTTTAAAAAAAAATTTAAAAAGAGACCTAAGAGAGCAGCTTGTCCCTCTACAGTGTGAAGACACAGCAAAAAGACGACCACCTAAGAATCTGGAAGCAGGTCCTCACCAGACACCGAATCTGCCAGCACCTTGATCTTGTACTTCTCAGTCTTCAGAACCGTGAGAAATAAATTTCTGTTGTTTATAAGCTACCTACTCCATGGCAGTTTGTTAAAGTTGCCCAGACAGACTAAGACAGTCCACACATAAATATTTCTTGCACAAAGAAAATAATAATTTAAATAAATGTTAAAGTAAATCATTCAGTGAAGCAACATTTATTTCTAGTTTATTGAATTTGTGCTCCATTTAATCTTTTTTCATGAACACAAATTATTGTATATCAGCCTTACATTTATTAAGTGAGACTTACTTCTCATGTACATTACAGGATTGTATACTTTGATTTCTTGCAGTTACGGAACATAGTCAAAGGGGAAAAAAAAAGCTGTACAACCATAACACTTACATTCTTTAGATCAGAGACTCATTTGAGAATCCTGTAAAAGCTATAGTTCTTTTCTCAGGAAGAAACAGATACACATACATGCAACTACTTGCATACAATTTTCTAGGGCTGATGTAAACAAAATCCGAAAGGGGAATCCTTAGATGTCCAAGACTCCTGATTTAAAACTCTGCCTTTACATGTGCCTGGAAGCTTTTCTCCAATATTCTGATAAAGAATATTACAAGGAAGGTAGTGAAGAATAAAAAATCTAGTCCCAAGAGACAAGAATTTAGATGTAGGAGAAATCATAGGAAGGAGAAGAGAGAATAGGCATACAGGTGGATGAGAATTTAGAGATCAACTTGGTAGAAATGGCCAAAGTGATCCCTAAGATCTCCTGAATCTGATATTTAAATTATTTACTGTGTGCCCCAGTTATGTAAGCTCCTAGCTTGTACCCTCAAATCTCCAAAGTTTCCTGTACATGCCTGCCTTATACAAGATGAGGTTTTGGGAAAAGTGCTCCAGAAATTGAGGCTGTTTTGAGTTAATGACAAAGCAGAAACAGAGGAACAGATGCAGGGTGCAGAAGCCAGAAATCAGAGCCAGAGCAGATAAGGAGAAATATAATTTTTCAGAATGTGAAGAAATCCTGTGATGTTAGATTTTCCCTAGGGTGTAGAACTGGCTTTGGAGCCAATTTTACCCTTACTTTAAGTGGGTAGGCAATCTCAGCGGATATCTTGGTTACCCTAACATTTTATTAGCTCTTGAGAATTTGTAAAAGACCAGCACAATAATTATTTCACTTTATCTACTTGAAGAGGCTGTGAGGTGGGCTATGGTTCCCTTTTACAGATCAGAAAGCTGAGATGCAGAGTATAAAATAACCAAGACCACAAGAGTGGAAAGATTTGGTTCACGGAGCTGTCTGGGGTTCTAACTTCTCTCCTTAACTAACCTCACACCCTTTCCTTTGGGTCTTGCCGCTTATTTGAAAGCAAATTCTAAATAATGAATAAGTATTGCTTGGTCTTGGTTACTTCTCCTCTGTGGTGTCTATACTCTGCTCAGTACAGAGTTAGAGCCTCAAGATATTACCAAACACCTGCTCCCGTGGGCCAGAATCTCATCAGCTGAGTCATCACTGAAATGATTAGGGGTCAGACTTCTTCTCCAGAGTCACTGAGCTTCAGCAAAGGTGACTCTGAATGAAGGAGGTTTCATAGAAATGATTTGGCCATCAGCACTTTCAATTCTAGCTCTGGCTTTCACACCTGTGTCCCAGTCTCCAACTTTGAGCACAAGCTTCCCAGTAGATATTCCAAAGTGGGTACACGTGTGACCTGGTAGTGATCACCCATTGATGTTATGTGAGTATATTTTATATTATAAAATAGTTTTGTGTATTCAAAGAGAAATCCAAATATTTTGCCTTGTAAGAATTGTTTTCTGATTCCCATGTTAGATTAGAAAACTGTTTCTTGTGGTTTAGCACCAGGCTCTTGCACATTTGAGAGATTAGCCTGCTTCCCTTTGCCATCATGGTTAAAGTAGGTTATTGTCAGACAGGCCTTCCCTGCCTCCATTTCATTCACCTTATCGCCACCCCATTATTCTCCATCACAGCTTCTACGTCATTCATTTCTCTCCTTGTCCTTAACATGACTGGTAATTTATTCATTATTGTTTAGTCATAATCACCTCCACTCTGCTGTGTCCTCTACAAGTCAGATAGCACATCTGTTCTGGGCACTACAGTATCCTCTGATAGAGGCCCTGATATATATTAGGTCCTCAACTAAAATTTGAGGAAGAATCTGTGAAATGTATGAATGAATAAATGAATGGTGGGGTCGTGTCTTCTGGAAACTAAGACTCAGTCCAATTAATCATATACTCCTCTACCTTCCGTTCTAACAAACAGACTCTCCCATTCTTCTTCACTTCTCCCCATGCTCACCATCATTTGTTCACCAGCAACAATGGCCCTTGTCCCTGAGTCTTTGCCTAGGACTACAGAACTGGACTGGCTTCTTCTGTCTTATATTTCCTAGTCTTCCTAGGAACCAACTTGATGTCCCTGAGCAGAGCCACTCTGCTTGGGCTTAGCTTTCCATTGCTTGTTTTCCTGACTCCACTGTGCTCTGCCTAAAAGGATGCTTGCTTTCCCGTTTTAGAGATAGTGAAAGTAAGGCAGTGATTCACGAATGTTAATTGGCACAAATATCTGAGTTTTTGCCTATCATAGCTAGCCAGGGGTGGACTCTACGGAATCAGAGTCTCTAGGGCTAGGCATAAGGAATTGGTATTTTGTAACAAGCTCCTAGGTGATTATGATGATCAAGGGTTAGTAGCTACTAGGGGAGAGAAGAGCCCATCAGGTTAGAATCATACATGAGTTTGAATCTTTGCTCAGAGATGGATTAGCTCGGTGACTTCAGTCAGTTAATTAACCTGAGTTTATTTCCTGATCTGCAAAATGTAGGGAGGGCAACCTACTGGTTCTTACCCCACCTCCAGTCCATTCAGAAGCAGATCATCTTTTAATACTGACCCAAAATTCTGTAAGGTCCCAGGCCCAACATTTTTCACTTAAGCCAATAGCTTTTCTAGACTCTAAATTGTAAGATAAATCCATTTTCTAGAAAATATATTCAGAATATCAGAATCAGAATATACCAAATCAGAATATACCAAGTAGTAATTATACTTAAACATAAAGGTAGTAAGAATACATGATCATCCAAGTAATTTATAATCAGTAGATGAAAATATTGCATGTGCATCGTTCTATCCCTTCCAAAAAGCCTTTTACCTTGCTGCCACCAGGACCCCTGTCACTGGTACCTGCTCCCTTATCCACAAACAGTTGTCCACGATCTCCTTTCATGCTCTACTGCCTGTAGGCCGAAGACATGCTGACTTAACCCCACTGAAATCCCAAGACTTTTAACTAGTGTCCCCATGATGGGAACCAGTAGAAATTCCACTCCTGCTGCTGCTATAATCTTTATCCCCCTGTCCTGGAATTCCAAATTAGTCTCTTCTTATGAGTGATATTACAAATAATGCATATGATTTGAAATGTCACTGCAGGTAGTGCCATAATTCACTTAGATTAAAAGATAGAAATTAATGGTGTTTTAGTCTTTAAATTTGAATTTTCTAGTCCTGAAGGTAGAACTAGAGCTGGTTCTTTGCTTAGTCCACGTTTCATGCTGCTTCCTGCTAAACTTGACCCACTGGGCAGGGTAAGGCTTATTTCCTTCACCACTACATAGGGTAAAGATGGCCTCCCCATCCCCCCTCCTTACCTGGATGTGACAAGCTGTGCCTTCCCCTGGGGGCAGGGATTGTGAGCAAGTACCCGCCTCTATCACCTACTGAGCACACTTCCCTCCCCACACAAAACTAAACAAACAACAGTCCAATTTTCTCAGTCTTCTCCAGTCTCTGGCAGCTACTCTCTTCTCCTGGGTAAAACTATCCCTTTTCAGGTCCAATCACTGACACAGTCCTCTGCGTTCAGGGATAACTCTGTCTTTTGGTGCGAAATTGCTAAACACAGACATGGGTGGAGTTTTCTTCAGGACATTCAAGGAGGCTGGCGCGGGGTGTGTAAAAAAGAATTGAAAGTGATAGGGCACAAAGGCTTACCTGACCTGGAGGGCAAAAGTGGGAGGGGATGAAAAACAAAATCACTTTTTCTTTTTTTTTTTTGCCACTCTCTTCTAGAAAGGAGAACGAGATAGACGTTAATTACACTGTGTATTTTCTTTCCACACTTAATCTTTATTTGTGGTTCTCTCTGGTGTTTCATCAAGCGGGAAGGAATACTGAAATGACTAAAGATCCAGCTAACACCAACCAATACTCTAGGATACATATGTCATTAAGGAGAAATATTTTCACTAGATGATCAGTTTTCAAAATATTGTTGGGGAAAATGCTAAGAGGTGTCTCATCTCCCCAGAGTTTGTTTTTAGTATTCAGAGGGGAGGGGGTGGGAAGGCAGATGGAATATATGAAGGAGATTAAGAGGTACAAGCTTCCAGCTATAAAATAAATAAGTCACAGGGATATAATGTACACATAGAGAATACAGTCAATAATATTGTAACAAGTTTGTATGGTGGCAGATGGTACTGGTCTTACTGCAGTGATCATTTCATAATGTATGAAAATATGGAAGCTCTAGGTTGTACATCTGAAACTAATATAATATTGTATGTTAATTATAACTCAATTAAAAATAATTCTAGGAAACAGTGTCTGCTGTACTCCCCTTGTAGAGAGCCACATTCATATTTTAAAGACTATTTTAAATCTTGATATAAAGAATCCTATTCAACATTGCTTAACTCATTGTTTGCCAATTTCATTTATGTCCCCACCCCCTTCAGGAAGAATCTATACATTATTGATCTTAGAGGTTGTGTTAATATTTTGAATATTTTGATTTGGAAAAGATGCTAGACCTGCCTTTGCCTCCCCCACCCCAATTTGTAAATGCATAAATGCATGTTTGGGGCTTGATAACCCCTCTTCAAAGATGCTCTGGAGACATTGGCAGAACTAAATTTCTTGGCTCCAATCTCATGTTGATTCTGGGGAAAGACATTGCAATTTGGAAGTAAAAATAGCTTGGGAGATTGTAAACGGCAAAAGCAGAGGGAAAAGGAGGCAGAAAATGATAAGAAATATAGCTAAATATTTATATATACAAAAAATGAAAATATGAAAAACGTTCCTTCTGAAATACATAAATAAGCTCAAGACAGAGTAGGCAGATGGAGTCAGTAATTACAGGTTCCTAACGTATCTAAAATTCCCAGAGAATGAGAGTGTTGCTACTAATTTTGTAGCTTCACAGTTTATAGCTTGTTGCTGTTTATAACAGGCTCTACTCCATTAACACTTGCTGTTCCAGTTAGATAGCTTGCATTTTAAAAATATACCTAGGGCTTCCCTGGTGGCGCAGTGGTTGAGAATAAATAAAATTAAAAAAATAAAAATAAAAATATACCTAGCAGAGCAAAGCAGCCCAATTGCTGACCTACTTAGACTATTTATGTGAAAATTCGATGTAAACTAAGGTTATTATGTGTGTGTTATAATGCTTTGTATTACTGTCATCCTCATTAGGGTTACAGGCAGTTGTGGTGTCATAGAAAAGACCCTGGACGTGGAATCTCAGTTCATTTCCACACATATTAATTGAATGCCTTCTCTGCTTGGGCACACTTCTGACTTCTTGGGGTACGTTAGTGAATAAAATAGACTTAGATTTCTGCCCTTGTGGAGCTTTCATTCTGGTAGGAGTTGGGGAGATGGAAAATAAATAAACAAAATGAATAAGTAAATTATATACTATATGAGACAGCGATAATGGACATGATAAGAAAGGAGATTGTCTTGGGTAAATGGATTTATCAATAGAATAGTCAAAGCAATGCTGGTGGAGAGCGTGCCATGGGGGCAAGACTGAAGGGGTTGGCCATGTGGGTGTCTGCGGGAAGGAGAGAGGGAACAGTCAGTGCGAAAGCTGTGAGGGAGGAGAATGTTGGATCTGTTAAGGAAAAGCAGGAGGTGAGCATGGCTGGAACTGGCCAAGAGGGTGGGAGAGCTGTAAGCCGTGCAGTCAGAGAGGGGACACAGGGAGACACAGACAGCCTTGTTGGTCATCATCAAATTCTTGCTTTTTACCCTGCAGGAAATTGGGATTTGTTTCAGGAGTGCAAAGGAATGCAATAAATTGACTTCCATTTCAATTTGACCTGAGTGTTAAAGGATTAAAATTCTCTTTAGATTATATGGGTTCATATTTTCTTTTCTGTGTATGGTAATAGAAAAAAAATATCCATTTCAACTACCTAGCTCTTAAACAAGAGGGAGTGGGTAGGGTGTATTTATTTTAACCAACAGAATTCTTTTTTGGAAAAGCACTAGAACATTTCATGAAAGGGGTGCCATGCCAGGTCCACCATATTTTCCCCACTGCCACACAGAGATTTAGTTTGTCTTCCCAGGTGTTGAGTTAAGAAAGTAATCTCAGAGATAGCTTCTCTGATGGTGAGAAAGGTGCCACAGGAACCCCAGTCCCTGCCCTCACATGGGCAACTCCTACCCCATTTCCACTGTCAAGGCTATAATTCTATTCTTTTGACCCTCATCTCCCCATGCCCTTCAAACTCAAGACCAACCAGAGAAAGCCAAATTTGCTTTGGCACAATCATATGAGAAGTCCCCTTGTCTGGATAGTCTGGTTCCACCTTCCCCATGCCAACAACTTCCAATCAGGCACACCTGAAGCCTTCTCTCTCTCTCTCTCTCTCGCTCTCGCTCTCTCTCTCTCTCTCTTTCTTTATAAAGCTTTCACACTTCCCTGCCTGCATTGGAGTCTCTGCCAAGGGCAAGCCATGGTGGCTGTCTCACTTGCTGATGGTATAGCCCATTTTCATTTGCACTCTGTTTGTTTACACAGAACCATCTCCCTTCCCCCACAAACATGGAGGTAAAGCTAGAGAAACCTTGCTGATGGTATAGCCCATTTTCATTTGCACTCTGTTTACACAGAACCATCTCCCTTCCCCCACAAACATGGAGGTAAAGCTAGAGAAGGGCAGAGAGAAGAGAAGCATCCCAGGAGAAAACACGCCAGTTCTGCCTCTGTAGCTTCTCTCAGTTGTGGATAAAGTGGCAGATCGGGCAGCTGGGGTCGGCTGACCTCTCCTCTTGTCTCCCACGAGGCTCTTGGTAGCCTTTTAAAGCTTCCTCTCCTCGGTTTATTTGTAGTCAATATTTGAAAGGGCCGTCAATATTTGTGAGCTGCGTTAACTGAACCTATTGAGAGACCCCTGGGGCAGTTTGCACGTTCCATCTTCTACTGCACAAAGTCCCGTTGCCCCAGCGAGCCCTGCACGCGCAGTGACATGAACTTCTAGTGCAGCTTGCACACTGCTCTTTGCATCCCTTTCCTCCTCTTGCTTCTTAGGCTCCATGGAGCTGGTGGTCTTCACAGCCCATGTAAGTGTGGCAAGCGAGGCTTGGCCTCTCAAAATTCTTTTTCTTTATCACAGCCTCCGCTGCCCACCACAGGTTTGAGCATCTCTACTCAGCTTTGCCTTCAGGTTCATTCAGGATGCTTCAGACAAGCCCGAAACAGGGATGTCTGTGTGTAAACCTGAAGGAGAATTTGTAGCACTTGGCAATGGCCCCCTGCCAGCCTTGGTTGTTGTCAGAGGGAGAGGCTTGGGTCCCACCACAGGACAAATTCTGCTGGTCACAACTGTCAGAGCCACCCAACATGGAAAGGTTCCTTTGGACACACCCAAAGGATTTGGCTGAGTCTAGGGTGTTGGTGGGGAAGCTGCAGTTTGCTGAGGGGAGAGGGGGTTCTTTTCTCTCTCCAGACAAGGAAGGGGGCTGGCAGACATGGACTTACTTATTGGAAGAAATAAAAATCACTGGAAAGGTAAATACGTGGTAAGTATATGATCATGTGAAAATACAGTGTTGCCACAAACCTTCGATTTGTAAGAGACACAATATTGCAAATCACAATAAAAATAAAGCACCATACAATGAGCTGTGCCTGTACAAAGGAAAACTGGTGCATTCGTCTCTACCAGAGCATAACAAATTATCACAAACTTAGTGGCTTAAAGCAGAACAAATTTGTTGTATCACAGTACCTGTGGGTCAGAAGTCCAGATATGGATTAGCTGAATCCTGTACTCAGGTACTTAATAAACTGAAATAAAAGTGCCTTCCAAGGCTGCAGTCTCATCTGAGTTTTGGGATTCTCTTCCAAGCTTACTAGCTGTTGATAGAATTGTTTCTTGTGGTTGTAGGACTGAGACTCTGGGCTCCTAGAGGCCACTCACCATTTCCTGCCACATGGCATTCTCGACAACATGGCAGTTTACTCCCTTCAGAGCCAATGGCAGAGCATCTGCTGCTTCTTTTCTCCCTTTTTAAGGGTTTACCTGATTAGCTCAGACCTACCCAGGATAATTATCCTCTTGATTAACTCAAAATCAACTAACAGAGAACTTTAGTTACATCTGCAAAATTCCTTCACCTTTGCCATACAACATAAAACCTAATCCCATCATATTTGCTGGTCAACTCTCGGGGAGGACATTACTCAAGGGTGTGAGTCATTAGGGGTCATCTTCAAATTCTTCTTACCACAGATGAAATGAGCATGGTAATCTCAAAGTAGATTTCTGAAGAAAATTACTTGGAATAAACAGGAATATTGATAAAGGATTAATTCAGCAAGAGTACATGGTAATCTTACATTTGTGTGCATCGAAGAACAAAAACAAAATAAACACATGTGCACCTAAGAAGCGAAAATTGATAGAACTATAAAGAAAAATAGAGAAATCCGGTTTTCTTTGGAGACTTCACCACTCCTCACACAGTAATCAATAGAACAAGTAAACAGAAAATCAAGACGTAAAAGAACTGAACCAAATGGATATAACTGACATTTAGAGAACATTTCGCCACCGAGAGCACAATATACATTTTTTCAAGTGTGCGTAGAACATTCACAAGATATTCCATATTCTTGTCCATAAAACACATTTAAAAGAATAGAAATCATACATGGTATGTTCTCTAACTATAATAAACCTATTAGAAATTAATAATAGAAAGATATCTAGAATAACTCCAAATAATTTGAAATTAAACAATAGTCTTCCAAATAATCTATAGATCAAAGGGGAAGTTCCAAGGGAAACTAGGAAATATTTTTAGTTAAAATGAGAATGCAACATATTAGGGGATAGCAAGAGCTACTTTTGTATTTTATGTTCTCTCTAATTGAAGTCCTGATTCACATTCTCCAAATATTGCTTTACATTGATATCAGAACTAGACTGGCTTCCCTTGTTTTTGTTATCAAAATTTTGATACCTAAATTGGGTTAACCAGGTGTGCATTCTACCTTTCAAAACAAGGCTGGGGACCTTCCCTGGTGGCGCAGTGGTTGAGAGTCCGCCTGTCGATGCAGGGGACGCGGGCTCGAGCCCCGGTCCGCGAGGATCCCGCATGCCGCGGAGCGGCTGGGCCCGTGAGCCATGGCCGCTGAGCCTGCGCGTCCGGAGCCTGTGCTCCACAGCGGGAGAGGCCACAACAGTGAGAGGCCCACGTACCACAAAAAAAAAAAAAAAAAAAAAAGGCTGGGGCAACCTTTATTTATTTTGGAATCTGTTACGTACTAGGCTTTCATAAATACTTTGAATTTTTTACCATAGGCAGATGTTTCAATATGATTATTTTATTCTTAGAGCACAAAGTTTCTTTTCATAAATATAATAGAATCTTATCAGTTAGGAAACTGAAATCTAAGGACATGTGCCAATTAGGAATATAGCTGAGACTAGAGAGAAACAATTGTTCAGATTCCCTATGTGTCATCTTTCCATTGGATTATCTTAATCTGCTTTTAAACCAAAGAATAATTTCACATGGCTCAAAACATCATCTAAAATTGTTCTTTGTTTATGTAGTAAATTCAATGGCCAGTTGGTAACTCTTTCCATAACTGATTCTTCTATTCTCTCCTACAACACTTATTCTTCCTAACTCACTATTCCTTATATGAGTTGCAAGATTTAGAGAAAGACAATTCATTTAAAATTCCCCACAAAGAAAATAACTCTAAAATGACTAACATATTTTCATATTTAAAAGCTTCACCTCCTTGATTTCCCTTTCCAATCTTTATATTAATTCTTCATGACTCTTCTAACTTTTTTAAGAAGGCCACCTCCACCACCATCATCATCCTCATTTATTATCACCATTTTTCCTAATCCTTATTGAGGATTTATTAAATATATGCAAAGTTCTAATGCTTGACCTGCATTATCTAATTTAATTGTCACAAAAACCTCAAGTGACAACACTGAAATTTCACTCATTCTTCTAGGTTGGATCAGAGTTCGTGAGACTATCTGGAGAGATGAACTCAATTTCCAGTTTGTTTGTTTTTTTTTCAAAAAAATAAAAAAGCTTCTAAGTCAGAGTAAACATAGCTCCATATCTACAAATTGCCCTGAAGGAAGCCCCCATCTTCCTGACAAATCTTTTATTTTTGAATGTTTGTTCTCATTACAGACATCTATTTGTTTCATTTTCAAGAGAAGAAAGATGAAATTATTGTATTTATCCTTTTCTTCTATTATTTCTTTTTCATTTGGAAATCTCCTACAGTCAACAGACCCACAAAGGAAGGTCTATAATTCCAGAGAGGCAGCACCAACATGGCACCATGGAGATGTGGCTGCAGAATCAGACATCTGGGCATGGGATAAACACCAGAAGAACCATACTAGAGTCAAGAAGTACTAAACGTGGCATACCTCAATTCCCAGTTGATGGTGAGGCTTTGGAAATTGGTCTTTGGAGGAGTTCCATTTTGCTGCCTCTAGAGGCTGCTTGGCTAATGGTTTTCACAATGTTTGTGGACCTATTGGTTGTCAAGGCTATCTTAAGTCTGGCAGGAGGGGGATGGAAATAGTACAAGCTAAAACATAAGAAAGCTTGCTTTTCTTATTGATATTTATCCATTTTTCTTGAAAAAATACTACCTGTTGCATGTTTTTGTTTAATTTCCAGAGTTCTGAAAAATTTTGATATTGACAATTATTCTTAAAGTGCTCTCATTGCTTTTACAGTGAAAATTTTCATGGATCTTTCAATTTTCAGAGTAATCTCTTCCATTCCTACTGACATCTTTTCTTTTTTGTTATTATGAACATAGCTCCTGTGAAATTCCTTTGCATGTCTTTTTATAAATATATTTTTACTTATCTTCAATAAATACTGAGGTTAGTGTTGGGTAGGTGTTTATTCAGCTTTACTGATTTTCCAAACTGATAGTGTACATTTCACCTTTTTGGTTATATATATTCATAGGTCTTTTATTCATTTGGATTATAAATGGAATTGTTTTCTTAACTTCCTTTGCATGTTTTTTATTGCTGGTGTAAAAGAAACACAACTGATTTTTGTATGTTGATATGAATTTGATGAATAAATATTTGATGGATAAATAATTAGCTCTAGTAGTTTGGGGTGGATTCTTTAGTATTTTCTATATGTAGGATCATTTTATCTAAATAGAGATAGTTTTACTTCTTCCTTTCTAATTTAGATACACTTTATTTTTGTCCTTGCCTGATTACTTTGGCTAGGACTTATTGTACAATATTGAATAGCAGTGGTAAATGCATCCTTGTCTTGTATTTGATTTTAGGGGAAACACTTTTAGTCTTTCAATACTGAGTATGAGTTGAGCTGTGGGTTTTTGGTCAATGCCCTTTATCATGTCTTTTGGGTTCCTGTACTCAAGTCCAATGTGTGTGTTGGGTGGAGGGTGGGCAGTGGCTTTCTCCGTCTCAGAAACTAGCAAGGTGCTGAGAATTCAACTCAATTCTGACACTATCTATCTTGAGACAGCATCAGATTCCACAGGTTAAGGACTCAGTCTTATAAGACTGCCTCCACCCACACACTCCAGACATGTCACAAGCCCAGGTGCTTCTGATGGACTGGCTACAGACTGGAAGTTCCAAAGACCCTCTCCTTGGATTTCAGATGCCAGTGGCAAGTCCAGGTTGTTACTTGTTCTTCTGATCAACTATCAATCGTAGGTTCCCATGACCCCTTTTCGGGGTTCAATTAATTTGCTACAGTGGATCACAGAACTCAGAGAAACATTTTAGAATGTTTAGAAACTATATCAGGACTTCCCTGGTGGTGCAGTGGTTAAGAATCCACCTGCCAATGCAGGGAACACGGGTTCGATCCCTCATCTGGGAAGATCCCACATGCCATGGAGCAACTAAGCCCGTGCACCACAACTACTGAGCCTGCACTCTAGAGCCCATGAGCCACAACTACTGAGCCCACGAGCTACAACTACTGAAGCCCGCGTGCCTAGAGTCTGTGCTCCACAACAAGACAAGCCACTGCAATGAGAAACCCACGCACCACAATGAAGAGTAGCCCTCACTCGCCACAACTAGAGAAAGCCCGCGTGCAGCAATGAAGACCCAATGCAGCCAAAAATAAATAAATAAATAAATAAATTTATTTATTTATTTATTAAAAATTAAAAAGAACGTGGTTTCAAGTCCCAATCTGGATTTTGGAAAAAAAAGAAAGAAAGAAAAAAAGAAACTAGATCACCAGTTTATTATAAAAGGATATAATACAGGAACAGCCAGATGGAAGAGCTGCATAGGGCAAGGCATGTGGAATGGGGCACAGAGATCCTATACCATCTTGGAACATGCCATTCTCCCCAGATCTCTATAGATTCACCAACCTGGAAGCTCTTTGTACCTCGTCCTTTTGGGTTTTTATGGAGGCTTCACAGAGTACCTCATTGGTCCTTGGTGACTGAGTCAACCCCCAGCCCCTCTGCCCTCCCCAGAGGTTAGGGGGTGGGACAGCAAGTTCTAACCATCCAGTCATTTGGTCTGGTAGGCTCCACTGCCAACCACCCTCATCCTTAGGTGCTTTCTAAAAGTCACCTCATTAGCATAAGAAAAGATACCTTTGTGACTCTCACCACTGAGTAAATTCCAAGGGTTTTAGGAACTCCCTGCCAGAAACAGAGACTAAGACCAAATGTATATATTTCTTAGAATATATTACAATATCATATCATGTTAAGGAATTTCCTTTCTAGTCCTAGTTTTCTGAGTGTTTTTATCATGAAATTGTGTTGAAGTTAAATGCTTTTTCTACATTATTGAGATAATCATGTGTTTTTATATTCCTTCATTCTATTAATATGGTGCATTAAATTTCTTGTGTTGAATCGCCCTATATTGCTGGGATAAATCTTACTTGCCCATAACATATAATATTTTTAATGTGCTGTTGATTTGTTTTGTTAATATTTGTTGAGGATTTTTGTGTCCATATTGATAAGGGATACTTGTCTATAGCTTTTATGTGTAGTATATTTGTCTTTGGTTTCAGGCAAATATTAGCCTCATGGAATGTGTTAAGAATTGGTCTCTCCTTTCATATTTTTTGGAAGTATTTGAGTAGGACTTAGTGTTACTTGTTTTTAAAATATTTGGTAGAATTCACCAGAGAAGCCATCTGGTCCTGAACTTTTCTATGTTGGGAGATTTTGCTTATGAATTCAATCTCTTTATTTGTTATAAGTCTGTTCATATGTTCTGTATATTCTTGAGTAAGTTTTTATAATTTTTGTGTTTCTAGGAATTTGTTCATTTTATCCATATTATCTACTTTGTTGACAATTGTTTTTAGTAGTCTCTTATAAATCTTTTAATTTTTATCCAATCAGCTGTAATGTAATGTCCTTACTTTCATTCATTTCTGAATTTAGTTATTTGTGTTTTTTCTCTTTTTCTTAGTGGATCTAGCTAAAGTTTTGTCAATTTTGTTGATTTTTTCAAAGAAACATCTCTTGGTTTCATTAATTCTATTGTTTTTCTATTCTTTATTTAATTTACTTCCTCTCTTGTCTTTATCTTCTTCCTCCTACAGGGAACAGAACTACCAGATACCTATCAGATGTTGAATTTAACAGAAAGGAGATTTCAAAGTAGCCATTCTAAATATGTTCACAGAACTAAAGGAAAGTATTATTAAAGAGTAAATGAAGGTATGATGACAGTGTCATAACAACTGGAGAATATCAATAAAGAGATGGAAATTCTAAAAAAGAACTGAATGTAAATTTTGGACTTGGAAAGTACAATAACTCAAACAAAACTTAACTAGAGGGACTCAGCATTAGAATTGAACTGATAAAAGAATTAATAAACTTTAGAGATTATCCAGCCCATAGAACAGAGGGAAAAAAGAGTGAAAACAAATGAGAGAATTGTAGGGCACCAAATCAGAGAATTGTAGGGCACCATTAGTTATACCAGTATACTTTTAAGGGAAGTAACAGAAGGAAAGGAGAGAGAGAAAGGAAAAGAAAAAAATATTCAAGAAATATGACAGACAAGTTATTAAATTATTTAAAATAAATAACCAATACATCCTGGAAACTCAATAGACTCCAAGTAGTATAAAGAAAAGAGACTCATAAAATGACACATCAAGTAAACGTGCTGAAAGTCAAAGACAAGGGAAAAACTTGAAAGCAGCAAGAGAAAAAGAATATGTCACTTACAAGCAAGTCCCAGTAAAATTAACAGTTGACGTCTCAGAAGAAACAATGGTGTTCAAAAGTAGTTGAAAATTGGCACCAATCTTTACTTACTTACACTTCTTTCAGAACATTACAAGAAAATAAAGTTTACATTTAAAATTTTATTGACTGTATTTTCACACTTCCCAGCTCCTCTAGAACTTCCTACTCTCCATCCACATGTTCCACTTTACCAAAATCTTTCTATGAAAGCCCAGTCTACCTGCCTCTTGTCTTTTGTTCCTTCCCCCTTTTGATTTTCATCTCTTTTTTTTTTTTTTTTTTTTTTTTTTTTTTTTTTTTTTTGCGGTCCGCGGGCCTCTCACTGTCGTGGCCTCTCCCGTTGCAGAGCACAGGCTCCGGCGGCGCAGGCTTAGCAGCCGTGGCTTACGGGCCCAGCCGCTCTGTGGCACGTGGGATCTTCCCGGACCGGGGCACGAACCCGTGTCCCCTGCATCGGCAGGCGGACTCTCAATCACTGCGCCACCAGGGAAGCCCTGATTTTCATCTCTTTAATGTTGTGTAGCTGTACCTATTCCAAAACTCAACTGACAAAAGAAATAAGAACGCTCTTTAGGATATAGGATAACATTGAACTAACCAGGTAAATATTAAATTATTTTTGCTAAGATGGGTTGGACTGTGGGAGTACAAGGACCACTGAAGAGAAGTAAAGGTTAATCTGTGGGGCATGACTAATTCAGGGGTTATGTGGGTCTTCACTTTGGAAGAGATGTTTGAACCAACATCTGAAGGATGACTAACATTAGCTGAGTGAAGAATGGAAAAATACATTTCAAGAGGATTACTGGCCCAAATACCCTGAGGTAGGAATGAGAATGATGCAATGGAAAAGCAGAAAAAGAGAGCTTTGTTGATTGAAAAGCAATGAGTAAAGTTTAAAATAACTGAGGTAGCATTTGTGGTATAGACAGGGACCAGAGGTGTTAGACTTTGTAATACATATTAAGCAATGTTTTTCTCTATATTCCTTTCTACAGCTGACATTCAATGACTCTAACTCCTTCATCATGAATGATTAACCTACTCTCATTGACCTACATGGACAGGATCCATTGAAGTGAAATATCTTAATTCAGAAGGTTCCAAAGGAATGTGGTTTTATTATTTTTAAGCATAGACAGAAATTGGAAATGTTCACATAGTGCTTCTTGCAAGTCCTAGAGAGATGTTTAATGGGGTGGATGAGGCTCATCAGTAATTAGTAGCAACGTTTGCATATAATTAGTCCTTGGACGCCTTATAAACCAATTCTATTTAGAAAACTTCAAAGTTGTGTTTATACTTTTCAATATATAATTATTTTTCATAAAGAAAACCACATTTCTGTTAAATTTCAAATACGGGAAGGAGTTAAAGAGGTTTTACTAACATCATTTGTCTCATCTGGAAGGCTCTAAGTGCATATGCAGAATCTCCTAGAGGAGAATCAGTTTGGACTCCAGATTAGTGACTGAGGAAGCTTCTCTTCCTGAGGTCAAACAAATAAACAAACATAGAATTTCCTTCACCTGATTTAAACAAGCCTTGTATATCTGCTCCATCCATCACCCAGCATTTGTATTTTCTCTACTTTGGAAATCTTTGTCCTGATTTTATCTCATGCTACACACTGGGAATGAGGAAAGGGAATGGGGGAGGAGGAGGTATAAGAAAAATTATTGTGCTGGTTGCTCAAACTTGCTCCCCCAGCAAAAGGCCATATATATTATGTGATTGTGTAAGGGGAGAGGGTCTGTTTTATTGAGCATAAGTGTGTGAGGTTTTGTGGACATAAGTATGTTGAGTCTCAGTATTTTTATATTTTTGGTGATTTTTGCATTTGATTCAGTGTAAGAGTCGTGAATATATGTGATATCTATCTATAGATATATAGATATTTTAAAATGTATTCATAATACAATAAACTAAGATTGTTCTGGTCTATATATTGCCAGTCCTTTTTCTTTGGCTGTCTGCCTGTGAGAGGCTTATGAAATGGTGACTAAATCACTTGTGTTTGAAATGTCTGCCTACCCCTACTTATTTCCTGTTTTTTAATTGTTACTGATGAACCTGTTAGTCAGTCAACAACATTCATTGATTTTACTGTGCTGAGAAGGAAGAGGTGCTAAATATGGAAACCTTGACTTCAGAGAAATAGCAGGAATCAAATTGCTAAATATAGTCTGCCCTCTTGAGTAAACAAATAAAGGCAATCTTTTTAAGAACACTCAAAAATGAAAGGGTGAAGACTAGTGTTCTTGCAGAGAGGGATTATAATTCCTTTTTTCTAAATCCCATTTTGTGGGCTATTATATGTCAAGAAGGTTGTTAGTTGGTTGACTTGCATTTTGAGCTAGTGGACAGCCCATAAACTCCCATTCTCTATTCTTTTTTCTCACCACTGAATACTGTAGGATATGACATTAGTGAACTGTTCCTTTCCTATTTGGCAGTCTCCATTATACAGAGAGAAAAGAAAAAGCATAAGAAGGGGAGAAGGAAGGAAGGAAAAGGTGAACTTCAGGAAGAAAGGCACTGGAGTGTGTACAGTCTGAAAAGGTAAGAGCACGGAAGTAGGAAACCAGAGGTCTAGATTCTAGTAATTACTTGGCAAATTCAATATATGCAATTATATCCTCTAACCCTTCTGTTAGTAGAATGAAGTGTTTATCCTCAGTTTTCAAAATGAATTCTGTGGAAGTACCTCACAGGTCACCTCAGAAGATAAGGGGATTTTTATCTATTTCATGGTAGGAATTTGATTGGGAAAAGACTCTGTCCCTAATATTTGAAAATCCTTGATAAAGTGCTCTCTCAGACTCTGTCTGGTTTCAAAACACTCATGATTGAGCGTTCTAGGAAGGCTTGACCTGTCACGGCATGGCTTTTGGAAACCAGAAGGGATACTCTTATTTCATCACAGTCTGGTTTCTTGAAAGTGACAGATTCCGCTTATAGTCTCCAGGAATTCAGAAAGAAAATGATATTTTTTAAAATACCACAGGAAAAATATTTTAAAGATTTTGGTGATCTCAAATGAGGCATAATACTCACAAAATCTCATTGGTAAGATCACTTGAACTGCCCCCCTTTCTGACTCTCCTAGTACCTAGATTCTTTGTTTTACATCAGAGTCCATTCCATAGTCAATAATATGATCACTGCTTTGCATATATTTCAACTTCCTCGTCCCTCTCTCTAGAGTTATTCTATTCTTGTATCAAAATCACTGTCCTGCTGAAATATAACTCCTCCCCTACTCAGGGGGAGTAGCTAAATGTGGCTGGAGAAAAAACATTTTAACATATTTTAATATGTTTAACCACTCAGGTTAAAATATAGCCATAAATGTCAAGCACACCCTTTATTGCTCAGCAGTCAAACTACATTTCCCTAGTCCATTCACTTTTTTAACTTATTTTTTTATTGAAGTATAGTTGCTGTACTATATTATATAAGTTACAGGTGTACATACTGATTCACAATTTTTAATGGTTATACTCCATTTATAGTTACTTAAAAATATTGGCTATATTCCACGTGTTGTACAATACATCCTTGTATCTTAATTTATACCTAATAGTTTGTACCTCTTAATTCCCTACTCCTGTATTGCTCCTCCCTCTTCCCTTTCCCCACTGGTAACCACTTGTTTGTTCTCTATATCTGTGAGTCTGCTTCTTTTTTGTTTTATTCACTAATTTGTTGTATCTTTTAGATTCTACATATAAGTGATATCAGAATGTAGTCATTCATTTTATTACTTGCCCAGAGGGTTATTTCACACATTCCTTTCTCTCTTCAAACTCCATTCCCACTCTGCTTTCTACTTCACTAGGAAGCCATCAGAGGAGAACTTCCCCAAATTTCCTCTTCCACAGCTACTCACATGCTAACATTTGTGTCCAGGCACTTGGCCATCTATTATGACAGAGGAATTATTCATGATCCTATTTTAATGCCAACGCCTCCATATCTGAACTATGTACTACCCTTTCATCAATTCAAGAACTTCACTCAAAAAACCCCCATCTTCTATGTCATCATTATTTCCAGCTCTCCTGATTTATTACACCAGCATTCAAACATACTGGTATCTCTTCTATCTTAGAAATAAAGTCTCCTGATCTCACTTCTCCTTCAACTACCATGCCATTTCTCTATTCCCCTTTATAGCAAAATGTCTAAAAATATTATCTCTGCCCATAAGGCTCTTCCCTTTCATTATTTCAAACACACTCCATTCAAACTCTTCACACCACCTTCCTCAAACTGCTCTTACTCAGGTCTCCAATAACCTCCATGTGCTAAATCCAATAATGTATCCTGAGTCCTCATTTTACTTGACCCATCTTCAGCGTTTACCCAGATTATCACTCCCTCTTCCTGTAAACTGTCTATTTAGTTTCTGGGATACCATGTGCTTGTGGTTCTCTTCCTTCCTACTCATCCGTTTCTTCTCAATCTGTCTTGCAGGTTCCTCTTCTACTTTTTCAGACACTTTACCTTTGATGTGACTCAGAACTCAATTCTTAGACCTTTTCTCCTCTCCATCTACATTCACTAACAGGATGAAACCATGTCTAGAATCATGGCTTTAAATACTATTTATATGCTAATGATTCCTAGGTGGATTGTCTCCTTGGAAGTCCTCAGATATCCAATCAGTATGTTGTTCTTAAAATTTTATGTCCATTTCCTACTTGACATCTCCACTTGGATATCTAATGAACATCCCACAATTATTCTGTCCAAAGCAGAACTATTAACTTTCCAGCCCACCCCCAAACATACTGCACTAACACTTTTTTCATGTCACTGAATGACACACAACTCTATTCTTTCATTAGACCAGAAATCATTGCCTTCTTAATTTCTCTCACATCCTGCATTCGTCCAATAGAAAGACCTCCACTTAAACTTTATATCCAGAATCACTTCATTTTACACTTTCTCCAATCCAAGCTACTATCATTGCTTTCATGGATTATTGCAATTGATTTCCAACTGACTTACCTACTTTTACCTTTGCCCTCTACAGTCTATTCTCAGAACAATGGCCAGGATTATCATATTAAAAGGTACCTATGTCCTGCCACTCCTCTGCTCAGAACATTGTGATCTTCTCCACACACTCAAAAATAAAAGCCAAAGCCCTTATAATAGCTTGTGAGACCCTATAAAACCTAACTCTATTCTCTCTCTGACCTCATCTTCTACTCTTCTCTCCTCACTCCATACAGACACCCTGGCCTCCTCATTGTTTAAGTATATGCCAAACATATATGCTACTGCTTCAGAATTTTGTACAGTCATTTTTTTCTGCCTGTAATTCTCCCCAGAGAGCTACACGTCTCACTACTTCACCTCTTCAAGACTGTTATAATGTTAATTTCCCAGTGATCCCACCCTGACCATTACTATTTAAAACTGCACACCCAACAACCAGCACTCTTAAACCCAAAGCCTTTGTATAAATCAACTATTAAAAAAAAAAAGAATCACTCTAGATCTTTAAAATAGAGGACACTTAATACAGGGAATTGGTGACAAAGTTGATGGAAGAGCTGAAAAGCCAAAAAGAGGATGGAAATGCAGCCCAGACATTAGCCATTTCATAAGACTAGGAAGAAAAGCAAAGGGTTACCAGAGCTCAGGATCTGAAGCTGTCTGGTGTGAGTTAAAACCATGACAGAGGCTGCCCAGCTATAGCTGGGACTGTAGGAGAAGGGACTATTGGCTAGGTGCACCAGAAAGCAGAGAGATGTAGAAGGAGAAACATTGAAATTCTTTCTGCCTCCAAAATTCCATTGTTTCACGATGGGCACATCCAGACAAAACCCAGAAGGCCAGGAGGCTTGAGAAATGTTGTTCCCTGTAATTCATAGTAAAACTGATATGAGCAGAGAGTAAGTATGCAGGTGACTTGCACCTACTGTCTTCTAAGTGTTCCAGATAATGCAATTGGTTTACAATCTCTCTACCCCCACAAGATCAAAGGTCCACAGGGGCAAGGATTTCTTTCCATTTTACTCACTAGGATATCCCTAGCACTTAGAAATGTGCCTGCCACGTAGTAGATGCTAAACATGTTTGCTGAATTAGTGACTAAGGCAGAATATGAGGGTGGAGAAATGTATTTGCTTCTTAACCTCACTGTCAACTACAAATGGGCACTTGCCATCTACCTCTACTAGGATTAAACCATGAGGCACTGCAGCTGCTGTCAACACCCCCTGAAAGGAGTTCAGGGTAGAGATCAGAAATGAGGCACTCTGTGCTCTGGAAAAAACTGGTGGAACAGGTCTTCAGATAGTTAGATATTTTCAGGAGACAACTTTATGAGCCCAATTCTTGCATCTCCTCATATCTAGAAAGGCACTAAAATCCTTCATGCTTCAAGCAGACGAAATCCTTCATCTGCTGCCCATGACTAGCAGTAACCTTCACGAGACTAGCAGAAAGCTTCTGCAAAAAAAATTGTGCTGATTGCATGTACTCCCTCTTCACCAAAATCACATATATACTGACCTTCCCTCCTACCTCTTTGGAGCAATTTCTCAGAGCTCTCTGAAATGATGTCCCCCCGGGTTACAGTCTTCACTTTGCCCCAAATAAAACAACTCACAGTTCTCATGTTGTGCTTTTTAGTTGGCATCACCATGAAACTGGTTAATCATTTTTATGAGTTAAACTTATCTACCCAAAGTAAAAAAAATTATTCACTAGAAATCACCCATAAGGATTTATTGTAGAATAGGTTATCAGAGTTAAAAAAAACTAAAGTTCCAAGTAGGTGGAATGCAGAAGATGGAAGCATAACACAGCTGCCCTCCACAGACCACTTTTGAAGATATATAGAAGTGGTATTTTGTGGACTGGAGAAAGAAAGAAAGGAAAATACCTGTTCAGGTATCAGAGAGACTTTCAGATGGGGAGGTATATGGAGTGAAGATAGAGAGAAAAAGAGCTTTTCAAGCAGCTGTGCATTAAGGGATACAGTAATGAATAATAAGGGACTGAAGAATTTTGGGACATGTGACAGTGGACTAAGAATTAAGCCCTTTAACAGATTATCAGTGATGACAGTAAAAACAGAATAACCTTAACTACCTGTTTCTCTGAACTACTTCTTTGAATTTGACAGTGACAAGACTGGGGCATGAGTGGCTCCTGGATTAATATGGTTATAACTCACATAAATATATGTCATTTTTATTCACAAGATATGCATGTTGCATGGCACCAGGACTTAGTTTAGAAACTAGATCTTCCTCAGTATACCATAGATTAATCAACATGGACTGTTCATATGAATCTTATTTGTTCTCATTAATTTATTCAGCACAAATGCTAGCATTACAACAGTGACACAATTCTTGCTCTCAAGAAGAAAACAGGTGAGGATCTATGGGATCCAAAAAAATAGAGGAAAAGTTTAATATTAGAAAGCACAGTATAAATTATAAAAAGCTATGTAATTATTCTTTTCTCATGTAATAAGTTTCTAGTAGTAACCCTCATCTCCATCATAGTTAGTACCTAATTACTACTATCTTCTTTATCAAACAAATCAAAATTTTAGGGTTAACGTGGAAAGTGTTCTTTCAAGAGAAAAGGTGACTTCTTGGCTCTGGTGGAGAAACAGCCTTTAAAACTCCCTATATACACCTAATAGCAGACTTTTTTCTTTCCTCTTTGATTCCTCTCAACTTAAGTCCTGAAATGTTTAATGTACACCCCTGAGCCTTCATTTATAAGTTTTGTGAGAACATAGTGATCAATTCCACGTTATTTCCTAAAATCCAGAGACTCAAGAATTTAAGTGCAATAAGAGACCTATTAATGCTCTTCTAAGAAACTTCTAAAATAGAAAAAATAGCTTCAACTCGTTCCTCTTTCTGCTTTGCCTCTCTGCAGTAATTGGTGAAGGCATTTTCCCCCTCACTTAGCCATTGTCCTCCATTGCAATATTTTCTTGGAGTTCTTACTTTCCTCCCCGACGGCTCCCAGACTGAGGACTCTCTAACTCCATTTGCCTTTGAAATGTTCATTTCCCAATATGTCCTACACCATTTTCCTGGATAATGCTTTTGTCCACCCTCTTCCCTCTCTTCCATTCCCTCTGTTCTCTTTCCCTTTCTCTTCTTTAATCTCCTCTACTCGTTTAACTTTCTTATCTTCTCTTTTCTCCACCTCTCCCCTCCACACTTCCTCCCATGAAATCTTACATACTCCTGCAATTTAAATATTGCTGTTATGTTGACAATGTTACAATGGACATCACAAAACTCTCTCATGGCTCCAGACTCCTATTTCCCACTGCCAAAGAACAGCTCCACTCTGCTCCAGGCTGATGTGCACTTTCCCAAATGCCTCCCTGACAGCCTCACTCCTGATTGTGTCATGCAGTTCTGTGAGGGACAATAAGTAAGTGTCAGGACATAGATGCATATAATTTGAGCTTTCAATCTTGACTCAGCCACTTGATTGCTGTGTGACTTTAAGGAAAACACCGAATCTATTCAAGTTTACTTCTTCTTATGTAGAATGGAGCTAATAATACCTACTTCATAATTTCATTATGAGGATTAAATATGATGACAAACTTGTGACAAAAAGGAGGTATTCTATCCATTGGGAGTCCATTCAAATGGATTATACATAATCCCATGTACGGTGGTGGCTCCAGATACTCCTTCCTGTCATCAGGGATTCTAGGAAAGTTGGCTGCCTGATTTTTCTGTTATATTTGGTTTTGTGATTTGCTTTCGGGGAATAAATGAAGATGATATATTCACATTTGTAGTTGAAAAAAGAAAGACCACAAGTTCTTTGCATTAACTCCCATTAAAAGATAGATTTTAACATCTTTTGAACCTGGGCTGTGACTCTATTTTGACCAATAGAATGTGATGAAAGTGACATCGTGGGATTTCTGAGCCTAAGCCTCATGGGGTCTTGTAACTCCCACCACTGCTCCTCAGAGCGGAGACCACATGCCATCAAGAAGCCCTGAAGTCAGTGAAAATGTTCTAAATCTGAATTATGGTGATGGTTGCGCTACAAAATGACATTAGATGCCACTGAATTTTACTCACAAACTTTATGATTTTTTAAATATTTCTCAATAAAGCTGTTTAAAAAAAATCCCTGAATGAAGATCACATGGAAAGAAAGGCCCAGGCCCCCCCAGTATCCCAGGTAAGCCCATTACCCAACTGACCACTAGTTGAATGCCACCAAATGAGTGACTTCAAGCCAAACCAGTCAACCCAAGAATTTTGAGACACTTTAAAATCAGAGTTATTTTAAGCATTAATAAATAATTCGTTATCCTTATTCTACTATTTTTTTAACCCATGTATGAACTCAGGTTATTTCCTTGAACTGCACACCCCCTTATAGATCTACTAACATCGAAACTAGGTGCATGCATGTATGTTACAGTCTTTACTGAAGGTTTGGAGAAATAAGGCAGTAAGCTCATATCAACAGAAACAACAGTAAAATATTAGATATTATTTTTCTTAAAATTCTTTCGCTTTATCACTCTTTCTCTCTTCTCCCCTCTCTTGCCTCTTCTGTTCTCTCTCCTTCCAAATTTGTGTATTAGACACCCTTCTCTTATACTGTATGGTTTACTTTTTGGTTTCCTTATGTTCCATCATCTGAGATCTTAGTTTTATTACCAATAACCTGTCAAAATATTTTCCTAAGCAAAAGCAGTTTCACCCTAAAGAGGCATTCCAAATCAAGCTATTGAAACTGTTCATTATCATACCACTGTATATATACGTCATCTTGTCCAGTGACTGACACATATCAATTCGAATAAAGTTTATCCTTCTTCATGCATTCCACATCTTGTTTCACAATATGTCAATCTAGTAACTCAAATTAAGGCATTTGGAATCATGCTTGACCCTTTCCTACCTTTGCCCTTCTAACTCCAACCTCTTATCTCATTGTTTCCTTCTCAGAAATACTTTAAGAATGCATCTCCTTACCCATATCCCAGCACCAAAACTCTAGTTCAAACCCTCTTCATTTGTCACCAAGGCTAGCATAATATTACCCTAAATTTCCTTTCTTCCTCTACTTCATATTTCTTCTAAGCAATGCTCCAGGAAGGGGCTGTTAAATTATGCCACACAGGCCAAATTTGGCCAACCATCTGTTTTTGTCAAAAACAAAAAGAAACAAATAAGTTTTAGTGGAGCACAGCCATGTTCATGCATTCGTGTATTTTCTAAGGCTGCTTTTGAATTTTGATGGTGGAATTGAGCCCTCGGGACAAAGATAATATGGCCCACAAAGCCTCAGATATTTACTGTCTGGCTCTCAGAAAAAGTTTGCAGACACCTGTTCTAGAATCTACCATGAAAATTTTTCCAAAACATAGAACATGTTGCATGATTCCATTATTGTTTTAAAAAGTCATATAGCTTAAATACATATGAAAAACTGGAAGAATATACATCGATATTTTAAATATGCTTACATATTAAATTGTACTCATAAATTTCGATACCTTTGTATTTTGCCTAACAGCATAAAATAATATTATATATAATGGCATGGGTAACATACCTCATAATAACAACAAAAAAAGATTTGAAAAGTATTTAAACCTACTTCCTTAAAATTTCCAACGACTATTTTTTTTATAAGAAAACGTCTTAATTCTTTGAAAAATGTAGAAGACCTTCATAATTTCTTCAATCTTCTCTTTCCAACTGCTCATGATCACCTTGCCTGACACTCTTTCACAGACTCTAGCTTGGTGGATCTCAAATTTTAGTGCTTACCAACTGCTGAAAATTCAGACACCCGAGTTCCCTTATTCAGTACATTTGGGGTAAGACTAGAAATTTACATATTTTATAAGCATCCATGCTAGTGGTTCATGGATGACATTTTAACATGGTTTTTACACTATGTAATCAAATTCACCTAAGTTCAAATCCTGACTTCAATATTCACTAGTTATCTGACTTTGGAAAAATAACTTAAACTCACTAAAGCACAACTTCATTTTCTGTGAAATTAGATACCAGAAGAACTTGCCTCACTAAGGTTTTTGTAAGGTTTAAAGGAGATGATTCAGGTCAAATATTGAACACAGTGTCTGGCTCAGAGTAAATATTTGGTAAATGTTATCTGTTTTCCTTTATACCTTCCTCATTATTATTAATGATATTATTTTAACTGCAAAATTCTTCTTCAGTATTATAAATTCCAGGCCATTCCCCATGTCACATACAGTCACACACACTCACCATTGCACATTATTCCCTTTTTTCATAATGTCCTTCTTAGCTCCATTTGTGTTCATTGGCTTAACTTCTACTCATCCTCTGGGGACCAATTCTCATACTATCTTTGTGCATCCTTCCCTCAATCTCCCCTCACCAAAGGTAAAGCCATGTCTCCCTCTCTCACAGCTGTACCCCCACAAGACCTTGTGTTCATGACCACTCTAGTACTTATCACATTAAATTTGTGTTCATTTTTCTGTGACCAGAAGAGACTGTGGCATCATTGAGAGCAGGCATCATGCCCATTTTATCACTGCATTATCTTTTTTTGTGACTGCTCCCTCCATTTATTCTGGGTCTCTATGAAATAAACCTTGTATTAACCACGTATTTCTGATGCTTTCACATCTAGGGCTTTGCAGACTCTGGAGAGACTGCACCTCCCAGGGCGAGTCAGTTCCTATAGATGGTAAATGAATCACCGGAGATCATGTCCCCCATAAGCAAACCAACCAATCTAGAGCTCAAACCTCCAACTTTATCAAGCTCTTATTATACTCCAGGCCACTTTTCCCCTGTCCCAGTCACCCCAGGGCCAGGTACCAGACACCTAGAGACAACCTCTGTGCCCCAGAGTCTGCTGAAATTATTCAAACTGGCCAATCCCAAAACTGCTTACCCTGCCTTGTTGATTCCTTCCCAGGGAAACCACAATAAAGCCTCTTGCCTACATTTTCTGCTCACTCCTTCTGCCTCTGACTGACCCTGGTGCTTCCTCATGTGGACCCATGGCATGGCATTCCCCTTCCTCGTGGAATCTGTGAATATAATAAGCTATTTTTTCAATGGTAGTTGTTTCCTGATCTGTTGCACTTGCTATACCTGAATAATAATAAAACCTATATTTTAAAACAAACTCTTTAATGGATTTTTAGAGTTACTTAAAGTCTTACTGTAGCCATATGTGTTTTTGTTTTTTTCAAGAGATGAGAAAACTTCACATAGGCAGGATAAATACCTTGTTCAAGGTCACATGACTGTTAGGCAGTGGCCATAATTCAAATCCAAGTCTATTTTGTCTCCAAACCCTGAGTTCTGTACTCTGTACAGCATCAAAGGCTTCCTCAATCACAACTTCCCCCCTTCACAGTATTCACTAGGACAATGGTCAGTAAGGTATGTTGCCTGAGTGCTAATACACTGATTCGAAGTATCTACGTCTTAATTTCATATATGAATTTTCTTAATGTGGTCCACCATAATATCAACAAAATCTACTTCTTTGGGTGGGGGGGATGGTTCAGAGTTGGGGAAACATGAGAATTTTTTAAAGGCCCATTGCAAAATGGCTTGCATATTTATAAATGAGTGCTGAAAAGGAGCAAATTTTGAAATGAAGTTTGAAATGAATGTAAATTCATTTGGATAAAGCTCGAGATCAGTGTAGAAATCATTAAAGTAAAAGGCAATTTGATTCATTAGCTCTTAAGAAACCAGTTCTGTAAGTGATAAAATTTCAACATTGATTGAAATCTGTTTGGTGATAAGCTCTAGGACTCTCTACCCACCAGCAGCTAAGACTATCAACATGAAGCCAGGGATTAGAAATAAGACCCTTTTTAGAGCAAGAGAAGAGAAAAAAAAATCAAAAAAATAAAAATAAAAAAACTGGAAAAAAAGGACCCATGATGAACACCACAGGTGAGAGAAGCCCTGTAATGCAAAACGTCCTGAACCGAGATTTCATTGACAGAGTACAAGCTTGTAGCTATGAGACCTCAGACAAGTCACTTCCTTTCTCCGAGTCTTACTTCCTCATCTGTAAAATGAGGTAGGATCCGTAAGTAGCTGCGCTCTCTAGTTCTACTTAAACTTGTCTTAACCTCTCTTTTTAAAAAATGCCACTAGGTGGCAGCAGGAATTAAATAATATCCTCTGCCTTAGTTTTCCGGTTTTCAGAAGGATTTTTTGCAAGAGTAGGAATCATTTTGCAGAATAATAATACCACCACCACAAACACACAACGTAAAACAGAACAATGTTTAAAGTGTACAATAATTAAGCAACAAGTAAAACAACTAAATTCTTATTCATTAAAATCAGCATATTGCTACCTAAGGAAAATGTCCAATGATGATAAAAATTTAACTGCCTTCTCCATGAAATACATTGTCACAGTGTCTAAATTTTTATTACTTATCAATTAAATGTCTAAATTATAATTAATGTCTAAGTTATAATTAATTTCTAAGTTATAATTATATGCATATAAATACAACGACCTGCTCAAGAATTCCATTTAGATGTCCAGTAAGAACCTCACGGAATTCAATTTCCCTCCCCAAAACTTGAGTCTTCTCAAGCTTTGCAATGTCAGAAAATGAAAGCAAAATTTCCCTCTTTGCTCCCCACTCTACATCCAATCCATCAGAAATGCTTTGACTCTACCTCCATAACACATTGTAAAAGTTTTCATTTATTTCCAGCTTCACTGCTACCATCTTTGACCAAGCCACCGTTATCCCTCACATGGATGACTTCAAGAGCCACTCTACCTGGACTCTCTACTTTTCTTTTTGTCCCCCTACAGTCTGTGCTCCATATATTAACCAAAGTGACGGTTTAAAATATAAGATCTATCATGCCACTCTCTTATTTAAAACCCTCTAAAAAATGATCAGTGCCCTTAAAATAAAATCCAAACTCTATAACACGATTTATGTACCTTCTCATAATTCAGCGGTTGCCTGCTCCTTTTCCAATTTACACATTCACGCACTGTGCTCCAGAAATACCACACTTCTCCCACTGCTTCACACACAAACGCCAGTCACTCCTACCTGAGAATTTTGGATTAGTTCTTCCTTCTGCCTAGAATGCTCTATCCCCTGTTGTACCCAGGGCTGGTACTACTCATCATTCAGATCTCAGGTCATCCAAGTCTTACCCATCCAGACCATCTAAAGTAACAATGGCCCCTCTTTATCACAGTAACCTAATTTGTTCCCATCTCTGCACTTACCACTCTCTGAATGACCTTGTTTATCCACTTGTTTACTTACTGCTTTCTCTCACTAAAATAGGCCAGGGATATGTCAGTTATTAGCCACGGTGCATATACTTTGTGTCTGCAAGAACATCACAAGTACTCGATAGAGATTTTAAACTGAGTAAATCTATGAATTATGGACAGGATTGGATCTTTAAGATTGAAAAGGAATACCAACATAGCAATGAGAAACAGGATCACTGTATTGATCTCTCATCTTTGAAGGCAGCCACTACAATAACTTGTTTTTCTGGAAAAATCCTATTATCACAAGCAAGTAGCATTTTCAGTATTGAGTACATTCTTCTCTCTGAATAACCATTTAACAACAAAATCATGTCGTGTAGAATCTCTTAACAATGACAACAACAAGTAATATTTAAGTAGGTACCCTGGGCCAAGCTCTGGGCTAAACACTGCATTTATAGTGGATTAACTCTTAGAACACCCTTATGATTAGGTTACATCTTGTCATTTCCTTATATATTATAGTCAATGGGTCAAATGAAAGTGAGGGCTGTTGCCAAACCTGCTGAGATTTTGCGCAGGAGCCAGGATCTCAGCTTTTGTGCTACAACCCCAGAGGCTGTCCGCTTAATTCCTTTGTTATCTTACTCCCTGTACCACAAACTTTTAGTGGCTTAAAATAACACAAATTTATTCTCTTACAGTTCTGGAAGTCAGAAATCAATTTCACTGGGTTAAAGCCAAGATGTAGACAGAGCAGGTTCCTTCTGGAGGCTCTGAGGGAAGAATTTGTTTTCTTGCCTTTTTCAGCTTCCGGTGGTCACTTGTATCCTTTGGTTGTGACTCCAAAGTGCATCACTCCAATCTCTGCTTCCATCATCACATCATTTTTTCCTCTGACTCTGAGTCCTGCTGTGTCCCCTCTTAAATAGACCCTAGTGACTATATTGGACCCACCCAGATACTCCGGGATAATATCCCCATTACAGGACCCTAACTTAATTACATCTGCAAAGTCTCTTTTGTCACATAAAGTAACTTTCACAGGTTCCAGGGATCAGGCTGTGGATATATTATGGGGGCTGCTGTTCAGCCTCCCACACTCCCGATGCTAGTAAGTGAAAGGAAGGAGATATCGGGCCTCCTCATTCACTATCCAAGTGACTTGTCTCCACACACCAGCCTCTCTCCATATGCAATTCAAGCTAAGGCTTCAGCAAAATTACCAAATAGAGACATCATGAATCTTTGGTGTCAACGACAAGACGCTGATGCTAAAATGCTTATGGTCTACCACATGTTGATAATAAAGCTGCCTGCAAGGTGTTTAGGACTATTTAAGCCTGCAAGGTATTAAATACAGATATTTAAGACTAAGTCCTATTGCACGCCCTTTCTACCTCTTATCTGCATCAGTCCGGGCTTCCTATTTAATAATCCCCTTGACATGCTTCAGATGATTTTTATTTAAAAGAGGAGCATACTTTTTACAAGGTTCAAAAACCCTTGCCTAGTTCAGATATGACCTAAATGAATTACCCTGAAAGAGAATCAATGCTAGGTTTTATTAAACCCAGCTCCTAGAGGCTAAAGGAAATGAACAATGATATTGGCAAGCAGAAAATACCTTGTAAAGTGCTCAATAGCTTCTATAAATAAATTTGCAATTCACTTAAGATGTAAACAGTACAGAGCAAGCCTTGAATACATCAGCAGGGCTGTAAAATGACACCTTTACCTTTCTTCCCTTCTGACCTCTCAATTACAAAGGCTTCTCCAAAGAGGGTGTGCTATGGAGCATCATCTCCAAATTGCTGCTCTCAGCATGTCTGGCAACACAGAGGTTTCATTGCAACTTTCACTTCATCGTATTCCTGGAGGCAGAACACCTTTCTACATCCAAAGTGTTTCTCTAAGAGGAATGGTTTAAGCATAGGACCATCTGCAATCAAGGTCAACCTGTCTCTTATGGCACACTTTTAAAAGCCACTATAACTGAGAGTTTCAATTCATTTTTCTTTTGCAAAGAGATGAAAATATAGTGTACCATTAGGAGAAATGGTCATTTTGCTATAAAGCATCATTTCCAAATTGTTTTTGGTAGAATGTGAGATCATTTAGTAAGAAAAAGCAGTTTTCTTTCAAAGCACTGTTGAGAAATGCTTTATTCTGTGTTTCCTTTCCAGAGATTGAAATAGCAGAGTAGGATAGTAAAGTCTCTGAGAAATCCTGCAATAAGGAAATATCCTTCATTTTGTTTAACCCAGAAGTTTTGACCACTGACTCCATTATCTGCATATTGCCTATTCCCATCCTGTAGAATGATGCTCTGTGGCACACGCTTTGTGAAACACTGTTCTGAAGTGTTTTTGTAGGTGATGTGGTTCAAGTATCCCAGGAATGGTGACGAGAACAAAGTGATTCTTTCTAAAATAGATGGGAAATCCTAAAAATTCAGAAACTAGAAGAGTTTTAAGAATAGAGCAAAACTAGCTCAGATAAGGTTCTTAATGAGTGGCTTAGATGCCCTTTGAGGGCAAAGTAGTATTTCTTGGCCAATTTTTAAAATTCCTATAACCTATACCTTAATTCTGTTAAAACAGAGATTGGTGTTTACACCAAAACTCCTCAAATGTGCCATTTTACAATGATTTCAAGTTGTACCCAGCATGGGATCTCTGGTTGTCTATTGAATATATTTGGATATTTGGTAGAAAGCTGGATATCCTCTGTTAAAATTATAGTTTATAAAGAATAAAAGCATAGTCTCTGGAATCAGACTCCTTGGGTTCCAATTCTAGTTCTCCCAGTTATTGCTAATGTGGCCTTAGACAAACCACCTAACTTGTTCACGCCTAAAACTTCCTTATTTATAGAGTTGGAACAGTAATAGAATATATGATTTAAAAACACGGGAAAAAATGTGTGCCTGACATAGCGGGAGTACTCAGGCAAAGGTTAAACATACCCTTTGCCCATGAAAGCTGGGTCCCTGCCCTAAACCCTGTGTAAAGACTTCACTGTCCTACCTTTAACTATTTTCCCTTCTCACAGGTCAGGGGTCCACAGAGTCAAGGGAACATGCCCACCAAAAACTTGCTTCCCTCACCTCTCAGACCACATTTTAGGTACCTGGAAACACAAAATTCCTTGTCCAAATGAAGTGATTGCTCAAGTGTATTTCATGGAACACTAGTCTCATGAAATACTCTTTAAAGGAGCTCCATGGCCATACAAATTTAGGGAACACGGTGCACTATGTCTACTTTCTTAGAACATGAACCAAATTCTATAAATAAGCTAGATTAACTTTATTGAATCCAATTTCCCTAAGTTTACTGGAATATAAAAAATTTCTTTCCCCTCCCCCTCCCCCAGTAGTAATGATAAATACCAGTGGAACTAAATGTGGAAAGTACTTTGAAAAAGGATAGTATGGTATAATGAATACAGACTTTGGAGTCTGACCAACTTAGATTGAATTTCTGGCTCTTGACTTTGTATGAAATATTTAACCTTTCTGCTTGACTTTGTATGAAATATTCAACCCTTCTGAGCCTTTAGTTTTTGTTGGAGTCTTTGAGACAGCTCATGGAAAATAGTATTCTTCTTTCCTGCCCAGGTTTTGAAGAAGCTGAAAAAGAATTAAATACAAATATGGAAGCCATAATATGACCTTTATTACTAACAGAAGTTAGGTTTTAGGACACGGCTGAAAGTTGGTTAAACCTGGTGGACTCGATAAAGAGACAGAAAGGAGGACCTGTGTCCATCATGTCCACATTTGTACCAATCAGACAGATCTCTCTATTTCTTGGGAGGCTAAGGGATGGAAGTGGTGGAGAAAAGTCAGGAGTGCTGCACTGGCGAAATTCTCTCTAACTAAAAGAAACATTCCCCTCCCAACAATGAAATCCTATCTCTGACAAATGTCCACACAAAAACCTGAACATGATGTTTATATCAGCTTTATTCCTGATAGCCCCCAGCTAGAGGTATACCAAGATGTCTTTCTACAGATGAATGGATAAACAAATTGGCGGGGTGGGGCGGCAGAGTCAAGATGGCAGACTAGGACGGCGTGGAATTCGTGTCTCTGCACAACTAGGGTACCTACCAGGCAGCAGTGGGGGACCACGGACAACTAAGGGGATCGGAGGAACCCCCAGCGACCGGGTAGGATGTGGGGCACAGTGAGAGTAAAGTGGGAGGAGAAGTGGAAGCGGGATGGGACTGGAGCCCCTGAGGGGCAGCTGGGGGAGGGGAAGGGATCCCATGCCCGAAGGGGGAAATTGGGGACCATTGGGAGGACAGAGGATCAAAAGGGAGCATGGCCAGTGTTTCCCCTGCCCGCTTGGACCCCCAGGAACCTGCTGAGATCCCAGGCCTGATCCTCTGCCCACCGAGGCCCCCTCCAGCCACGGCGGTCCTGAGGGAGTGAGAGGGAGGGAAGGGCGAGAAAAAGTAAAGGCCTGACCTTCAAGACTGGCACCCGTGAGGGGTGGCTGGTGGAGGGGAGGAGTTCTTACACCCAGAGGGACCCACCCATGGTTAGGGGTCCAGCAATGACGGGGGAGACCCTGGGTGGGGGAGGGGTGGAGGAACAGAGGGAACTTGGCCAGTGCTTTCCCTGTCCACTTAAGCACTGGGGAGCCTGTTGGGCTCTCAAGCCTAATCCTCCGTCCTCAATGCCTCCCTCCTGCCATGGAGAGCCCAAGCCTCACCCCTACACCCTCACCCAGGGCCCTACCTCCAAACTCCGGATCTCCACGCTCCAGAGGCTCCCCTCAGGCCTTGCTGCCTCTCCCCCTCCTTGCAGATCCTAAGCAGAGGCCTCGCCCCATGCTTGAATGTAGCCCCTGCCTAAGTTCCATCCCCTGCCTAGACTCCTCCCCCCATAACCAAGGCACTTTTTTTTTCTATTTTCTTCATTTAGGTTAGGGTACTGTTTTACCTTGTTGTTGTTGATTCATTTATATATATATTTTTCTAATAAATCTTTTATTTTTCTAATTTTTTTTTTATTCTTTATACTTTGTTATTGTTCTGCTCCTTTTGGCTTGTTCCCCCTCCCCCCCCCCTTTTTTTTTTTTCTTTTTTCTGTTGTGGTTTTGTTTTACCTTGTTGCAGTTGTTTCAATTATATTTTTATTTTTCCTAATATATTTTTTATCTTTGGAATTTAATTTTATTTTTATTCCTTGTTGTTGTACTACTCCCTTTTTTCTTTTTCTTTTTTTTTTTTTGCCACTCCATGCAGGTTGCAGCATCTTGTTGCCCAGGCCAGAGGTCAGGCCTGAGCTCCTGTGGTGGGAGCGCTGAGTCCAAACTGCTGGACTAACAGAGAACCTCAGACCCAGGGAATATTAATTGGAATGAGGCCTCCCAGAGGTCCAAGTTTTGGCACCAAGACCTGGCTCTACCCACTGCCTGCAAATGCCAGTGCTGGACACCTCAGGCCAAACAACCAGTAAGACAGGAATACAGACCCACCCATCAAAAAAAGAAAAAAAAGAGATGAAAAAAAATATGTTACAGATGAAGGAACAAGGTAAAAGCCTACATGACCAAATAAATAAAGAGGAAATAGGCAACCTACCTGAAAAAGAATTCAGAGTAATGATAGTAATGATGATCCAAAATCTCGGAAATAGAATGGAGAAAATACACGAAACGTTTAACAAGGACTTAGAAGAACTAAATAGCAAACAAACAGTGATGAACAACACAATAACTGAAATTAAAAATACTCTAGAAGGGATCATTAGCAGAATAACTGAGGCAGAAGAACAGATAAGTGAGCTGGAAGATAAAATGGTGGAAATAACTACCTCAGAGCAGAATAAAGAAAAATGAATGAAAATAATTGAGGACAGTCTCAGATACCTCTGGGACAACGTGAAATGCACCAATATTCAAATTATAGAGATCCCAGAAGAAGAAGAGAAAAAGAAAGAGTCTGAGAAAATATTTGAAGAGATTATAGTTGAAAACTTCCCTAACATGGGAAAGGAAACAGTCAATCAAGTCCAGGAAGCACAGAGAGTTCCATACAGGATAAACCCAAAGAAAAACATGCCAAGATGTATGAATCAAACTATCAGAAATCAAAAACAAAGAAAAAATATTAAAAGCAGCAAGGGAAAAGCAACAAATAATATACAAGGGAATCCCCATAAGGTTAACAGCTGATCTTTCAGCAGAAACTCTGCAAGCCAGAAGGCAGTGGCAGGACATATTTAAACTGATGAAAGGGAAAAAACCTACAATCAAGATTACTCTACCCAGCAAGGATCTCATTCAGATTTGACAGAGAAATCAAAAGCTTTACAGACAAGCAAAAGCTAAGAGAATTCAGCACCACCAAACCAGATTTACAACAAATGCTAAAGGAACTTCTCTAAGCAGGAAACAGAAGAGAAGAAAGAGACCCACAAAAACAAACCCAAATCAATTAAGAAAATGTTAATAGGACCATACATATTGATAATCACCTTGAGTGTAAATGGATTAAATGCTCCAACCAAAAGACACAGATGGGCTGAATGGATACAAAAACAAGACCCTTATATATGCTGTCTACAAGAGACCAGCTTCAGACCTAGGGACATATACAGACTGAAAGTGAGGGGATGGAAAAGATATTCCATGCAAATGGAAATCATAAGAAAGCTGGAGTAGCAATACTCATATCAAGTGAAATAGACTTTACAATAAAGACTGTTACAAGAGATAAGGAAGAATACCACATAATGATCAATCCAAGAAGAAAACGTAACAATTATAAATATATATGCACCCAACATAGGAGCACCTCAATACAAAAGGCAAATGTTAACAGCCATAAAAGGAGAAATCAACACTAACACAATAATAATGGGGGATTTTAACACCCCACTTACACCAATAGACAGATCATCCAGACAGAAAATAAATAAGGAAACACAAAATGACACAATAGATCAGATAGACTTAATTGATATTTTTAGGACAGTCCATCTGAAAACAATAGATTACACTGTCTTCTCAAGTGCACACAGAACATTCTCCAGAATAAATCACACCTTCAGTCACAAGTTGAGCCTTGGTAAAGTTAAGAAAATTGAAATCGTATCAAGCATCTTTTCCAACCACAACACTATGAGACTAGAAATCAATTACAGGAAAAAACCTGTAAAAAATACAAATACATGGAAGCTAAACAGTCTGCTGCTACATAACCAAGAGATCACTGAAGAAATGAAAGAAGAACATATAAAAATTACCTAGAAACAGATGACAATGAAAACACAATGATCCAAAACCTATGGGACACAGCAAAAGCAGTTCTCAGAGGGAAGTTCATAGTAATTCAAGCTCACCTCAAGAAACAACAAAACTCGCAAATAAACAATCTAACCTTACACCTAAATCAACTACAAAAAGAAGAACAAAGAAAACCCAAAGTTAGTAGAAGGAAAGAAATCATAAAGATCGGAGCAGAAATAAATGAAATAGAAATGAAGAAAACAGTAACAAAGATCAATAAAACTAAATGCTGGTTCTCTGAGAAGATAAACAAAATTGATAAACCTTTAGCCAGACTCATCAAGAAAAAAAGGGAGAGGACTCAAATCAATAAAATTAGAAATGAAAAAGGAGAGATTACAAATGACACTGCAGAAGTACAAAAGATGATAAGAGACTACTACAAGCAACTATACGCCAATAAAACAGACAACCTGTAAGAAATGGACAAATTATTGGAAATGTACAACTTTCCAAGATTGAACCAGGAAGAATTAGAAAATATAAACAGACCAATCACAGGTAATGGAATTGAAACTGTAATTAAAAATCTTCCAACAAACAAAAGTCCAGGACCAGATGGCTTCACAGGTGAATTCTATCAAACATTTAGAGAAGAGTTAACACCATCCTTCTCAAACACTTCCAAAAAATTGAGGAGGGAGGAACACTCCCAAATTCGTTCTGAGGCCACCATCACCCTGATACCAAAACCAGACAAAGATATCACAAAAAAAGAAAATTATGGACCAATATCACTGATGAACATAGACACAAAAATCCTCAACAAAATGCTAGCAAACAGAATCCAACAACACATTAAAAGGATCATACACCATGAGCAAGAGGAATTTATCCCAGAGATCCAAGGATTCTTCAATATATGCAAAACAATCAATGTGATACACCATATTAACAAATTAAAGGATGAAAACCATATGATAATCTCAATAGATGCAGAAAAAGCTTTTGAGAAAATTCAACACCAATTTATGATAAAAACTCTCCAGAAAGTGGGCATAGAGGAAGCCTACCTCAACATAATAAAAGTCATATACAACAAATCCACAGCAAACCTCATTCTCAATGGTGAAAAACTGAAAGCATTTCCTGTAAGATCAGGAACACTCTCACCACTATTATTCAACATAGTATTGGAAGTCCTAGCCACAGCAGTCAGAGAAGAAAAAGAAGTAAAAGGAATCCAAATTGGAAAGGAAGAAGTAAAACTGTCCCTCTTTGTAGATGGCATGAAAATCCTAAAGAGGCCACCAGAAAACTACATGAGCAATCCCACTACTGGGCATATACCCTGAGAAAACCATAATTCAAAAAGAGACATGTAGGGCTTCCCTGGTGGCACAGTGGTTGAGAGTCTGCCTGCCGACGCAGGGGACACGGGTTCGTGCCCCGGTCTGGGAAGATCCCACATGCCGCGGAGTGGTCGGGCCCGTGAGCCATGGCCGCTGATCCTGCGCGTCCGGAGCCTGTGCTCCGCAACGGGAGAGGCCACAACAGTGAGAGGCCCGCATACCGCAAAAAAAAAAAAAAAAGACATGTACCACAATGTTCATTGCAGCACTATTTACAATAACCAGGATATGGAAGCAACCTAAATGTCCATCAAGAGATGAATGGATAAAGAAGATGTGGCACATATTTACAATGGAATATTACTCAGCCATAACAAGTAACAAAATTGAGTTATTTGTAATGAGGTGGATGGACCTAGAATCTGTCATACAGAGTGAAGTAAGTCAGAAAAACAAATACCTATGCTAATGCATATATATGGAATTTTAAAAAGTGGTACTGATGAACCTAGTGGCAGGGCAGGAATAAAGACGCAGACATAGATAACAGACTTTAGGGCACAGGGTGGGAAGGGGAAACTGGGATGAAGTGAGAGAATAGCATTGACTTATATACACTACCAAATGTAAAATGGATAGCTAGTGGGATGTTGCTGCATAGCACAAGTAGATCAATTCGATGCTTTGTGACAACCTAGAGGGATGGGATTGGGAGGGAGGCTCAAGAGGGAGGGGATATGGGGGTATATGTATACATATAGCTGATTCACTTTGTTGTACAGCAGAAACTAACACAACACTGTAAAGCATTTATACTTCAATAAAGATGTGAAAAACAAAACCAAATTGTGGTATATCCATACAATAGAACAGCATTCAGTGATAATAAGAAATCAACTAATAAGCTATAAAAATATGGAGGAAACTTAAGTGCATATTGCTAAGTGAAAAAAGCCGGTCCGTGAATCATACATCTTGTATGATTCCAAACGTATGGCATATTTGGGGAAAAAAAACCCAAACTATAGAGACAATAAAAAGATCCAGGGTTATCAGGGTTTTCAATTGGAGGAAGAAGATGGATGATTAGGTGACGTGCAGGAGATCATTAGGACGAAACTGTTCTGTATGATACTGTAATGGTAGATATATGACATCATGCATGTGTTAAAACCCATAGAACAGTACAATGCAAGAGGAAACCTTAATGTAAATGACAGGTTTTAGTTAATGACAATGTATTCATACTTTTTCATTAATTGGAACTAATGCAATATGGTAATTTAATAATAGGGGAACCTGTGTGTGAGTGTGGGAAGGAGGATGGAAATGGGGGTAGGGTGAATATATGGAACTCTGTACTATCTGATCAACATCTCTATCAGTCTAAAACTATATTGAAATGTAGGCTATTAATTATTACAATGAAAATAAATAATACTTTAAAAACAAAAATGAAGCTATCAATGCCTAATTTATATAGCTACTCAAATGATTGAGCAAAAGTGTATACTATATATATCCTCTACTATAAAAATTAATATTCATAGCCATACCGTTGAAAGAATCCATCTTATGAAGAACTTACTTTCTACTTTCTGGATTCATCTTATAATCAGCATTTTCAATCTCTGCCTAGTTGGGCTTCTCCCCAAGGACATAATCTCAAGGATAGAGTGTAACACAATCAAGCCCAAATCTGTAGACCTTCTTCTACCATTTCGTCTCTCCTCTCATCTGCTTGAGAGCTGCTATGAGAGAAAAAGATAAGATTTCTAGTCAAGATTGAGAATGAGGTGTTAGAATCAATACAGAAAGGGGTTGGCATATGCTGATAACAGAGGAGGGGTGTGATGGAATCAAATAGACAGTATGTTAATGACCTAAGAAACTGGATTCGTCTTCATCTACCTGGGGCAAAAAATGTACTTTGATCAGCACATCTCAGAAGGTGAAGGAAAATTCAGATACCATGTTTAAATCCAGTTGCTTTAGTCTCTCTCCCAGAGATCAAATCACCAAGCTTGCTTTTTATAAAACAGGCTGTGTGTTGTACTGATTCTTATCAAGAAAGGCTAAGCATTGAGGGACTGGGATACCCATACAAAAATACCCATCTACCAATTCTCCTAAGAGAAGTCATTAAAAGCCAACTGTGTGAGTTTTCTATGAATGAGTAACAAATCACCACAAATTTAGCAGTTTAAAATTGCACCCATTTAACAACACTACAGTTTTTTTTTCTTTTATAATTTTTTTTTATTCGGGTAAAATACACATAACACAAAATTTACCACTTTAACCATCTTTAAGTATACAATTCAGTGATATTAAGTACATTTCCATGGAACACTACAGTTTTATATGTCAGAATCTGGTGAGCTCAGCTCATTTTTCTGCTTCAAGTCTTACAAAGCCAAGATCAAGATGTCTGCAGGGCTCTGTTTCTTTCTGGAGGCTCCAGGAGCCAATCTACCTCCATAATCAATTAAGTTGTTGGCGGAATTCAGCTCTATGCAGTTGTATGTCTGAGGTCCCTGTTTCCTTGCTGGCTGGCATTTGGGGGTGGTTCTTATCTTCTGGAAGCTGTCTGCCTTCCTTGGCTTCTTGTCCTTTTGTCTTTAAAGCCAGCAGTGGTGGGTCAAGTCCCTGTCACGTTTCAAATCTGTAGAACTTCTTCTACCATTTTGTCTCTCTCTCACTGATTCTTTCTCCTCCCTCCGCCACTTTTAAAAATCCCAATTCATTACATTGGGCCAACTGGATAATGGGGTATAACCTCCCTATTTTAAGGTTAGCTGATTGGCAACCTGAAAATTCTTTTTGACATGTAATAAAATATATTAATAGGCTTAACATCAGGGGGCAAACTATCATGGGGGCCAAAATCCTGCCAACTACACCAATCTCACTTGATATTTAAAACATAAGACTGGAACTTATGTACACACTGCTTATACTATAATACATACAAATGAATAGAAACCTATAGAGAGACAGCACAAGAGTATAAACTCAGTAGCCTATAAACAAAGAATACAAAAATTGTCCACTAGAATCAAGTGAAGCTAAGAAAGTTAATAAGGAGAAATATCCTGGATGATTTGCTATGAGATCTGAGACATAGCATACTAATTTTTTTAAATTAATTAATTTATTTATTTTTGGCTGCATTTGGTCTTTGTTGCTGTGTGTGGGCTTTCTCTAGCTGCAGCGAGCGGGGGCTACTCTTCGTTGTGGTGCTCAGGCTTCTCATTGCGGTGGCTTCTCTTGTTACAGAGCTCGGGCTCTATGCACACGGGCTTCAGTAGTTGTGGCATGCGGGCTCAGTAGCTGTGCCTCGCAAGCCTTGGAGCGCAGGCTCGGTGGTTGTGGAGCACGGGCCTAGATGTTCCACGGCATGTGGGACCTTCCTGGACCAGGGCTTGAACCCATGTCCCCTGCGTTGGAAGGCGGATTCTTAACAACTGCGCCTAAGTCCTAGAATACTAATTTTTGATACTTGTTTTTCTCATTTCTGATGACAGCTTGAGATTCTAACGTTCTTTTACTACATTATCATCCTGTGATTATGTTATCTCAACAACAGCCCTTTTATTGTACGTCTCCTTTTAGAGCACGGAGTTAACATGTTTCAGGACTATTAACCAGGTACTTTCCTGTGCAGTGATTATGCTGGGGCTATGAGGAAAATGAAGTCAGCCCTACACAATCTCAGGCTGGAAAAAAAAAAAGTAATAAGACACATAATTTAGTGACCAGAATATGATAAAATACATTGGACTGAAGTGTCAGAAGGGGGCGATTCTGAGACGGTTATGCAAATAGCTATCTAAATCCACCGAAATTCAACCAAGTCATGAGGGAGAAGCATCACTGCAAGAATAGTCATGAATAGAGAGAATAAAACCTTATTTCATCAGAGGAAGTTTCTGAACCTCTCTGGAACGATCTGACTTTCTATACCTTCTTTGGAAATTTACCCCATTCTTACAGATTGATGGGCCCATTTTGTTGATTGAACCATTCCTTACTGGTTTGCTTACCCAACTTATGTGGCTTAAACACTATAGCAGTAGCTGTAAATCAATTCTGTAATTAGGTGGGCCCTGTAGCTACGGGACATTTGAGACAATGACGTGCATAAGGAATATCCTCTTTATATTTAGTTAAAAACATTAAGATCAACGTGGCTAGTAATGTTACAAATTATGAACTAAACACCCCCAAATTAAGACCAACAAAGATTCTGTGATATGCATACAGGAAATCAACCTTTAAAAATTTTCTCCCTTATGAAAGAAAACCATTCTCATGCTATGTTCCAAAACACCAGAAGAAGGCAGAAGATGCACATGGTTGAGAATTCTGAATTCTGTTATATAAAGTAGCCTTTAGATGGTATCTTACTTACACTTTGCAGAACCTAAATTCAGTATTTTAGTCTTCATTCAGATTTTTTCCTAACAAAATAATGAAAATATGTAGGTGGGTTTCAGTTTTACTGTGTAGTGATGATTCTGAATTCTGATGATTCTATACATTGAGGAATGCTATATATTGATATTTTAGTTATAAAACAATGTCCAACATTTTTTAAGTGCTTATATTAATGGTGAACATTCTACATGCTTTACAAGCATGATATGGCAAGCAGAATTCTAAGATAGTATCCAAGATTTTTCACCCCTTGTACTGCATGCATAATCACATGGATTGTAAATCTGATGGATTTTACTCTTGTGATTAGGTTATGTTACATGGCACAGTTGATCTTAAGATAGGGAAATTTGGGGGGTAAACTGACCAAATCCCATGAGCCCTTTAAAGGCCACAGGTTTTCAAAAAGTACTTAGTAATTAAATAATTATATTGCTGCATTTGTTTATACATATGAAAACTAGGGTGAAATAAGATCATACAACTAAATTGACCATTCTTAAAATCTGCAAAAAACCTTTTTACTGATAAGGTATTATGCATTTCTTTAAAATTGTTTTACTTCTAGAAAGCTAAGACAATGTTAGACAACTTATAGAGCTTAATTTTGATAGACATAAATGGAGAAAATGCAAGCTCCACAGAATAAAAACTTATACAAAAACTTTATATAGAAAAAGGAGAAAAGGGCAACAGGAAACGTGTTTTTAAATGAAATAATTTCTTTTTGAATGTTTTTACTTATCAGTGAGAATCATTTGTTTTTAACCATTAACCTTTATCAAAAATATTGTACATGGGCTTCCTGGTGGCGCAGTGGTTGAGAGTCCGCCTGCCAATGCAGGGGACACGGGTTCGTGCCCCGGTCTGGGAAGATCCCACATGCCGCGGAGTGGCTGGGCCCGTGAGCCATGGCCGCTGATCCTGCGCGTCCGGAGCCTGTGCTCCGCAGCGGGAGAGGCCACAACAGTGAGAGGCCCGCGTACTGCAAAAAAAAAAAAATTGTACAATGTCTTTAAAAGGACTTTTAGCTTAAAAAATGACTGAATTGGTTTCTAAGTTTCATAATAGTCCTCATCAAATACTTATTAAAATATTGTGGACTACACAATACATATCATTGTTGTTTAGCATTCGTTCCACATAAGAAGTCTAGTAAATAACATATCACAGTCAGAATTTCTGGCAATTAGACTGAGAAATCCTTGCAATGCTCAGGCAGTGAAAAGACAGCACATGGAAGAAAAAAGAAAATATACCTAGCCTTTCAGAATATGAAGTTCTCTTTGCCTGACAAATCCATTAAATGACCCTCCTGACTGTTCTACCACTGTGAATAAGTAGAACAAGACTCTCTCTCTCTCCCTGTGTATGTATGTGTATATATATGTATATATACACACACACATATATATACAGATATATACAGATATATATTTAATAAATATATATACATGTATATAAAAAAAGGCAGTAAGTTTTCTCTGGCTGGTAACTAAAGAAAGTCAAAGATTTGGAGTATGAAAACTATTGGATGTGTCATTTCTGGTTTAAAGATGGAGGAGGTCATGCATCAAGACATAAGGTGGACTCTAGGAGCTGAGGGCAGCCCACAGCTGATAGCCAGCAAGGAAAGAGGGACTGCAGTACTACAGGAACCACAAGGAACTGAATTCTGCCAACAGCAAGAATGAGGTTGGAAGGAGAATTTTCCCCGGAGCCTCTAGACAATAACTTAGTTTGGCCTACCCTTTGATTTTAGCCTTATGTACACAGAGCAGAAAACCATGAGGTATGCCATACCTCTGACCTACAAAGACTGTGAGGTAATAACTAAGTGTTGTTTGCAGATGTTAAATTTTTAGTAATTTGTTATGCAGCAACAGAAAACTGATATCAATTAATCCATTTAATTCTCACAACAACCATATGGAATAACAACTATTATTTCTATTTTTCCAGCTTTCTTGAGGTATAACTGACAAAAAGTGAATATACTAAGAGTATACAATATGATGATTTGATATACGTGTATGTTGTGAAATGATTACTACAATCGAGCTAATTAACATGTCCATCACCTCACACAGTTACCATTTTTTTGTGTGTGTGATGAGAACACTTAATATCTACTCTCTTAGAAAATGTCAAGCATATAATACAATATTATTAACTATAGCTACTATGCTATACATTAGGTCCCCAGAACTTATCTTGTAAGTGACAATTTGTACCCTTTGACCAACATCTCCCCAGCACGTGATCCCGCCTTCATCACTTACTGAATCAGTTTACGGAAGTCATTTAAACTCAGTAGTTAGTAATATTCCAGCCATAAATTATACTGAGAAATCTACCTTCCAGACTTGTTCTGTTAGTTATAAGCCATCTTATATAATGGTACATTTAACAAACATCAATAATATTTTTGAAGAATGCTTAATAAAATGATGAGACCCATGATAAAATGTTAAATGAAAATGGTATTTACAAATATATATACTTGTAATTAGAAATGTATTACAAGTACATATATACATATATATATACACACACACATATATATATATACACATACACAGACACACACACACACACACATATATATATATATATATATATATATATATACATATGATTAGCCCACTTATGTATATATATTTTAAAAGAATATAAGCATGCCCACGGAAGTATTTGGGAAAACTTTAAAGAGATACATTAAAATGTCAACCTCCTAGGGTTTTAGGATGACGCATGATTTTTAAAACCTCTGTGATATTTAACTGAAATTTATAAACATAGTATAATTTGTTAACTCAACAAAAATTTATTGAATTTATACTATATTTTTTGTTTACATGACCATTATTAGCAAAATATATTTGTATTCTCCAGAAAGTTCATTCTACTCCATTGATATTCCCAGGACTCCCACCCTGTTTTTTACCCCATGTGATACTGAGTAGCAAAGGTTTTCTTGTTTATCTCCTTTACTACACTGTGATATCCTTTCTGTCAGGGACTGTATTTTGTCCTATTGTATTTTCAGCAGCTGGCACATTGTCTGGCACATAATAGGATCGCAGTAAACTCTGAGTTAAATCTCTTTTTGTCATTTAAATAACGACAAATGAATCCTGAGAAATAAAGTCAAATAGTGTCTCAGGACCTGTTGAATTTTTGGTCATGTTGTAAGAATAAGAGTCTTTCCACTGGATTAGTTTCTTGTTATTTCCTAGACCTTAATGCCACATTAAGAAGGCTGGCCAGACTCTGATAAGACTTTTTTCCAGCCTTTTAGTAAATACCCACCCCTAAATCAAGCATAATCAAGCATGCAGATTGTATCTGTAAACACTTTGGTTCATCTAAAATTAAGCGTGATTATCTAATTAAAATGAAAAAGAGAAAATTAGAATGCGCTCACTTCTAATGAGTAAGAGGGGGAAAAATATATAATATTATGGAACAGGTGTTGAGAGAGAAGGAGGAGAGATAGGGAGGGGGGGGAGATGTGTTTACTTAATGAGAACCTCAGGCCTAGAAAGTACCACACAGAAAGCAGAGTTGTAAGCATCTCATAGCCATACTAATATTGCCTCCAGAAGTCTTGGATTCTTGGTGAAGAAAGACTGTAGGGGCTGCTGATGAGGAATTCTGCTGTGAAGAGTATATTGATATACATTTTGTAAAACTCTTCCTGGGAAAATTTCAGATGCCACAAATAGTCACAGAAATATCATAATTTTCTTTAAGTTATTTTTTCTTCTTCCATAAAACTTTGATCAGTGGTCCCATTATACCATACAAAGACAAGCAGAGGGATAATTTCTAAACACAACAGATTTGAGTAGCCTCAGGGTTTTGCTTGTTGGTTACTGTTATGGACTGAATTATATTGCCCCAAATTCTTACGCTGAAGTTTTAACCCCCCAATGTGACTCTATTTGGAAGTAGGGTCTTTAAGGAAGTAATTAAGGTTAAATGAGGTCATAAGTGTGGGGCCCTATCCAATAGGATTTGTGACTTGAAGAAGAAGAGATACCAGAGATCACTCTCTCCCCACAAGCACGCAGAGGAAAGACCATGTGAAGACAGAAAAAGAAGGCAGCTGTTTGCAAGCCAAGAGGAGAGGTCTCATCAGAAATCAACTCTTGGATTTCATAATACCTCCAAAACTGCAAAAAGTAATTTTTGCTGCTTTAAATCCATCAGTCTGTAGTATTCTTTAATGGCACTTTGAACTAATATATAGATCTTTATGGTAGCAAAAACTCAGTTCTGTGAAAAAACTGCTTGACCAGCTGTATCTTCTCAAACAAAATGATTCAATGTGACTGGCCTCCTCTTCTTGCTTCATTTCCTGAACTGGCATCAGATAGACACTGCCAACACCCCCTTATTTGCTCAGCTCAACACTGGGGCCACAAAGTAACTGGAGAGTTGAGTAAAGCCTGAGGGACAGAAAGAAAGAGCCATTCTCTAGCTCCATGATTGGTATTTGAATCCTAATCTGTCCATGGAAAGGAAAGAGCTATCTCTTCAGGTAGTTGGATCTCCAAGAAAGACATGGCTGCCATCTGAAACTTCTGAATCATGACTATAGTCTCAAATGCTGAACATCTAAAAGAGAGACCAAAACAATATGTCAGGACTGTGAACACTCTATGTTTGTAGCTGAAATTAGGCAACCAGCCCTAGCAGAGTCTCCTAGTCAACTGGAAGAGAAAATATGGAAGCCACAAGAATATTTTTTTTAATAAAATAATGCAAGTCAAATAGGCTGCCCAGACTTCTTACCCCAGACCCCTCTTTAGTTGCCAAGACAGAATTCCAAGATAGGTTAGGAGAATGCAACCCTCCAAGTGGCAGATTCTAGGCCCCTTTTACTGCCAGCGGCATGAGAGAAGACAGACCAAGAGTTTGATCCTCCAAAAAGAAATATCAAAAAGAAGAATGACGTAGAACGTTCTTCATGGTCACACAAGACTTTTTTACCTTTTCCCACCTCACATTGTATATGAAAAGCTTAATGTTTTAGCATTGTGACATAATTTTAGCACATCTTCTTGTCTTTGATGTGAATGATTAGGGCTTTAATATAGATTATACTTAAGCATCATGCACTTGTAAAAGAGCAATATTATGAAATGGCTCAGTTGCCCCCATGTGCCACACACATTGTACTGAATAGTTTTATATTTATTATCTTATACAAGCTTTAGCAGAAGTCTAAGGTACTGTAGCTATCTGCTATTTTTGCATTCTAATATCCATTGATTCTAACCCTGTTTAGGAAACCATAATTTCCTTCTGAGGAGCCACATTTTTCCACTTTGTTAATTAAATTCCTGTGGATTGACACTAGAGGTGAAGCATATGACAAATTTGAGCCTATCAGCATTTCATAAACAATATGAATGACAATGTAATTTAAGCTGGAACTTCTCAGAAAGAAACATTCTTATTTTCTCCTGTGTCTGAGCTTGGATGTATCCTTGGGAGTTGTTGGTTTGGGTATCTTAAGAAAAGAAATTGCTTAGGATGGAGGGAAAAAACAGTAAAGTGAAACTATAAAAAAATAGAGATGGAAATTGGATCCAAGTGATATTGTTTGAATCCTGGATCAAGCCTCATCTGAAATCAATGCTCATCTTTGAGCTGTTCAGTTATAAAAAAAAAAATATTTTCAGCTTAACCCAGGTTAGGCCGTATTTTCTGGCATTTGTAACAGAAACCCTACTATTGCATTTCATTTTACACATAAGTCCCTGAGTCTTAGGGAAGTTAAGTAATTTAACCCAAAGCAATACTGTTACTGAATAACAGAGATGCTAAGCCCTATACTTAAACATTTGGAGAACTTGAGTACACAATTATCCATGTCTAAAATGAAGATAATTTATCATCAACTTTTTCAGGGAATTCATCAAAAGAAACACACCCTGAAAGATGTTGTTGTGACATCTCTTCTTGCTGTATTTCAATCAACAAGTATTTGCCAAAGTAGGACTCCATCCCAGGTCTGCCAAACTTTATAGCCTACACCAGCTGTATTGTTTCGTACAGCAGAAGCAATAAAGGGTAACATTCTATCTGTCACAAAGAGCCTGATTATTTCTCAGTGGAGCCAGGATAAGAACAAATGACTCATGGGGGAAAAGGTTAGAAGCTTTCTATGGTTGGTGTCTGTGTTCCTGAAATACATGCTAAGGTAGAGTTGTATGGGCTGCCTTCAGGAGCACGTGACATAGATCCTCCTTTCTGTTTTTTTTTTCCCTTCTTTTATTTATTTATTTTAAAAATTCTATATAGATGATGTGCAATATTATATGTTACAGGTAAACAATATAGTGATTCACAGTTTTAAGGGTTATATTCCAATCATAGATATTAAAAAATATTGGCTATATTCCCCATGTTCTATAATATATCCTTGTAGCTTATTTTATACCTAATAGTTTGTACCTCTTAATCCCCTACCCATATGTTGCCCCTCTCCCCCCAGCTGGTAGCCGCTAGTTTGTTCTCTATATCTCTATCTGCTTCTTTTTCATTATATTCACTAGTCTCCTGTATTTTTTAAATTCCACATATAAGTGATATAACACAGCATTTGTTTTTCTCTGACTTATTTCAATTAACATAAGGCCCTCCAAGTCTATCCATATTGCTGCAAATGGCAAAATTTCATTCTTTCTTATGGCTGTGTAGTATTCCATTGTGCGTGTGTGTGTGTGTGTGTGTGTGTGTGTGTGTGTGTATCACATTTTCTTTACCCATTCATCTGCTGATGGACACTTAGGTTGTTCCCATACGTGGCAATTGTAAATAATGCTGCTTTGAACATTGGTGTGCATATATCTTTTCAAATTAGTGTTTTTGTTTTTTTCCGATATGTACCCCAAAATGGATTGCTGTGTCATGTGGTAGTTTTGTTTTGTTTTTTTTTAACATCTTTATTGGAGTATAATTGCTTTACAATGTTGTTAGTTTCTGCTGTAAAACAAAGTGAATCAGCTATGTATATACATATATCCCCATATCCCCTCCCTCTTGTGTCTCCCTCTCACCTTCCCTATCCCACCCCTCTAGGCGGTCACAAAGCACCAAGCTGATCTCCCTGTGTTATGCAGCTGCTTCCCACTAGTTATTTATTTTACATTTGGAAGTGTATATATGTCAATGTTACTCCCTCACTTTGCCCCAGCTTACACTTCCTCCTCCCCATGTCCTCAAGTCCATTCTCTACGTCTGCGTCTGTCTTTATTCCTGTCCTCTCCCCAGGTTCGTCAGAACAACTTTTTTTTTTTTAGATTCTATATATATATTTCAGCATACAGTATTTATTTTTCTCTTTCTGACTTACTTCACTCTGTATGACAGACTCTAGGTCCATCCACCTCAATACAAATGACTCAATTTTGTTTCTTTTATGGCTGAGTAATATTCCATTGTATATATGTGCCACATCTTCTTAATCCATTCATCTCTCAATGGACACTTAGGTTGCTTCCGTGTCCTGGCTATTGTTAATAGTGCTGCAATGAACACTGTGGTACATGTCTCTTTTTGAATTATGGTTCTCTCAGGGTATATGCCCAGTAATGGGATTGTCAGATCATATGGTAGTTCTATTTTTAGTATTTTAAGGAACCTCCATACTGTTCTCCACAGTGGCTGTATCAATTTACCTTCCCACCACCAGCGCAAGAGGGTTCCCTTTTCTCCACACCCTCTCCAGCACTTATTGTTTGTAGATATTTTGATGATGGCCATTCTGACTACTGTGAGGTGATACCTCATTGTAATTTTGATTTGAATTTCTCTAATGATTAGTGATGTTGAGCATCCTCTCATGTGTTTGTTGGCAATCTGTATATCTTCTTTGGGTAAATGTCTATTTAGGTATTCTGCCCATTTTTGGATTGGGTTGTTTGTTATTGTGCTGCATGAGTTGCTTGTAAATTTTGGAGCTTGATCCTTTGTCAGTTGCTTCATTTAAAAATATTTTCTCCCATTCTGAGTGTTGTCTTTTCGCCTTGTTTAAGGTTTCCTTTGCTGTGCAAAAGCTGTTAAGTTTCATCAGGTCCCATTTGTTTATTTTTGTTTTTATTTCCATTTCTCTAGGAGGTGGGTCAAAAAGAATCTGGCTGTGTCATAGAGTGTTCCGCCTATGTATTCCTCTAAGAGTTTTATAGTGTCTGGACTTAAATTTAGGTCTTTAATCCATTTTGAGTTTATTTTTATATACGGTGTTAGGGAGCATTCTAATATCATTCTTTTACATGTAGCTGTCCAGTTTTCCCATCAACATTTATTGCAGAGGCTGTCTTCTCTCCATTGTATATTCTTGCCTACTTTATCAAAGAAAAGGTGACCATATGTGTGTGGGTTTTTCTATGGGCTTTCTATCTTTTTCCATTGATCTATATTACTGTTTTTGTGCCAGTACCATACTGTCTTGATTAGTGTAGCTTTGTAGTATAGTCTTAGGTCTGGGAGCCTTATTCCTCCAGCTCTGTTTTTCTTTCTCAAGATTGCTTTGGCTATTCGGAGTCTTTTGTGTTTCCATACAAATTGTGAAATTTTTTGATCTAGTTCTGTGAAAAATGCCATTGGTACTTTGATACAGACTGCATTGAATCTGTAGTTTGTTTTGGGTGTTATAATCATTTTCACAATGTTGATTCTTCCAATCCAAGAACGTGGTACATCTCTCCACCTGTTTGTATCGTCTTTAATTTCTTTCATCAGTGTCTTATAATTTTCTGCATACAGGTCTTTTGTCTCCTTATGTAGATTTATTCCTAGGTATTTTATTCTTTTTGTTGCAATGATAAATGGGCATGTTTCTTTAATTTCTCTTTCAGATTTTTCATCATTAGCATATGGGAATGCAAGAGATTTCTGTGCATTAATTTTGTATCCTGCTGCTTTACCAAATTCATTGATTAGCTCTAGTAGTTTTCTGGTAGCGTCTTTAGGATTCTCTGTGTATAGTATCATGTCATCTGAAAACAGTGACAGCTTTGCTTCTTTTCCAATTTGGATTCTTTTTATTTCTTATTGTTCTCTGATTGCTGTAGCTAAAACTTCCAAAACTATGGTTTATAATAGTGGTGAGAGTGAGCAACCTTGTCTTGTTCCTGATCTTAAAGGAAATGGTTTCAGTTTTTCACCATTGAGAACGATGTTGGCTGTGGGTTTGTCATATATGGCCTTTATTATGTTGAGGTAGGTTCCCTCTATGCTTACTTTCTGGAGAGTTTTTATCATAAATGGGTGTTGAATTTTGTCAAAAGCTTTTTCTGTGACTATTGAGATGATCATATGGTTTTTATCCTTCAATTTGTGAATATGGTGTATCACATTGATTGCTTTGCATATATTTAAGAATCCTTGCATTCCTGGGATAAACCCCACTTGTTCATGGTGTATGATCCTTTTAATGTGTTGTTGGATTCTGTTTGCTAGTATAATTTTTGCATGTATATTCATCTATGATCATCAGTGATATTGGTCTGTAGTTTTCTACTTTTGTGGCATCTTTGTCTGGTGTTGGTATCAGGGTGATGGTGTCCTCATAGAATGAGTTTGGGACTGTTCCTCCCTCTACTGTAGTTTGGAAGAGTTTGAGAAGGATAGGTGTTAGCTCTTCTCTAAATGTTTTATAGAATTTGCCTATGAATCCATCCGGTCCTTGTTTTTGTTTGTTGGAAGATATTTAATCACAGTCTCATTTTCAGTGCTTGTGATTGGTCTGTTTATATTTTCTATTTCTTCCTGGTTCAGTCTCAGAAGGTTGTGCTTTTCTAAGAATTTGTCCATTTCTTCCAGGTTGTCCAGGTTATTGGCATATAGTTGCTTGCAGTAATCTCTCATGATCCTTTGTATTTCTGCAGTGTCAGTTGTTACTTCTCCTTTTTCATTTCTAATTCTATTGATCTAAGTCTTCTCCCTTTTTTTCTTGATGAGTCTGCCTAACGGTATATCCCAGCTTTTAGTTTTATTGATCTTTGCTATTGTGTCCTTCATTTCTTTTTCATTTATTTCTTCTCTAATCCCTATGATTTCTTTCCCTCTGCTAACTTTGGAGGTTTTTTGTTCTTCTTTCTCTAATTGCTTTAGGTGTAATGTTAGGTTTTTTATTTGAGATTTTCCTTGTTTCTTGAGGTAGGATTTTATTGCTATAAATCTCCCTCCTAGAACTGCTTTTGCTGCATCCCATAGGTTTTGGGTTGTCTTGTTTTCATTGTCATTTGTTTCTAGGTATTTTTTGATTTCCTCAGTGATCTCTTGGTTATTTAGTAGTGTATTGTTTAGCCTTGATGTGTTCGTATTTTTTACAGATTTTTTCCTGTAATTGAAATCTAGTCTCATGGCATTGTGGTTGGAAAAGATATTTGATACTTTTTCAGTTTTCTTAAATTTACCAAGGCTTGATTTGTGACCCAAGATATGGTCTATCCTGGAGAATGTGCCATGAGCACTTGAGAAGAAAGTGTATTCTGTTGTTTTTGGATGGAAGGTCTTATAAATATCAATTAAGTCCATGTTGTCTAATGTGTCATTTAAAGTTTGTGTTTCCTTATTTATTTTCATTTTGGTTGATCTGTCCATTGCTGAAAGTGGGGTTTTAAAGTCCCCTACTATGATTGCGTTACTGTCGATTTCCCTGTTATGGCTGTTAGCATTTGCCTTATCTATTGAAGTTCTCCTATGTTGGGTTCATAAATATTTACAATTGTTATGTCTTCTTTTTGGATTGATCCTTTGATCACTATGTAGTGTCCTTCTTTGTCTCTTGTAATAGTCTTTATTTTAAAGTCTATTTTATCTGATATAAGAATTGCTACCCAGCTTTCTCTTGATTTCCATTTGTATGGACTATCTTTTTCCATCCCCTCACTTTCAGTCTGTATGTGTCCCTAAGTCTGAATTGGGTCTCTTGTAGACAGCATATATACAGGTCTTGTTTTTGTATCCATTCAGCCAGTCAATGTCTTTTGGTTGGAGCATGTAATCCATTTACATTTAAGGTAATTATCAATATGTCTGTTCCTATTACTATTTTCTTAATGTTTTGGGTGTGTTATTGCAGGTCTTTTCCTTCTCTTGTGTTTCCTGTCTAGAGAAGTTCCTTTAGTATTTGTTGTAAAGCTGGTTTGGTGGTCTTGAATTCTCTTAGCTTTTGCTGTCTGTAAAGATTTTAATTTGTCCGTCAAAACTGAATGAGATCCTTGCTGGGTAGAGTAATCTTGGTTGTATATTTTTCCCTTTCATCGCTTTAAATATGTCCTGCCACTCCCTTCTGGCTTGCAGAGTTTCTGCTGAAAGATCAGCTATTAATCTTATGGGCATTCCCTTGTATGTTATTTGTGGCTTTTAATATTTTCTCTTTGTTTTTAATTTTTGATAGTTTGATTAATATATCTTGGCATGTTTCTCCTTGGATTTATCCTGTATGGGACTCTCTGTGCTTCCTGAACTTGATTGACTATATCCTTTCCCATGTTAGGAAGTTTTCAACTATAATCTCTTCAAATATTTTCTCAGTCCCTTTCTTTTTCTCCTCTTCTTCTGCGAGCCCTATAATTCAAACGTTGGTGCATTTAATGTTGCCTCAGATGTCTCTAAGACTGTCCTCAATTCTTTTCATTCTTTTTTCTTTATTCTGCTCTGTGGCATTTATTTTCACTCTTTTATATTCTAGGTCACTTATCTGTTCTTCTGCCTCAGGTATTCTCCTATTGATTCCTTCTAGAGAATTTTTAATTTCATTTATTGTGTTGTTCATCATTGTTTGTTTGCTCTTTAGTTCTTCTAGGTCCTTGTTAAACATTTCTTGTAAAGATTTTGGATCATCTTTACTATCATTACTCTGAATTCTTTTTCAGGTAGACTGACTATTTCCTCTTCATTTGTTTGGTCTGGTGGATTTTTACCTTGCTCCTTCATCTGCTGCATATTTCTCTGTCTTGTCACTTTGTTTAACTTACTGTGTTTGGGGTCTCCATTTCACAGGCTGAAGGTTCATAGGTCCTGTTGTTTTTGGTGTCTGCCCCCAGTGGGTGAGTTTGGTTCAGTGGCTTGTGTAGGCTTCCTGGTGGAGAAGACTGGTGCTTGTTTTCTGGTGGGCAGGGCCATGTCCAGTGATGTGTTTTGGGGTTTCTGTGAACTTAGTATAATTTTAGGCAGCCTCTCTGCTAATTGGTGGGGTTATTTTCCTGTCTTTCTAGTTGATTGGCATGGGGCGTCCAGTATCGGAGCTTGCTGGTCATTGGGTGGAGTTGGGTCTTAGTATTGAGATGGAGATCTCTGGGAGAACTTGCCGATTGATATTACATGGGCCTGGGAGGTATCTTGTGGTTCAATGTCCTGGACTTGTCTCTCCCACCTCAGAGGCTCAGGCCTCACACCAGACCGTAGCACCAAGACCCTGTCAGCCACACGGCTACCCCAAGGCTATTTTTAGTTTTTTAAGGAACCTCCATACTGTTTTCCACAGTGGCTGCACCAATTTACATTCTCACCAACAGTGTACAAGGATTCCCTTTGTTCCACCTCCTCACCTACAATAGATTTTCCTTTCTTAAGCCTCTAGGAGGCATTAGAAGGGATTGTGCTATTCGAGGAAGCTGGGCCTTGGTTAGAGATGGCTAAAAGGACATGACACATGATATTATTTGGGGTACATGGATGTATTCCTAAACTATTTTTCCCCAAAATATTTTCCTTGCAGCACTACTATCAGAGGTGCCCTGTGACCATATCCTTGGTTGTAACCAACAGAAACTTCATTCTGGTAAAGGAAAAAGGACTGTATTGGAAGGATAGTGGTTAAGCTCCTAAGTTGACAGCATCTACCTTGGTTAATGGCAGAATCCAATGCAACTGGGAGCACCATAACAGTCAGGGTAAAGAGAAACTTACCTGTCACTAACTACCACTAGCACCAATGCAATGGTTATCAGGTGCTGCCACCACTCTAGGATGGTGGTCTTGAATTCTCTTAGCTTTTGCTGTCTGTAAAGATTTTAATTTGTCCGTCAAAACTGAATGAGATCCTTGCTGGGTAGAGTAATCTTGGTTGTATATTTTTCCCTTTCATCACTTTAAATATGTCCTGCCACTCCCTTCTGGCTTGCAGAGTTTCTGCTGAAAGATCAGCTATTAATCTTATGGGCATTCCCTTGTATGTTATTTGTGGCTTTTAATATTTTCTCTTTGTTTTTAATTTTTGATAGTTTGATTAATATATCTTGGCATGTTTCTCCTTGGATTTATCCTGTATGGGACTCTCTGTGCTTCCTGAACTTGATTGACTATATCCTTTCCCATGTTAGGAAGTTTTCAACTATAATCTCTTCAAATATTTTCTCAGTCCCTTTCTTTTTCTCCTCTTCTTCTGCGAGCCCTATAATTCAAACGTTGGTGCATTTAATGTTGCCTCAGATGTCTCTAAGACTGTCCTCAATTCTTTTCATTCTTTTTTCTTTATTCTGCTCTGTGGCATTTATTTTCACTCTTTTATATTCTAGGTCACTTATCTGTTCTTCTGCCTCAGGTATTCTCCTATTGATTCCTTCTAGAGAATTTTTAATTTCATTTATTGGGTTGTTCATCATTGTTTGTTTGCTCTTTAGTTCTTCTAGGGCCTTGTTAAACATTTCTTGTAAAGATTTTGGATCATCTTTACTATCATTACTCTGAATTCTTTTTCAGGTAGACTGACTATTTCCTCTTCATTTGTTTGGTCTGGTGGATTTTTACCTTGCTCCTTCATCTGCTGCATATTTCTCTGTCTTGTCACTTTGTTTAACTTACTGTGTTTGGGGTCTCCATTTCACAGGCTGAAGGTTCATAGGTCCTGTTGTTTTTGGTGTCTGCCCCCAGTGGGTGAGTTTGGTTCAGTGGCTTGTGTAGGCTTTCTGGTGGAGATGACTGGTGCTTGTTTTCTGGTGGGCAGGGCCATGTCCAGTGATGTGTTTTGGGGTTTCTGTGAACTTAGTATAATTTTAGGCAGCCTCTCTGCTAATTGGTGGGGTTATTTTCCTGTCTTTCTAGTTGATTGGCATGGGGCGTCCAGTATCGGAGCTTGCTGGTCATTGGGTGGAGTTGGGTCTTAGTATTGAGATGGAGATCTCTGGGAGAACTTGCCAATTGATATTACATGGGCCTGGGAGGTATCTTGTGGTTCAATGTCCTGGACTTGTCTCTCCCACCTCAGAGGCTCAGGCCTCACACCAGACCGTAGCACCAAGACCCTGTCAGCCACACGGCTACCCCAAGGCTATTTTTAGTTTTTTAAGGAACCTCCATACTGTTTTCCACAGTGGCTGCACCAATTTACATTCTCACCAACAGTGTACAAGGATTCCCTTTGTTCCACCTCCTCACCTACAATAGATTTTCCTTTCTTAAGCCTCTAGGAGGCATTAGAAGGGATTGTGCTATTCGAGGAAGCTGGGCCTTGGTTAGAGATGGCTAAAAGGACATGACACATGATATTATTTGGGGTACATGGATGTATTCCTAAACTATTTTTCCCCAAAATATTTTCCTTGCAGCACTACTATCAGAGGTGCCCTGTGACCATATCCTTGGTTGTAACCAACAGAAACTTCATTCTGGTAAAGGAAAAAGGACTGTATTGGAAGGATAGTGGTTAAGCTCCTAAGTTGACAGCATCTACCTTGGTTAATGGCAGAATCCAATGCAACTGGGAGCACCATAACAGTCAGGGTAAAGAGAAACTTACCTGTCACTAACTACCACTAGCACCAATGCAATGGTTATCAGGTGCTGCCACCACTCTAGGGTGAATTCCAGATGTCCTCCGCTTTCTTTTATCGTTGGTTCCAGATTTAAAGTATCTTGCTAGAAAATCCTTTTGGCCAAGCTTAGGTCACTCCCTCAAATTCTAGTTGCCTTGTTTCAAGGAAAACAAGTGTCTCAAATATCTAATAATTTTGGCGTCTATGGTATGAGTCAGAGCCCTGATTTACATAAAGACTCACCCTAAATCAGAATCTTCAAACATAAAAATAAGCAAATGAATAAGCAACAAATATCTTCTGCATTCTGCAAAATGTTTAAAGCAAAACAAGACAAAACAAAAAACAATGCAGTCAACTGATACTATAATTTACTCTGGAGATTCACAATTCTCTTTATGTATTAGAGTCTCTGAGATTCTTATAGCAAAGCAAATGAACAAAAAAGTCTGTTAAGTTTACAATTCAGCATTCTTCATACTTATTTGAACACGGAGCCTTTTAATGATAGAATATGTTAATGTATTGAATATTTTTCTTCAGGTGTTAATTTGAGAACTGTTGCCTTAAGCCTTCTCCAGACCTTTTGTCTATGTCCTCCCCTAGCCTTCTATAAACATTTCCTGATGTGGCAACCTAGAGGCAGAAACTAAACAGCCTCACTTTCCCTTTCAACCAGGGTATGTCTAACACTAGTGTCCTTTGGAATTCATTTCCAGAACTTAAATTCCTGGATCAGAGCTTACAAAATAAAAGAGACGAATGAAAACCAAGGAAATTCTGGTCTTAAGTTGAGATGCTAAAGGAATTCCAAGGAAAGGTGAAGGGACAAAAATACAGTGGCCAAATATCACAGTGAGTAAATGACATCCTTTAACAGGACCATGTATGAGAGACTCCAGCCTGCAACCACATTTCTGTGCATCTCAACTACACTAAGGATGTCTCAAGTCTAGGCCCAATTACACATTTTCCTTTTCCCCAGAACACCCTTCCTTCTGAGTTGTCTGGCTGACTTATTTCTTTCAAATATCATCTTAAATAGCCCTTCCTCATGGAAGCCTTTCTCTGATGTCTCTTGAAACCTCTATCTCTATTGGCTAAGTTAGGAGTCCTTGTTATGTGCTCTCGTGACAACTTGTAAGTTCTTTCCCACTCAACAAATATCTCACATTATGTGATTGCTTATTTAATTATGTCCCTACATGATGGATTAGAAAAAAAAGAATGCAATGGACATATTTTCTTCCTTTTTTAGGATAAATCTCTATGGATTTCATCCACTGCTAATAAGGTAGATGATATCCATTTCCTATCATGTAAAGGTAGGTGTATAGTTTCCTAAAACTACTGTAACAAAGTATTACAAATGTGGTGACTTAAAAAAATAGAAATTTATTGTTTCACCATTCTGGGGGCTAGAGTTTGAAATTAAAGTGTTGGCAGAGGGCTATGTTCCCTCCAAAGCCTCCAGGAGAAAAAAAATTTCTTTGCCTCTTCCAGCTTCTGGTAGCCCCAGATGTTCCTTGACTTGCAGCTTCAATACTTCAATCTCTGCCTCTGTAATCACATGACATTCTCCTTGTATGTATCTGTCTATGTCTGTCTTCCCTTCTTATACGGACACAAGTAATATTCGATTAAGGCTTACCCTAATGAATTCATCTTGACTTGATTACATGTACAAAGACTCTATTTCCAAAATGATGCCAAAAGCTCAGTCTCTCTGTGCACTGGCGCTGCATCGAATCTCAGAGACAGAGGTCTGGGTGAAGTAGAAAAGGATAGCTTTATTTCTTTGCCAGGCAAAGGGATACATGGAGGGCTCCTGCCTCGAAAAACTTTGCGTCCCAATCCAGGGGAGTTTCGAGTGGAATTTAATGGCAAAGGTTCAAGAGTGGGCTTGCTGACAAGATTAAGGTATGTGCAGGATTTCAGGTGGTCATTCTCCTAATCTTGATGAGCTTCTCTTGTCCCTTTAATCTTGCCTCAGGTGGATTTGTGCCTGCTCCTCCCTTGATTAGCAACTGTTTGAATCTGCCCTTTGGAACTAAGGGAAAGTCATGGAGGTTGGAGTCTTGCCTACAAGAAATGGGGGACAAAAAGGCTTCCATGCCCAGGAGCCCCAAAGGCCCTGCTTGGTTTCAAAATGAGGTCACAGTCACAGGTACTAGGGATTAGGACTTCAACATATTCCATTTGTGGGGACATAATTCAACCAATAACAGTAGAGTTCACCTTCACTTGATGGATCCACAGCCTCCTCCTAAGAATGTGAAGTTATAGCACAGAATAGGTGGGTGTTTTCTCACTCTCTTTCTATAGATAGATAGACAGACAGACAGATGTGTGTACGTGTGTGTGTGGGCATGTAACAAGTCAACATTTGAGAAAGGAGCTTATGTGTTTTCCAATTGCTATGTTGTTCTCCAGGAGGGTTCAGATAAAGGGGGAATGGCTCACTGGAAAGAATACAAAGACAAATCAGCTGCAAATCCCCATTCTTAAGGAAAGATTAAGGTTTAATCCAATACAGGAATCTGCTTGGTAAAATGAATCCACAAAAAGAGAAGAGGATCAGAAACAATCTTGCCATTGTTTCAGGAACAAGAACATGAATTCATATCTTTCTCCTTCTTTGTCTTTCCTCACCCTTTTCCACTTTTCAGTCTGCTTTTGTCGTTTTTTTCCCAATTTCCCTAGAACCCCAACCAAAATTGAATATTTTTCTCTACCTACTTGTCTCTTCTTTGCAGGAAATCCCTGTCTCCTGTGTGGCTTAATCAATGGTTTTCAGTCTTGGCTGAGCATTAGAATCATCTGGAAGATTTTTTAAAAATAGAAATTCCATGGCCATACCCATGGAGCTTCTGTGATTCTATTGCAGGACTAGGGAGAGATCCACTCTTCCTAATGCTTCAAGATGGCAGTTCTCACATTAACTCCTTCAAGTGTGAACTTCTAAAGTTGAATAATTTATTTAATATACATGTCCTAAGCATTTAGTGTTTTCCTTTCCTTTCGAGTTTGGGAAGGGAAACTTCCTTCTTATAAAAGTATAAGCCTTGTATTAAATGACCCAAGTAAGTTAAACCACCTCCAGTCTGTTATCTCCCAAGTCTCCAAATTTCTACATGTAACTCACCTAACAGATAGACAGAGCCCCTTGAAGATGGGGGCTCTTTGTTTTATCTCTGGATCCCAATTATTGACCACAGGCCTCGACACAGAGTATGCCCTTAATGCATTTAGGTAAAAGATGAATCATTACTAAGTTTGCATTTTCAGGAAATGGCAATTTTCCCCTCTTCTCAACATCTCAGATTGACCTCAGCCCTAAACCAATCTAAGGCAAAACTTTGGCCAAATTTCTGGCTACATTTCCCATGCCAACTTAAAAAAAGATTCTTTTCCTTTGATCTCAGTTGCTGATGGAAAGACTATGAGGTAACATAAAGTTCCTTTCTTCTGTAGGAAAAAAAAATGTGATACTAATGCCAGGAGGGATCCAAGATTCTATTTTTACACCTTCTCTGAATATCAGTTTACTGCTCAACTTTGTTCTGAATTTCAGGGCTATAACAGAGAAGGTTCTGTCTTTCAGAACTTACTATTCTGTATGATCATTTACAAAGTAGCTTTATTAAAATAAAAAACATTCAGAATCAAAACAGCTTTAAGGCTTCTAGAGATATTTCCTAGAAAGGAGTGTGAAAAGCAAGTCAACTGCTTAAGAACCATTTTATTACTTCTAATTAGGAGTAATTTTCTTTCCATGTTATGGTGAACATTTTTAGCAGGGAGGTGGGGCTTATTTAAATAATTCTTTGTGTTTGCCAACTACCATGGAGTCTTATACTTTTGCTTCCTGACCTGAGCCTGCAGTGCCCTTCACAATAGGTTTCCCGGTAACCTTCAGTTGCTCCAGACCCTGTATGCAGAGTTGTTTACTTGACTTTAAATTTTCCATAAATTTGAATTTAAATAAAATAAACCTTCAAAGCATTTTCATTGAATTTATAGCGTGGAAAGAAAGTCCAAAGATCTGGAGAGGCAGTGTGATACAAAAGGAAAAGGCATAGATTTCAGGATCAAAGGACTTCAGTTCCTGCACCACATGAATTATGTGGCTTTTAGAAGGTTATTTCACTTCTTTGATTATCATCTCTCTTATCTGCAAAATGGAAATACTGAACACATAGCTTATACACACTTTTGAGGGTAAAAGAGGATCAGACATAAAGCACTTGACACATAACAGTAAGTGTTCAATAAAATAGGCTTTCTTCCACTTCCTGTGAATGCCCTTTACTTCACAAAATTAAAATAGCCACCACCATCTCTTCTTTGTCAAACTATTAGCCTTATTAACTAATCCTTGTCCTCCATTGAATCTATATTCTGGTTATAACTGTTGTGAAAAAAGTAACCACCAATGTAAGTAAAGGGATACAGATGAATGAAAAAAGGTCACATTTCAACTCACAAATATATTCTGGAAAATGTCATTTATGCATTAATATTGTGCTTCTCTTATATGTCAGGGACCATGCTTGTTATCAACTTTTATTTCCTCTCCTGAAAATACTGGCGGTCTAGTAGGAAAGCTAGACAGCATCACAAAATGTTCTAATATGAAGTTGATATTGATATATACCATGAGAAAGGTATCAAAAAAGACTGTGGCTGTATGAAAAGAAAGACAATCCTTTCATCTTGAGAGAACAGGAAAAGTTTCTGGAAGCAAAGAGCGTATTAGTTATTACCTGAAAGACAGATAGGATTTTAAAATGGAGAAACTAAAGGGAAAGCATCATCAGTGGAAGAAGTAACATGAGCAAAAGCATTGAGAGATCCATTATTCTAATTTCCCTGGCCAAAAATCTTGGAGTAATCCTTGGCTCCTGACTCTTTCTCTCATACCATCCATCCATTCAGTTGACCATGAAATTCTATTATCTCCATCTTAAAAAATCCAAAAATACTTCTAAATCTCTTCACCTCCCCTAATCTAAGCCACCCTCATTTTCACACTTATGTTATTGCAAATAGCCTTCTAAATGGCCCTCTTGCTTCCATACTTGACCCTGTCCCCGAACCCTACCTAATCTCAGCACAGCAACTAGAATAATCCTTTTAGAATGAAAGTCAAAGCTTATCACTCCTCTGCTCAAATCCTTGGATTAGATCACAATTTCACTCAGAGTAATAGCTATACAATGGTCTATGGGGTCTGTGTGATTAACCACGCTCCATCCATACCTCTTTACCTTTCTGACCCCAGGTCCTACTAACCTTTCTCTTAAATCATGTTAGCTACCACACCAATCATCCAACAGAACTCTCTCTCAACACAGGGCCTATCTACTTGTTCTTTCCTCTGCTTGGAATAGTGTTCTCAGATATCCTCATAGTTTACTCCTTTCTCTACTTTAGGTCTTTCTCAAATGTGCCTTCTCAAGAAGACTTATCATGATCTCCCTATTTGAAATTGTAACTATACCTCCAACATTCCCAAACCCTTTTACTCCATGGATGTCACCTTCTCAATTATTCCTAGTGTTTATTATTTATTTTTTATCGTCCTATGATGGAACATAAGTTCTTTGGAGGGCTTATTTGTTGTTAGGAAATTTTATGTTTTTGTTTTTTTTAAGTGTCTGGAACCTTGTCTGGCACGCAATAGATGCTCAAACAATAGTCAATAAATAAAATTGATTAAAAGATCTTTCTCCCTTCCCTTTCTACCCACTCCTTCATTTTACTTAGTCCTTGATACCTGTAGCTTCTAGTAGAATTCTTAACATATAGAGGTGCTCAGTAAATGTGCCATAAATTCAGTTCCACATTTTAATGGATTCTTTTAGAGCCATACAGTTTGCACATTAGTAAATTAAAAAAAAAAATTTAAAAAGCACTATTTGCTTATATCTATTGTTACCAGTGAAAAAGATCATCTTCTCTTTAAAAAAAGGCTCTTTTGTTAGCAGCAGAATCTGGAATCTGAATTCTCTGGATTAGTGGCTTTCAAACTGTTTTCCACATCTTTCTTATGGTTCTGAGGATGTGCTACAAGCGTTGCTGAAAGTGTAAAAGTCATGAGGCACTTTCATCCCAACCCACCAAGGGTCTTATCTCAACTTTCCCGAGTTTCTTCTCACCCAGGCCAACTCTGCTATTTTCATTTTCCATATTGAGCTTTTGACTAAGATTTTGTTGAAATAAAGGATTCCGGAGCAAAAAGAAATTTTGAAAACAACTAAATTAGGTCATTTTCTTGACTCTCTTTATTTTGATCTGTACAGACACCATTTTTCCCTTTCAGTCTTTGCCAACTCTGGAGCTAAATGGAATCACATTGAATATCAAAAATAGGAGAATTTTTTTTTTTATTCTTTCCCAAACTGACTTTCTACTTTTTTTTTTTTAAAGTGGGACAAGTAATTTCATTTTTTACCTTATATTGAACTACGGTTTTATTTTATTTAATTATTTTGCCATCCTGTCTCTCTCTTGATAGACTGAATGGCTGAATGATAATTGCTACAGTAGTGTCCAGGAAAATTCATGTTTGCTATTAAATAAAACAGATAGAGAAGGAAGAAAGAAAAATAAAAATGACAGAACTTATCATGTCATAACCTGTCATGCTGTCAGATTAATTTGATGTCTGAAAAAAAAAAAACCCACCTACAGATGTGCTACAACTAGCAATTTTGAGTCATCCAGGAATATTTAACAACTACTCATATTCCATTACCTTGCTCAGTGCTTTTCTTATTCATTTATTTTTAAACGTTCCCTTTTTAGTTTGTGACTGTAGTCGACAAAAGTGTATCAATATGTATTGTGTCCTTTCTTATTTGTCTGATTCCTATTTTCTACAACAAAAGAAAATAGGAAGTTTTCCAAATTTCCTTTCTGTCCCTCCTCTCTCCCCTGTTTGAGTCATTCTTAAGTGGGCACTCAATAGCTGTATGCAGTTTGATCTTTTCAGCAATCTGAAATTAATTGATATACACTGTTTAATTTTCAACTAGCAGTTACAATGCAGATTTTATTAACCAAACATGATAAATATTTTAGAATCTTTCAACTCCCTAGGTCAGTGATTCTTAACCCTGGATTCACATTAGAACTACCTCAAGAGCTTTTAAATACTGATTCTTAGGCCCCAATAGGACCAGTTAAATCAGAAACTCTTGGAGTGAGGCCCTGGCACTGGTATTTTTTAACAGTGCCCTGGATCATTTTGATGTGTGGCCAGTGTTGAAAACAACTCCTCTAGAAGGACTAAGTTACTAAAAAGTAGACTAGGCAGTTATTTTAAATTTGGTTGCCAATGCACAATGCTTAATGGGACTTCTCTGGCAGTCCAGTGGTTAAGACTTCACCTTCCAATGCAGGGGGTGCGGTTTCGATCCCTGGTCAGGGAACTAAGATCTCACATGCCTCGTGGCCAAAAAACCAAAAACATAAAACAGAAACAAGATTGTAACAAATTCAATAAAGACTTTAAAATTTGTCCACATCCGAAAAAAATGCATAATGCTTAAAGAAAAACATTCAAATGCAATAAGAACTGAATTTGCTATTGCTTTGCTAGTTCATTATGACCTAGAATGACTTAGAGTGGAACCAGAGGTAGATTTGCTGTGAACCTGATGAATCTTCAGCTTCAGTGTCCCCACTGCCTCCTGCCCCTGTGAGGGCTGGGAGTTGCTGAGTTGGGCAATGTTTCAGGGAGTTGCTAAGAGTTGGGCAGTGTTTAAGGTATGAAAAGCCAGGTAGCAACCAGAAAACATCTCTAAGAATTACTTGTAAGTTGCCTAAAGAGATCTCAGAAAAAGGGGCCTGAGTCATTTATTACAGTAATTTATTGTGATTTCTTTTCTTATTTTACTTGAATACTCATCTTCAAACGTAATTTTATATTTGTAATTTTTGCATTTCTTTCATGAAAGAAAGATGCACAAATTGTATGTGCTTGAGGTCTCACAAAATCTGGATCTATCCCTTGGTGGGACATGTTTGATAAAAGTAGAAGGGATTGCTGGTCATATTCCTAACTAGAAATTTAAATGTTAGAAATTCAAGGTGAAGACAGACACATTAATCCTTTTCTGCATAATAATTGCACATTTCAAAGACCTAGTACCTCTACCCTTAAAACAGCTTTTTAAAAATATTTAATCCAAAGAATGTGGTATTTCTGTTTTGCGGTTTTGAGTTGCTTCTCTACCTTTGGTTCTTTTGAGTAAATTTCATATATATTCTTAAATGACATTCAAATTAGATATGGCCCAAGAATTTCCATTTGATGATAGTGTGATCTGATATTCGCAACTGTTTTTTATTCCTTGAGTTCAATTAAAAAGATCTGACTCATTATTATCATCATCACAGATATTTCACAGATAATATTTTCACATAAATTATTACTTACAATATATCTATGAGTTAGGTATTTGTACCCCATTTTTAAAGAGGGTGAAAACTGAGAGATAAATGCCCCTGACCAGCATCCAAAATTCAGAATTCAAACCCAGAACTATCAGATACAAAAGGCTTTCATCATGAAACTCTTCTTTTACCCCAACCATGCCTATGTTTCTATATTAATCTGAAATGTAAGGATTACCCTAAGGTTTTCATTTTCAAGTCAGATCTCTGATAATATTTCAAGATCATGACTGCAAGTAATTTTTTTTCTCACATACCAATTCTAACTGATAGTGACTAGCTGAAGTCTTGTGTTGAGAAGGATCCGGAAGGTGAGTCTGGGATCAGTAGATGACTCTAGTGAGAAAATAAAATGTCTGTCTTTGATGAATAAAGAAGTGCTGGCACACATACCAACAAATATTATATGTTTTAGGCTACTGATTACAGTCCCTAGCTGATTTTCTCTCATTTACACTTTAGCCAATAGTAGTCCATTGTTCTCACCAACAATTTCTAGTCCTGAATGTTTCTCTCCAAAGCACTCATCCAATATCAACGATGGAATGTCCACTGAATATTGCTCTACTCAGATCTCAATGCCATTAGGGAAGGTTTAAAAGCATTAGGCTCTGTTTATTTCCCTTAATTTTCAGCTGGGAGGTATATACTGAACTTTCTGGGACGTGGAGGAACTGTGAAAAACATCTTTGCTTTAATGTAATAAAATACCTGCTTATATATTGTGTTGTTTTGTATTTACATACCTGGGTAAAATTGTCTATCTTTATCCACCTTGACATTAAACAAGCAATTCATCTGTGTCTTCCTTAGGGAAGCTGTTCTTAATTTTATTTTCTCTTTTCTTTAGCTATTTCTATAGAGGAAGTAGTTAGGGATGCATTTAACTGCAAGTAATGGGAAACTCAAAGCACAAGGGCTTAAATAAATATGAGTTTGTTTTTTCATACTAATTAAGAAATCTAGAATGTGAAGTCTGTTGGCATTTAGTGAATCAGCAACATCAAGGCCAGCATCTTTGAAATTCTCTTGGCTTTTCCCTCATACCTGAAAGATGGTCACTAAAGCATCAGACTTCACATCCACATTCAAAGCCAGAAAGGGTGTAGAGCTGTGCATTCTCCCATCATCAGAAAAAAATCAATCCCTTTCCAAAGCACCAATTAGAATTCCAGTTAGATCCAGTTTGCAATAATTTTGTCACATGATTACTCCTAGCTACAGAAGAGGCTGTCAAACTGATTAATTAGTTTTTTCATCTTCTCTGGTAGAGATAATGAGCCAGAGAGAAATGGGTTGAGTATAGTGTTGAGTTACCCAACCATCAGTGTTAGAGTTACTCTTCCCACCCTGATTACAGTATTTTTTCCCCATATTTTGTCCCCTTAATAATGGTTTATTTGGTGAGGATAGAGAGTGTCTTTCATCTCTGAACATAAGATTAGTACCTGATGCACAGTAAGTACTCAGTACCTGTTGATTGAATTGTACTATGTGGTGCTATCATTCAGTGTCAAATTGGCTAAGCTGACACTGCATTCCTAAGAATCCTCTTCGCTGTATGGTCCAGGCGTACTATTGGTGCAAAAGTGAAATTTATGTGAGATTTGGGAAGCAGAGTGTGTTGGCAGCCATTACTCTCTGAGACTGTCGTAGTTAGATGGAGTGAGAGACAGGCATGGAGATGCATGCAAGTTTGAGTTTATCCTTGCTCTTCCTTGCAGTAGAAGACAGATATAGAGGTGCTAGTGAATCTCAGTTTGCTCTCTTCCTCTCCTGTCTTGTGCCTTCTCTTTTTCCCAACTGTTAGCTCTGCTGACCAACAGCAACAAGATTGGGAGGAACTACCTTTCCACAGACTTTTCTACCACTTCCCTTTATAGTCTAACCCCATGGGCTGGACATGCCTGAATTCCAGATCTCCCTGCAAGCTCCACCCTGTCCTCCAGTGCCCCTGTTTCAAGAGAGCTCATTAGTGACTTTCCTCTATTCCTCCAACTTCCCTCTGAAGCTATTTTCCCTCGAATTGTATAAACTTTAATTTCTGTAAGAGATTCTTCATTGCAAACTGCTTTCCTGATTTACCCTAATTGATACAGAGAAACTCAGTGACTCTTATTCATGGTTCTTATTTTACCATAACCTATATCGCATTTTTCTTGTATTAACAGAGGTGTTAACAGAGGAATTATAACAGTTATAACATTTTATTTTAGATATTTGATATACAGCTGGGTGTCTGCTTTTGCAACTTCAGAAAGAGTTATGGGAATTATGAAGCACTCCATGAATAATTGCAAAATAATTTTCTTTTAGAAAAGACTCTCTTTTTTTTTTTTAAGGGAACTCTTAAGGAAAGTGTCACAACAATTTATTTCATCTCTTAACTCAATATTTCATATAGAATGAGAGGGAATTTGAAATGAAGGTAAGAAATCATATTGAGTGAATTCTTTTTCTTCAGATAGTGGTTGCAGCATCCTTCACGTCTTAGTGCTACTTCCCATTAACCATACTCAGAGTAGTCCTTCACTTTTTATTTGTGACCATGTGTGGTTAAACAGTAAAAAGTAGCTGATTGTCAACACTAGCAACATGTTCATTCTCTCTTAATATTTAAAGATACAGACTCTCAGAAAGGAGACGGTAGTCAGGGAGCCCAGTGCTATACTTCAATCAATTAAAAACAAAACGAAACAAAACTCAATGGCTGTAGTCTGCATCCGACATCTTTGGAAAGCACCAAAGGAAGCCTAACCAGTTTTACTTGGAGGAGCCTTTTCAAGATTCAGTGGAGAAGGAAATATATTGGAAAATGAGTGCTGGATGCTTGCTGTTGTTTTCTGCCTGCAAACACAGGTAAACCCAGAGCATTCTATCACTCAGATGCAAACTCAACAGGGGAATATAAAAGGCAAAAGTAGGCTTTTTGTTTCCTGGGGTCTGAATAGCCAGAGAACATCATTAATTAATTTTACTTTCAAAGGTGAAATGTGTGTGAAGGGACCAGTGAGTGTACGGTCACTTTTGCATTTTCCAGGGGACAATACAGAAGCCTAAATATTTGACCCCAGATATTGGTGGAAAGAAGTATTGTCGAGACCCAAAATGAAAAAAAAATTAATAAGAAATATTCACATGAGGGCTTCCCTGGTGGCGCAGTGGTTGAGAGTCCGCCTGCCGATGCAGGGGACACAGGTTCGTGCCCCGGTCTGGGAAGATCCCACATGCCGCGGAGCGGCTGGGCCCGTGAGCCATGCCCGCTGAGCCTGCGCGTCCGGAGCCTGTGCTCCGCAACGGGAGAGGCCGCAACAGTGAGGGGCCCGCGTACCGCAAAAAAAATAAATAAATAAAAAATAAAAATTCACATGGTTTAAAGAAGTTTAAAAAAAAAGCTCATCCATGAAATATCTCAATCTTACTTCTACCCTCAGACCCACACCACATCTCCAGCTGCAAACAACTTTTAACTGTTATGTACCCCTCCAGTGTTTCTATGCAAGTATAAGAACATATGAACACATATTCTAAGTTTCCTCTTGTACATCAAAAAATATCCTACGTTTTGATCTGAATCTTGCTTTTTTCACTTATATCTCATAAAACTCTTCATATATGTAAATAGAGAATTTCATCTTTTTTTCCTACAACCACATAGTATTTCATCTTGTGGATGTACTGTAGATCATTTAACCATTCTCCTGTTGATGGAATCTTGGCTTGTTTCTAATGTTTTGCTATTACAATACTGGATGAGTAATCTTGCACACATACCTATTACACACACGTCTTATACATGTGCAGATACATCTGTTGAATAAATTCCAAGGAGTGGGATTGCTGAATCAAAAGGTAAAGCATTTCTCATTTAGAGAGAAATTGCCAAATTACCTTTGTTAGCCATTGCACTATTCTGCAGTGTCGCCTGAGAAAAATGAAATGCGTCTATTTTCCCATAACCTCACCAAAATGGCTGTTGCCAAATTTTGGGATTTTTGTTGATCTGAAAAATGAAATCTGGTACTGAAATTTAGTTTTAATTTGCAGTTCTTTTATCATAAGTGAGATTTAGCAGCTTTTTACATGTTTAAGGGACATTTGTACTTTTTCTATGAGCTCCGTGTTCACATCCCTAGCTCATTTTTCTTTTGGAGGTTATTAATATTCTTTTTCTCAACTTCCTGTAGAGCATCTTTTTCTCCTGTGTTATGAGTTGCAAATTTTTTTCCAATTTGTTGATCGTCTTTTAACTTTGCCATGTATTACCATTTTTTCCCTTTTGAGTAAGTTAGAACAGGCACCCTCACTCCAAAATTATGGAGAAATCCTTCCATGTTGTCTTCTAAACTTGTATGGCTTATTTTTCACATTTAAATCCTTGTTTAATTTTAAGTTTATGCTAATGTGTAATGTGAAGCATGGATCCAACATTATCTTTTATAGCTGTCTGCTTCACAACCCAGTTATCTATAGACTATTGTCCTATTGATCTATCCAAACACCAGTACTATATTGTAGTAATTTGTTTTAAAACTAATTCTTCTTCGGTATTCTTCCTCCTTCTCCCCTGAGGTTGCTTTCCTAATATTTCTTACTTGTTTTTACATGTGAACTTTAGAATCCCTAGGATACCAAGTGTTATTTTATCAGCATAGCATTAAAGTGATAAAATAACTGTTTCCAAGTTTCTCCCATGAAGATTTTGCAGATTTCTTTCATTATTCCTAAGTATTGTATCTTCATCAATAATATTTATTTTATTTACTTCTATCATTTAACTGTTTTTGTTGTTATTGTTGTTTCTACTTAACAAAGCTGCTGACATCTGCGTATTTTTTTAACCCCACAAACTTACTGAATTATGTTATCATATAAAGATTTTTTTTCAGTTGATTCTCTTGGGTTTTTCTGGGTATACACTCATGTCATATGCAAATAGTGATCACTTTGCCTTCTTTTTTTTTTTTTTTTTTTTTTTCAACCAGGGAGATTATTTTTTAAGTGATTATAAAGTGCTAGTCCTTTCATTTACTTCTCACTAAAACTCAGATAAATATTACTATCTCGATTTTACAGGTGAACAAAATGAATTTCTAAGAAGTTATGTAACTTTCTCAAGATCATAAGCAGCAGAGCATGATTCCAACTCCTGTCTCCGTGAAAACAAAGCCCAGATATTAAGATTGTACTATTTTTCTCCCTTCTGCTTTCCAGAGATGTAATGTATAATGAATGTATAAATTAGGAGATATAATTATTCTATACTGTAGTTATTAAGATGCTTAAAATCAAATGAATACTCAACAGCTTACATCACCACTCAGGTTGTTGTCTGTATCTGCATTCAATCAGCTCATCAAACAAGAGGAAAAGGATGCTGAGACCTCCAAAGCATTGAGGGGTCTGACTTGGTAGTGAGAAAAATGGAGCTACCCTTTGCTGGTAATATTGGGACATATTGGTCAGATTGGCCCCATACTGAGTGGCTCTCTAGTAAAATCATCCTGTCATCTCTTTTCTAGCATCATGTTGGGCCAATTCGTAAAGAATTAGTTTAATTAAAAAAGAAAAAATTTTTAATAACAAATGCAGCCAGTAAGCTGTGCTTACTTCCTTAAATAAATTCCAGACTGTTTTGGTGAAAAGAACTATAGAATTATTTTATTGCTATCTTGGTGCTGAAGCTCATATGAGAATGGTGAAATAGTAATCAAAGGAGTAAGAGCTTCCCCCAAATCTCATATTGGCTTATCCCTTTTCCCCCCAATAACATTTGTACTCCAATCGCTCTCCATTTAAAACCCTACTGATCCTAATTCTATAATTATCAGCCTGAAAACTGTTTCTTGTAAGCCTATAATGTCTTGAAGTTTTTCACCATAAAGTCTATGAATTTCAGGTTAATCTATAAGCCCTCAACAGTGTGTTACCAAATTATATAAATCCTAAATAGCAACTGAAATGAAAGGGATCTGAAAATAACTGAACTTATCTCAGCACAAAGCACATAGCACACTGAGTTTTCTCCTTATTCTGTGGCTGTCAAGTATCTCAGATTCAGCAGCAGCTTTGCACAATAACCTCAATAATTTCATACAGCATGTACTTTCCTAAGGCTTTGGAGGAAAATAAATCAATATCAGTGGTTTAGTGAATTAATCTCTATTATCTCCTCTTCTAATTGGTGGATGTCAGAGAAAAATAAAGCAAAATCAAATTAACTTGCTTATTTTTAATTAAATCCATATATCTACTATTTGAATTGACTAAATATGATAAATAACAGCTTTATATCAACACACACAAACAGATACGTACCCATATTCTTTTCATATAATTGCATTTTCTGTTTCCCATAACATTCATAAAAGTTGGGTTTATATACCAAAGAGAGACTAGAAGTAAAATTGTCAGTACTTTTCAGAAAGTTAAAATTATGGCTCTCACATAAACACAAAACAAACATTAAAAATGTATGGACTAAGTGTCCATCAACAGATGAATGGATAAAGAAGATGTGGCACATATATACAATGGAATATTAGCCATAAAAAGAAATGAAATTCACTTTGTTATAAAGCAGAAACTAACACACCATTGTAAAGCAATTATACTCCAATAAAGATGTTAAAAAAAAACTCAAAAAAAAAGAAACGAAATTGAGTTATTTGTAGTGAGGCAAATGGACCTAGAGTCTGTTCCTACAGAGTGAAATAAATCAGAAAGAGAAAAACAAATACCGTATGCTAACACATATATACAGAATCTAAAAAAAATGGATCTGATGAACCTAAGGGCAGGACAGGAATAAAGATGCAGATGTAGAGAATGGACTTGAGAACACGGGGCGGGAGAAGGGTAATCTGGGACGAAGTGAGAGAGTAGCATTGAAATATATATTCTACCAAATGTAAAATAGGTAGCTAGTGGAAAGCAGCTGCATAGCACAGGGAGATCAACTCAGTGCTTTGTGACCACCTAGAGGGGTGGGATAGGGAGGGTGGGAGGGAGGTGCAAGAGGGAGGGGATATGGGGATATATGTATACATATGGCCGATTCACTTTGTTATACAGCAGAAACTAACACAACATTGTAAAGCAATTATACTCCAATAAAGATGTTTTAAAAATTTATGGAAATATTACTACACAACTACCAGAAAGAATAAAATAGAGAAAACCTGACAATATTATTTGCTGGTAAGGATTGCTGGTAAGCAGCAGGAATGCATTGCATTTAGGAGTGTAGATGGTATAGCCACTTTGGAAGATAGCTGGGCAGTTTCTTACAAAGCTAAGCATACTCTTTTTTTTTTTTTTTAATGGGTAATTTTTTTTTTATTGGTACTTATAAACGAACCAGCCAACTGGTAGCATTATGATGTGGACAAATCAAAACATCTTTCTACACATACTAGAGTGGTGAAAAAATTAGGGGTTGTAGTAAAATAGCAAAAATGAGTAGAGGAAATCAGTGAAGCACATTGTAGCTTAACCCTTCACCTTAACAACTGAGGTTCTTAACAAGTAAAGCCTCCCCATCCCAGAAAATATGAATAATCCTTCATCACACATCTTTGTACTTTTGCTCCCTATTCTTGAGGTTAGGTTCTAGATCCTAAAGATATCCAAAAAATAGTATTACAACCTAATTATCTATAGCTACCAGTCATCTTTTATCATGTTGTCTATAGAAGCCAATGCTTCTGAAGCCTCTTTGATTACTCACCAATCATACACCCCCAAATTGACACAAAAGGCACAATGAAAAGCAGCTTTTCAAGGCAGAGAGATACATAATTGTAAAAGAAAAATTCTAGGGAAGTAATACAGTCAAGGCTCAAATTGAGATTGAATAATACAGCCATCGTTACAAACCTTCAGGCTGTATGTTCAGAGAATAATTTGGGAATAAATCCATGTTTTACTGTTGTGAATTGAAATACTTAGCAGTTTGCTGCATTGTGTTATAGCTTTCCCCATCAGTTTCCAAGGTGGCCTCCAAATCACTGACAGGAGAATTTTGCTGGAACTGGATCTGGGGCTGCAGGAATTCCTCAACATAGTTGTTGAATTGACTGTTCCAAGTCTAGTTATTCCAAGCTTGGGGGCACCAGGTCTGACTGTTCCAAGGGTGATTGCTCCAGGATTGACTGTTCCAGCTCTGGTTGCTCCAAGTTGGGTTATTCCAGGTCTGGTTACCCGACATGGGCAGGTTTCTGCAAGAGTTCACCAGGCATCCTTGGTGGTAGGAATAGAAGCCTGGGTATTCTGTAGTTGCTGGGCCCTGAGTCACACAATGTTGCTATTCCTTGGCCAGTTGTTTTTCTGCCACCTCTTACGTTTCATTCTCTGGTTCTGGAAGCAGATCTTAACCTGTTTGTAGCTAAGGTTCAGGATGTTGGAAAGTTCCTACATTTGCTGGAGGCTGAGGTATTTCTGCCTCTGAAACCTATCATTGAGTACACACAGCTGGGTCTGAGAGAACACGGTTCTGGTCTTCTGTTTCTTGACCAGGACCTTCTCTTCCTTCTTCTCTGTGCTCTTGTCTGCAGCCGTGGCCAGTAGTTTTACTCTGGGGCTTGTGGAAGAATCAGGACTGTCCAATCTCCATGTTGTGGGTTTCAGCAGATGACATTTGCAAGGACACATAATTTTCTTCAGGCCCATAAATCTCAGGCATTAGTGAAGATTCCCTATAATTGGATGCTTTGGGGCCACGCAGGCTTTGGGGACAAGCTGGGTCCACACTCATGTTGTTGAATTGAAGGAAAGGGAGAAAACCAAAGGGCTAGATAGATGGTAGAAAAAGTCCAGGCTTAAGAATCTAGGTAAAAGAGCTTAGAGAAAGGTGAAGATCTCCAGGTATAAAAGTATTAAAAATATGGGATGAAGGGAAGTCACCTGTGTGATAACAGAAGCCTACCAGCCCAATGTAGGAAAATGACCAAAACTAAGCATACCCTTACCATACCATTCCAGTAATTGTGCTTGTTGATATCTACCCAACTAATTTTAAAATGTGCATCTACATGAAAGCCTGCATGGAAATGTTTATAGGTGCTTTATTAATAATTGCCAAAAAATGGAGGCACCCAGGATCTTCTTGAATAGGTAAATGAATAAACAAACTGGAGCCCAGTCACCCAATGGAATATTATTCATCAATAAAAAGATATGAGTTATCAAGCTATGTAAGACATCGGTGAATCATAAATGCCTATTGCTAACGGGAGTCAGCCAGCCTGAAAAGGCTATATACTGATGCATTTACATGACATTCTGGAAAAAGCAAAAATACAAAGATAAAATACAGATTAGTAGTTGCCAGGAGTTTGAGGTTCGTGTATGTGTGTGTTTGGTGGGTGTGTATGTTTGTGTGGTGGGGAGGTGTTACAGAGTGGAGGCACAAGAGATTTTTTAGTGTCGTGAAACTATTCCATATGATACCGTGACAGTGGGTACATGCTACACATTTGTCAAAATCCATGAAACTTTACAGCACAAAGAGTGAACTTTAATGTATACAACTTAAAAAGTATTATTTAGAAGGCTGAGGGATCCCAGAATAGAATGCAGAATCGAATCGGGTTACAAATGTATGAAACAACCTCACTGACAGGAGTGCAGGTAAAAGGTGCTGACCTAACCCTGAAAATAAGTGGAGTCTGAAATTCTAAATGCCAAAACAATAGTACATACACTCCACACTTTAGTCGAGAACGTTGTTTCCCCGGGGGATATAGGTTAACAATTCTGAAATCACTACACCTGTATGCTAGAAATGAACGATAGAGGCAATAGATGGTATGGTAGGAACAAGTTTTCCTGGTGTTGGAGTGTAATCTAAGAAAGTTTTCATAGAAGTAATATTTGATTTCATCCTGAAAGAACATACAGAATTGCAGCAACAAGAGAAAGAAGAAAGGACATTTCAGCGAGAGCGAATAGCTTCAGCCTGTTGTCCTCAAACTTTTAGGTCTCAGAAACCCTTTACATTTAACACCCAAAGCGCTTTTTTTTAAAAAAATGCATTATATTGATTGATATTTTACTATTATGAATTAAAACTGCTGTGATTTTGACATATAATTCACAAATTCCTTTTAAAATAAAATAATAAACCTATTCATTATATGTAGACTTGAACTTGCATGCCCCATTAAGGGTGAGTGTGGCAGCAAGACTTGCTTTCACCAAGGAAATGTAAGCAAAAGAGACAGGTGCCATTAGAATTGGGATATTTTAAAAACTAGTGACAATTCCCTGTACTGTCTCTTTTCCATTACCACTGCCATGAGCAACATTTAAAATGGTGGCTGCTTCCACAGCCTGCAAGGAGATTACAACACCTGCCCTAGTCGAGTCATGAGAGACACAAAGCATGTACAATACATATAAACCTCTGTTGTTAAAAGCCACTGAAACTTGAGGGGAAGCGGGTTGTTCATTACCATCACATAATGTAGCCTATCCATTCAAAATACAATGAATCCTCTGGCCGTTAGAGATACAAACCACTTCTCTGGCAGCTTATATGGGGATATATGTATATGTATAGCTGATTCACTTTGTTATAAAGCAGAAAGTAACATACCATTGTAAAGCAATTATACTCCAATAAAGATGTTTAAAAAAACGACTTAATTTAGTCTCTAACACGAAGTCTTTTCTGTAACCATCATTTTCATAGGAGGGAAGGGTTTATCGTTTTCTGATTATCATGGGACAGCACGTTTATCCAGCATCTAACATTTCAGGAAGATGCCCTCGCATGTATCTTGTTATATATCTTTTAAGTAGAAATTATTATTTGTATCTTACAGATGTTGGAACTAAAGATTAAGAGTTTTGTAAAATACACAGATTGCACGACCAGTAAATAATGGACTCTCAACTTGAGTCAAGTTCTGACTTTGATGTATATACCCTTCCCATATGCTGTGATTCCTTTGGTTAATCTAAAGACAAAAAATTGACTATTATCCTCTAAGGGAAGTTTCTTATTATCTTTATTTTCTATAAAAGGTTAAGAATCTTATTTAAGCAATTTCCTGGATCTTCTGAAACCAGTTATTTATTTTTTTTTTTTTTGCAGTATGTGGGACTCTCACTGTTGTGGCCTCTCCCGTTGCGGAGCACAGGCTCCGGACGCGCAGGCTCAGCGGCCATGGCTCATGGGCCTAGCTGCTCCGCAGCATGTGGGATCCTCCCGGACCGGGGCACGAATCCGTGTCCCCTGCATCGGCAGGCGGACTCTCAGACACTGCGCCACCAGGGAAGCCCTGAAACCAGTTTTTAAATAAAGGTGATCTTTTGTTTTTAAATTCTTCTGCCCTAGGTAACTGAGTTTATACAAAACAGTAGTTCCAGATAAATTACAAGAGAAACTGGTCTTCTTGCCTTATGGAAAATGCAATGCAGAGGGGAAAAAAAAAAAAAAAGGAAATGCAGGGCTATTTTCTTTTGTCACTCAACAAGATAGACTTTTCACCCATTTGGGGAAAAATAAGGAGACAATTATAACCATGTCAATCACTTTCCTAGTCCTTCAACCAGTGTAAAAAGATTGTGGAAGTTTAAATTTAAAAACTAAAAAACAATTAGTTGTAAATTTTACTTTTTGTCACTTCCTGGATGGATACTTGTATTACTCAGATAAACTCTGGTTACATTTTCCTACTTATACAATCAAGAAAATGGTACCCCTCTAAAAAGATTATAGCAAAGTTTGTTTTTTATAATTTCGTAAAATAATTAGCACAGAGTTTGCCATAATGGTGATTACATTTTATTTCCTCCAGATTCCCCATTAAAAAGAACCACGATACTTATTCTGAAAAGCTCCAGTTAAACAAAACCTTTAAACATAAAGGTCTCAAAATATATGCTCTGTTTCATTTGGAATGAACAGACAGCAGAAAGTGGCTTCAACCATTTCACTGACCACATGTATCAGAGCAGAGGATTCTGTGAGTATTTTGGCTGTGAGGGTCTTTAGCCACCTTCAAAGGGACCAAAACAGCCAGATTCGTTGGTCAATTTATTTCCTAAATCTAGAGAAAGCCTTAGCTAAAGGAATGTGAGCAATTTATTTATCTTTACCTTCAGTTGCTAGCGCTCTGGGCAATAATCATAGAAAATGTAGACACAGCTGAAAGCTCACAGAAGCTTCCAATGCTGAAGCCACATAGTCCAAGGTAAACTGCTTACTCATTTAGTGAAAATAAGAGGTAAGATGTGGAATGGCTTTACTTTTTAATAAATGGTATTTATATTTTCTAATTACCAAAGGGAATAATTTAACATATGCATTGTGGTAATTTTAGAAGACACAGAAGACTAAGAAAGGATAATGAGAAACCACATAATCCCATAAGAAAAATGAAACCCTAATCTCAGGTAACAAATTGTTGTCAAGTGAAAAGATTTTAATTGATTTTCTCTCACTATGAAATTAAGATATTGATATTAATATTTAGTTATACTTACAGAATTTATAATGAAATACTAAATCAACAAATATCACATATATTATTGATTTGTAACAATAAAGTTTTGATTGAATATATCATAGATTAAATTTCCAAGATTTTTAATGGATCATTGTATTTTAGTGTATAGATATATCATGTTATATCTGCTTCTGAAGGATATGTAATTAAAAAAATTTTTCTGTATTCTAGCCATTACCACAAGGAACCTTTTTATTCATATGTACAATTTATTTAGCAAAACTCTAAAACTGGAGAATCCTAGCCAAAAGTTCTAAACTATTTAAGGCTTTGAAACTGTCCTCAGGAAAAAACATAAATATTAAAGTTAAATAATGCAAACCATGTGAGAAAGTGTTCATTTTTCCATACTTGTGCCAATACTAAATAACAATCTTATGATCCAGCAGTCTCACTACTGGGCATATACCCTGAAAAAAACATAATTCAAAAAGAGACATGTACCACAACGTTCATTGCAGCATTATTTACAATAGCCAGGAGATGGAAGCAACCTAAGTGTGCATCAAGAGATGAATGGTTAAAGAAGATGTGGAACATGTATACAATGGAATATTACTCAGCCATAAAAAGTAATGAAATTGAGTTATTTGTACTGAGGTGGATGAACCTAGAGTCTGTCGTACAGAGTGAAGGAAGTCAGAAAGAGAAAAAAAATACCATATGCTAACACATGTATATAAAATCTAAAAGAAAAAAAAAAGGTTCTGATGAACCTAGGGGGTAGGACAGGAATAAAGCTGCAGACATAGAGAATAGACTTGAGGACATGGGGAGGGGTAACTTGGGATGAAGTGAGAGAGTAGCATTGATATATATACACTACCAAATGTAAAATAGATAGCTAGTGGGAAGCAGCTGCATAGCACAGGGAGATCAGCTCAGTGTTTTGTGACCGCCTAGAGGGGTGGGAGGGAGGTGCAAGAGGGTGGGAATATGGAGATATATGTATATGTATAGCTTATTCACTTTGTTATACAGCAGAAACTAACACAACATTGAAAAGCAATTATGCTCCAATAAAGATGTTACATAAAAAATCTTTTAGTATCCCATATTTTGTCAGTCTACACAATAACAACACTAACAAAAGCCAATTCTTATTTTCTTTGAAGGTTAATGACCTTAAAAATAACATCTTCATGTTCTCTATTCTTATATATTGCTTCTTTGAGTTGCCTGTTCAAATTCTTTCTCTATTTGTATTTTTGATCTTTTTTCCCCTCTTACTGACTTTTAAGATACATATGTATACACACACACATATATATCTTTTTATCTTTTACAAATATTGTATCTTTCTAGTTTGCCATATGTATTAATTATGTTTATTTTTCTTCCATTACCATTAGGTAGTTTTAAATTTTTATATAGTTAATCTTTTTATATCTTCTATCATGCTTTAAAAGTTTTCCCAGTACTCAAATTTCAAAACTCGTTTTCTTATATTTCCTGGTTATTAAAATGATCACATATCTAAGTAATTAGTGTTATATAAAATATGAGATCTAAATTTACATGTTTAATGGTGTATAGCTCTTCTAGCACCATTTATTGACTATTTCTTACTTCCCCTATAATTTTGAAATGTTAACTTCAGCATGAAAATGTTTTCTACCTATACACTAGTCTTGTAACACTCTTAATTAATTTTGGTGTATAGCGTGAAGTAATAAGCCAATATAATTTTTCTCAAGAATAACTAGTTTTGGGCTTCCCTGGTGGCGCAGTGGTTGAGAGTCCGCCTGCCGATGCAGGGGACACGGGTTCATGCCCCAGTTCTGGAAGATCCCACATGCCGCGGAGCGGCTGGGCCCGTGAGCCATGGCCGCTGAGCCTGCGCGTCCAGAGCCTGTGCTCCGCAGCGGGAGAGCCAGAACAGTCAGAGGCCCGCGTACCGCAAAAAAAAAAAAAAAAAAAGAATAACTAGTTTTCACAGCACCACTGACTGAAAAATCTTTCCTCTTCTGTGTTCTACAATGCTCATTCTCTCTAATATTGAATGGTATATATGCAGTGGTTTGTTTCTGGACTATTTTATTCTATGATTATATTTATTTCTCCCTGTACCAATGTTACAATATGTTAATTACTATAGCTTTATAATTAGTCTCAATGTTTTGGAGGCTATATCCCTATCTCCTTCACCTTTTGCTTCCTCAGGTATGGCTGGAATCATCTTGACTCTGCTTTTCTACATAATTTTAGAACAGCTTGGAAGATTTTTATTGGGATTGAAATTTCATAAATCATTACAATAGCAAATACAGTTTTACTATCCAGAAAATGAACTATCTATATCATTATTCCAGCATTCTTTTATGTTTTTAAATTATATGCATAAGGACTTGTACCTATTTTATTAGATTAATTCTTACTTTCTTCATATTTTTTGCTAATGTAAATAGTATCTTTTTTACATATGCTAATTTTGTTGCTATTGTACAGATTTTTACTGCAGTTTGTATGCTTATCTAGTGTTTAGCATACTGACGAATGTTTCTTCTAATTATTTATCTGTAGCTTCTCTTGTATTTTCCATATCTATCCATCTGAAAATTCTAACAGTTTTTTCTCTTCTAATTCAATCCTTATATTTTTAGTTTAATTTGTTTGTCTCCTGTATAGGTTAGGGCACCTCTCTTGTCATCTTTGGCATCAACAGATGCAATATTATTATTTATAATAATATTAGTAGTATTAGTAAGATATATATATACATATGTATATATATGTGTGTATATATATATATATATATTTATATTTATATTTATATATTTGGTTTCCACCCCCTCTCCTGGCACAGAGCTCCTAAAGCCCTTGGACTTTCTAATGTAGCTAGAGTTCTAAAGGTGAAAATACTCTTTTATTATTTACAACAAGCCCCTTTCAACCACTCCCGAGTTTATGTTAATAAAGTAACTTTTGAAAAAACCCCTAAGGATGGGGGTTAGATGCCAGAGCAACCAACCTTTTGATTAGTGGGTTGAAACTTTCACCCTCTGTCCTGTCCTCTGGGGCGCGGATAGGGACTGGAAGTTGGATTAATCACCAATGGCCAATGATTTAATCAATCATATCACATAATGAAGCCTCCATAAAACCTCCAAAGGATGGGGTTCAGAGAACTTCCAGGTTGTTGAATATGTGGAGGAGCTGGGAGAGTAGCACCCCAGAGAGAAAATGTGAGATGTCAATATTTCACCACTTCACTGCTCACAGTTCCCTCTTCTCAGTTCTCTATTCCCAGTTCCCTACACTTTCCTTATTACGTTTTACACTTCAAAATCTCTATTTCTGAAATATAACAACTTACGATATTCTTGTCATACTTCTTATACTTTATTAACCCCATGTTATAATTTTCTTTTTACTTTTATAGTTATTTTATTTTAAGAGAATTATGAAAAGGAACAAACATGTACTTCTGTGTTTATCCACTTAGTTACTATTTCTAGGGCTCTTCATTCCTTTCTGAGTTTTTTAACTGGCATCTTTCCCCTTCAGCTTGAAAACATGCTATAGCATTTCTTGTAGTTCAGTATAACTAAAGGCAAGTTTTCTTGGATTTAATTTGTCTGTAAATGTTTTTATTGCACTCTTGTTCCTACAGGATATTTTTGCTGAATAATATATTCTGGATAGATGGACTTCTTTTTCCTTTTAGCATTTTAAAGATATTATTTTCTTCTGCATTGTTTTTTCTAATGAGACGATAGATGTCATTCATATTGTTATTTCCTTATATACAATATGTCTTTTCTCTTCCAACTGATTTTAAGATTTAAGATTTATTTAGCTTACAGAAATTTGACTATGGGACTTCCCTGGGGGCACAGTGGTTAAGAATCTGCCTGCCAATGCAGGGGACACAGGTTCCAGCCCTGGTCTGGGAAGATCCCACATACCACGGAGCGACTAAGTCCATGTGCCACAACTAATGAGCCTGCACTCTAGAGCCCGCAAGCCACAACAACTGAGCCCGTGTGTCACAACTACTGAAGCCCATGTGCCTAGAGTCCGTGCTCTGCAACAAGAGAAACCACCACAATGAGAAGCCTGCACACCACAACAAAGAGTAGCCCCCGCTAGCCGCAACTGGAGAAAGCCCGTGTGCAGCAATGAAGACCCAATGTGGCCAAAAATAAAATAAATTAAAAAAATAAATTTAATTTAAAAATAAATAAATAAAGTTCTTTAAAGAAATTTGATTATGGTTTACTTTGCTGTGTTTTTTTTAGTACTTACCTTGCTTGGGATTTGCTAAATTTCTTAATCTCTAGATCAATGCTTTAAATCACATTTGATGACTTTTGGACCTAAATTCTTCTTAAATATTTTTTTTGCCCAATTGTCACTTTCGTCTCTTTCCAAACTCAAATTACATGTATCATGGAACCATTTGATATTATTTCCTGGGTCCTTTGTACTCTTTTCATTTATCTTTAAAGAATGATTTTGCTTATAGTGTTTTTAAGTTCTAGAATGTCCATGCCATTATTTTTCATCATTTCCATTTTCTGCTGGTATACCTATGTGGCTATTTATTAAGATTATATTTTCCTTCAATTTTTAAAAGAGTTTTCTTCAGTTTTTAACATACTTAAAATTGCTGTTTTAAAAGTCTTTGTCTACTAGACCCAATTTTATGCCATCAATGAAGCAAGTTTCTACTGATTGTTTTTTAAAAAACTATCAGTCATATTTTCCTGTTTCTTTACGTATCTGGCATTATTGATTACATATGGGGCATTGTGAATTTTATGTAGGTACCAGAAATTCTACTGTCTTTCCCTGAAGAGTATTAATTTGTGTTCTGGTGGGCAGTTTAGTCACTGAATGTTCACCTTGAACTTGCATAGGCAGGTTTTGTTTTACAGTTTGGTAGAGCCGATCTGTGGAAAGCCCATGATGTTTACCAAGCTTCTCCAACTTGTTAGGATTTACCCTCCAAACTCTGTGTTCAAATGTGAATCATGTCAGAGCTTAATTTTAGTCTTTGTCTTTACTCTAGGGCATGATCTTTATTCCTAAGGCATCCTTTTCTTATCTCTCAAATGTAATGGGATGTTAAAGATATTAATGAGGATTTAAGGTCTCTCTGCTTTGGCTGGACCCCAGTGTCCCCAGCACTGCTCAGCCTTCAGTGTCTTTATTCCTATTTCAGTCCTATAGCAGCCATTCCCACTAGAGTTGTAGTCTCTTCCTCCCTGTGTGTATTCCAGCCCTCAGCCAAGTACTTGAAAGGGACTTTCCTTTTTAGTACTATACCTCGCTGAACCCATTTTAGCTCTGCCCTGAACTCTAAACTCTGTCTTTTCCTGAGGCTCTGCTTGAATTGCTGTACCAGAGTCATGATTCTGCATTGTAGTTATAAAATTTTCCTCAGTCCAAGGCAACCCTGAGGTTTACCTTGAGGATTTCCCTTCTCTTAGTGATTACAGTCTTCTGTTGCCAGCTGTCCACTACCTGAGAACAGTTGCCTTATATAATTTGCATGGTTTTATGGTTGATTATGGCAGGAAGGCTAGTCCAGTACCACTGACGGCATCATAACCAGAAGCAGACATCTCTGCACCTAAAAGAATGTAATGTATTTCCTCCAGCCACTTAAGTAAATCTTAATAAAGATGAAATCGTGGTATATATAAAATTTTGAATCCTTCTATTCTTACCAAACACTAGAAGCATTATTCAACATTGCTTAAGATAATGATTAACCATCTGAAACACTTAATAAAAACAAATAGCTGGATTTGCAATAATTTTCTATAATTATAATAATTCAGAACTGTAAAAATCTTCTACTTTATAACTCATCTTATGTCTTACTTATTGTTCTTTCAGAGACTTGTGTGATTTAATCCTTGCTGTCAGTCACCCTGAAGCATAATACATACAGTTCTCACGAAAAGTAACTCAGTTACAAATCAATGCTTATAATCTGGAGTGGCAAATGTGACATCACTAGTAATGGCAAATATGACACTCGTCAGTAATAGTAGGTAATTGAAAGTAGAGAAATACGTGGCAGATAAGTGTTCATTTCCCTCTACTCTTGTCCTTCATTTTAATGTATTTGTAGCCTCCTCCACCCTTTTTTAAATGTACTATCTCCATTAAGAATTTTGGGGGCTTTGTTGAATTAATAACAGACTTCAGTCTGACCTTTTCATTGATAGAGCTTACGATTTTAGGCTCATCTTTTCATTTCAGGTATTGACATTAGTAGCAGAATTCAGACATGGAATCAGGGTTATACTCCTTAGCTCACTTGACTTGACTTTTATATTTGAAACGACTGCTTGTCTTCTCTGTCCACAAGGTTTTAACATATATGGCAAGTCTTTTCATATCTTAAGGCATATGTACCTTATGCTACAATTAGGATTCAATTCCAGTAAAAGCTCCTGCAGCTCCCAATGGGCAGCAATAGGCAGTAGTGCACTGGTAAGCATTTAACAGTTATATCACACACACACAAAATACCTGAAGCTCTGGTTGGTAGAATTTACTGTTGAGAAAAGAGGTACATGATTTGCTCCAGGACACCACTGGCCGTGGGGCCTTTCCATCAGTTCTTGGAGGATGACTGACATCTCACTGGGTGCTCAAACATGCCTCCCGTCAGGCATCAACTTCAGTTATGCTTGATGAGCAGAGTTCTTCAGAAAGGTCACTAAACATTTGTTCCATTTTATATCACTTCCATGTGTCTTTAAAAGCCTTCTTTTTCTCACAAATACTTAAGTAGTCATCTTCTTGAGTGAAATTCAGGAAGTTTCAGATTTCTTTTTAGCTCTTTTTTTTTCAGCTTTATTGAGGTATAATTGACAAATAAAATTGTAAGATATTTAAAGTGTACAACATGACGATATGCTATATATATTCATCATAAAAGGATTCCCCTTGTTGAGTTAATTAGCACATCCATCACGTCACGTTTACCTTTTCTTTTCTTTCCTTTCCTTTGCTTTGCTTTGCTTTCCTTTCCTTTCCCTTTCTTCCTTTCTTTCTTTCATTAAGAACATTTAAGGTCTACTCTCTTAGCAAATTTCAATTATACAGTATAGAGTTATCAACAATAGTTAACCATGCTATACATTAGATCCCTAGACCTTATTCCTCTTGTAACTGGAAGCTTGTACCCTTTTAGCAAACTCTCCTACCCCTAATTCCCTGAAATCAACTTTCATACTTTCTGTTTATATGATTTTGACTTTTTTTTTTTTAGATTCCACATATATGATACTCTGCAGTGTTTGTGTTTCTCTGTCTGATTTATTTCACTTAGCATAATACCCTTAAGATTGAGCCACATTGTCACAAATGACAAGATTTCCTTCTTTTTAAAGGCTGGAAAAATTACATTGTGTTATATATATATATATATATATAACATTTTTCTTATCCATTCGTCCATTGACAGACAAGTAGGTTGTTTCCATATTTTTACTATTGTGAATAGATGCTCTGAACATAGGAGTGCTGATATCTTTACGAAATAATGGTTTTGTTTCCTTTGGATATATACCCAGAAGTGAGATTGCCAAATCATGTGGTAGTTCTATTTTTAATTTCTTGAGGAACCTCCATAATGTTTTCCATAATGGCTGCACCAATGTACATTCCCAACAACAGTGCACAAGTGTTGCCTTTTCTCCACATCTTTGCCAATACTTGTTATCTCTTGTCTTTTTGATAATAGCCATGCTACAGGTATGAGGTGGTATCTCTTTGTGGTTTTAATTAGCATTTCCCCGATGATTAGTGATGTTGAGCATCTTTTCATGTACCTATTGGCCATTTGTATGTCTTCTTTGGAAAAGTGTCTACTTAGATCCTTTGCCCATTTTTAATTGGATTATTTACTTTTTTGCATTGAATTATATGAATTCCTTATATATTTTGGATATTAAGTGCTTATTGGATATATGGTTTGCAAATATTTTCTCCCATTCCATAGGCTGCCTTTTCATTTTGTTGATGAATTCTTTTGCTGTACAGAAACTTTTTAGTTTGATGTAGTCCCACTTGTTCATTTTTGCTTTTATTGACTTTGCTTTTGGTGTCATATCCAAAAAATCATTGCTAAGACCAATGTCAACATGCTTCCTATGTTTAATTCTAGAATTTTTATGGTTTTAGGTCTTACATGAAAGTTTTTAATCCATTTTGAGTTGATTTTTGTGTATGGTGTAAGATAGGGATCCAGCTTCATTCTCCTGCATGTGGCTGTCTAGTTTTCACATCCCCATTTATTGAAGAGACTCTCCTTTCTCCACTCAGTATTCTTGGCTCCTTTGTTATAAATTCACTGACCATATATGTATGGGTTTATCTCTGGAATCTCATTTCTGTTCCATTGATTGATGGTCTGTTTTTAAGCCAATACTATACTATTTTAATTACTATAGCTTCCTATTATTTTGAAATCAGGAAGTATGATTAAATAAACAAATGAATAACCTTAGAAAAATGAATTAACATTTGGCATCCTCAGCTCCCACCAAAATTTCCATTAAAATTGATTAAAATAATTAAATTAACAAGCTCCTAGACTTTACTCCTGGAGAGATTTAAAATGTCAGTGTCATAATACTGTACAAAATAAGTAATTGAAGTACTACATATATCCATTCAGAGTTAATTTCATGTGCTTCATATAGCCTATATTTTAGGTCACAACCTCTAGATATGGTTAAAATCCATTTAGCATTTTAGCCAGCTGCAATAATAAACAGAAACACAGACATACCTAGATATGCTTACACTTATTTATATATATAATTGCAAAAAGCTTTTTTATTTATATTGAGAATTCTTTCTGAAAATTACGTTTAATGGTTACATATTTTATCCTTAAAATATGTAATTATTTACATATTAGCTACCAAGTTCCTCAAGACCTGTGGGTATAAATGGGGTCATAATTCATTATTTATTCAACTTTCACTGGCTCTTGCCACTGTCTTCCTATGTAAGTCTTCAGAGCCTGATAAGGTCCTGGAATGTATTTTGGATAGTTCCCAAGTGGTCACATAATAGTATCTCACATTTCCTCATGAATATAGATCTAATCTGCATCCATGTGATTTCCAAAGGCCACTGACATTCTCTGACCACCATGGTGTCTACCAGGTAGCTCTGTACCCTGTGGCTACCATCATTCTTCCTGGATTCCAGAATATTTTGGAGGAATGGTGGACAATTTCTCCATATTTACAGAAAATCACTGGCAAATACTATAGGCTCTACTAAGTGGTGTGACTGTTACTTTTGTCTACTTCCAGGTTTGCAAGTAGCCTACCAGGGTCTACCACAGATTCCCAGGAGCCACCACAGATACTAGACTGATCTGCCACAGAGTGGGAAATAATGGTACTTCTTGTGTTACACCAAAGTAGTAGTTGTGTCCTGACACCAGAGAGGTGAATCACCTTTATTTTTTACTAATGATTCTCTTACTGGGAACACAGACAGAAGTCTAGGGGAATAGCCGAGACTATTCCAACAAATGACCGATTTAGAATCACCCCTTTCTCTGTCCCTAAAACTTTACTACCTGGTGAACTTTGGGATATTTGGTTTATTTTCTCCATGGGATTAGTTCTTTCCCGGCTTCATCTTCATTCACTCACTCAAATTGATTTCTGATAACTCTCCCTTCTTCAATCCTCTTTTCCACTACTTTATGAAACATAATAACAACTGTATAGCCATTACCATGTTATTAGACTGGGAGGTTTAAACTTTACTCCCTGTTGTAATAGAAATATTGGATTTTAAAGCTCTTTTTCGTGTTAGAGGTTATTTCTTTAAAATAAAAGATGGATTATTTGGGCAAAGGTTTTGAAAAGTTTTAGGATTCTGAATATGTATTTAAAAGTAGATATTCCTAACTGATTTTTGCTTGTAGATAATTAATTTACTAATTTCAAGAAAGAAATTTCTTCATTAAGCAATTTCTGTGGTAAAATAAGTGTCATTCTTCAAACACCTCCATTACTTGCTGTAAATATGTCTAGCTATAGTGAAAGTGTGTCACACAAAATCATCAAAACCTTGTAGTTCTTAAAAAAAAAGAAAGAAATTCACTTTAGTTCCCTTGCTAGTAGAGTATTAATCTCTCAAAATTGTGCAATTATTTAAGCTTTCACATTTAAATGCCAAGGTTTAGGGCTAGGCTTTGAAATCTTACACCCATAAATTTTGAGTGTGTTATATACACAAAACAATTCCTCCAGTCTAACATGAGATATTGGTGGCCTTGATAGTATGTCATCTCCCTGTCCTATTACTCACAGGGAATTAAATGGATGCCATCCTTGAAGAGTTTCCATGAACTCAATGAAAACCATGTTAATTATATTTATAATTAGCTTTTCTTGGCTCTGAACTAACCAATTCCTACTCTCTGACCCAGTGAGTTGTACATGCCGATATTATGCTTTGTCCTTGCCTATATCAATGTACCAGCTATTGACATTCAAAATGAGTTTTTAAATGTATTTATAATTGCTGAATAATTTTTAATCCTTTCCTCCATCTTTCTTTTCTCTTTCCCTTACTTTTTATTAAAAGGCAAAATAAAATGTCTATAATAGATAAAGTAGTGTGTATGTATAGATAAAAACATCCCAGACCAACTTGCCAATAGAATTAAAGGCACATTAAAGTAAATGTTTTAAAAATGTATCATATAAGCCTGCCAGAACAATCTAAAAATAAGTCTCACATAGGACTATGCATGTTGAACAAATACTTTGTATCTGTTGATTTATAAAAGAAAATTATCATGATCTTCATCATTCCAGATATGATTACTGAATGCCTACCCGGTATCAGGTAATGTCTTGAGCACTTTGCTAATTGTATTAGTTTTCTAGGGCTGCCATAACAAATTACATAATCTTGGTGACTTAAAACAATAGAAATTAATTTTCTCACAGTTCTGGAGGCCAAAAGTCTGAAATCAAGGTATCAGCAGGTTTGCACTCCCACCAAAAGATGTAGGGGAGATTTTGTTCCTATCTTCTTCCATCTTTTGGTAGTTACCAACTTCTTTGAGGTTGTGGCCACATAACGCCAATCTCTGCCTCCATGGTCATGTTGCTTTATCCTCTCCATCTGTCTCCTCTCTGTGTCTCTTACAAGGAAACTTGTCATTAGATTTAGGACCCACCCGAATAAGCTAGAATGAGCTCATCTCAAGATCTTTAGCTTATTTACATCTGCAAAGACCCATTTTTCTAAGTAAGGTAACATTCACAGGTTCTGGAGATTAAGGCATAGACATATATTTTTAGGGAACACTATTGAATCCACTATACTTACATATTTCAAATTGTAATAAATATAGAGAAAAACATAATGAGAGAGGTTAGCAATTTTCTTAAGGTTGCACAGATCATAAATGGTAGGACTACAGAAATAGAGCTCGTTCCACCGCATTTAAAATTTTTTTTTATTGGTTGTGTTGAGTCTTTGTTGCTGCTTGCGGGCTTTCTCTAGTTGCGGCAAGTGAGAGCTACTCTTTGTTGCAGTGCATGGACTTCTCACTGCTGTGGCTTCTCTTATTGTGGAGCATGGGCTCTAGGCGCGCAGGCTCAGTAGTTGTGGCATGTGGGCCCTAGAGCACGCAGGCGTCAGTAGTTGGCGCGGCAGGCTTAGTAGTTATGGCTTACGGGCTCTAGAGCTCAGGCTTAGTAGTTGTGGTGAATGGGCCTAGTTGCTCCGTGTCATGTGGGATCTTCCCGGACCAGTGATCAAACCCGTGTCCCCTGCATTGGCAGGCAGATTTTTAACCACTGCGCCACCAGGGAAGTCCCTCGTCCCATTGCGTTTCGTTGTGTTTCTATTCAGGTATTATTGGCATACAAACAAGCTGTACATATTTAATGTATACATCTTTTCTTTTTTCTTTTTTTTTGCGGTACGCGGGCCTCTCATCGCTGCGGCCTCTCCCCTTGCGGAGCACAGGCTCCGGACGCACAGGCTCAGCGGCCATGGCCCACGGGCCCAGCCGCTCCGCGGCACGTGGGACCCTCCTGGACCAGGGCACAAACCTGTGTCCCCTGCATCGGCAGGCAGACCCTCAACCACTGCGCCACCAGGGAAGCCTTAATGTATACATCTTGATGGGTTTGAAAATAAATAAACACCCATGAAAGTGTCATCATTACATTTTACTTGTTCATGTACTAATTTGTTTCGCTCTTTGGGTCTAGTTATCTTGACTCAGACATTCTCTTATTCTACAATACATTCCCAATGCCTCACTTTTGGCCTTTGATTCAGATTAGGCATTAAGTAACCAATAATTGAATAAATAAATGTGTTGTTTTTTCACCAGCAAGTCCAGCTATGGCCAATATCCATGATATAAAGAAAATGTATCTGTTACTTTACAGCTGCTTTACCTAAAGGTTATCAAAATTCAGTAGCAACAGCTAACCTCTTTCCAGAGATATTTAGTATGAAAATCTAATTCTTTAGACTGACTTAAAGAACAAACTCTAAGATATAACTTTAAAAATACGAATTGACCATTTCTCACCTTCCTCTCTGTTATTTTAAAATTATTTTTATTATTATTTTTAAGTCAAGGATAACTGAAAGAACAAGAAGATCTTCATAAGTTACCTCTTTATTTGGTTTTTAAGCACAGCCACTGACACATATTGACTGGTGTATGATTTGTATTGAGCAGCAAGGTCCAATTTGTTGCCTAGTTATTGCTGATGACTGAAGATAGTTTTTGTTTTTGCTTTTTTTTCCCCAAATTAAGTGATAATTGGGGGTGGCCAAACACCACATCAGAACTACTCAGTCTCTGTGGCAATTGTTTTGTAAATGAACCATTCAGACCCCCACCCCTCCTTGAGGGAATTTGAGTTATTCATTTTGATAGGCAAGAAAAATTTTGGTAATATAAAGGGACAAGATTGAAAAATATATGATCTGATCTATTTGAGGAATAATTTTCTCATAGTTACTAATTTTTGTTGTTGTTGTTCTGAGCTCTTTCACTCTGTGTTTCCTTTGTCATTCATTCATTAACCATTCTCATGCCAAGGCAAATACCATCTAGTTAAATCTTTAGTGTTTTATCATAGACCTCTTGCTTGGTTTAGATGTACTTTCTTCTTGGGTTGTTCCAACATTGGGATTCCTTATTTGTTTTCTGGCAAGGAGGCTTTGTGCATTGCAAGGAGATTGACAACCAAATTTCTATAGTAGGTCACTAAAAGGGAGTTGGTGTCAGATTCATGGATTTGAGAATGCGTTTGAAGGAGTAGATAGAATTCAGGGACACTAAATTGTTAGAACTGAAATATAATTGACTTGAAGTATACCATTAGGCACAGATGTACATTAAGCCAGAAGAAAATAAACCTTCTCAGTATTTCTGATGTTCAATTTCTTCATTTATAAAATGCATATTATAACACATTTCCACCAGGTTTCATATGAAACCTGGATGAGTAACACATGTAGAGCATCTGGCACAATGCCTGGAACATATTAGGTGCTCAAATATTATTACTTTAAAAAGTTCAGGTAGGACAGATAATTTCAGGAAGTTTTCTCCATAATTTTAGTGGAAATAGATCATGTAGTTATTAATTTCTTACATTTGTGAGTTTTGCACTGCCCAACATTTACCCCTCAAGCATACTAGCTCAATAAACTAAATTGAGAGAGCAGATATGTTTCTCAGGGAAAAATTGCATTAACCAAATTAATGACACTAGCAGATAAAATCAGAATGTTAATTTCTTAATTTTCTGCTTAAAACTAGTTGTCATATAGTTTTAAGTATGTGAGTCCTTATTATTTTATCTCTGTTGGCAGACTACATGGGAAAGCAAATTATAATTAGAATGCTACGTGGAATCTCAACAAGGAAGAGTAGATGAACAGAATTGTAATTACCATCAGATTTACGTAGTTTATTAAATTCATTTCCACAACATGGATGCCCTTGTTAACAACAGTGGAATGTTTAAATCTCATTGCCTAATTTTTCTTTCCCTTAGAATATGGGTTGGATGGCTATTACATTCGTTGCTTTCTTTCCCTTAGAATATGGGTTGGATGGTTATTACATTCGTTTGCTTTTACTAAAATTTTATGACCAACCTCCTGGCAGATTAATCTCTTTTTCTTCAGGAATGTTGACATCTTCAATCAAGAGTAGTCAGTTCTTGTTTGCTAAGAGCAACTCTCTGTCCTTAAAAGAAATTCTCAGCTCTCAGCTTTCATTAATTGTGTGTTGATTTTTACAATATAAATGTCAGAAAGCAATCTCATTATAGTAGTCATTTCTTGTTTGCTAAAAGCAACTCTCTGTCCTTAAAAGAAATTCTCAGCTCTCAGCTTTCATTAATTGTGTGTTGATTTTTACAATATAAATGTCAGAAAGCAATCTCATTTTTCTTCCGTAATTTTTGGATCACCTCTAAGTTAAGACAGTACTTAATTCTTTTCCAGTTTTACTGAGAAATAATTGATATATCTCACTGTATAACTTTAAGTCATACAGCATGATGGTTTGATTTATATGTATTGTGAATGATTATCACAATAGGTTCAATTAGCATCCATCATTGGGTATAAATACAATAAGAAAAGAAAGAAAAAAATAAGAAAGAAAAAAATTTCTCCTTGTGATGAAGACTCTTAGGATTTACCCTCTTAACACCATTTCTGTATATCATACAACAGTGTTAACTATAACCATCATGCTCTACATTGCATCCCTAGTTCTTATTTATCTTATAGCAAAGTTTGTACATTTGGACCACCTTCCTCCAACTCCCTCTCTTCCTACCCTCCTACTCTGGTAACCACAAATCTGATCTTTCATTTCTTTAAGTTTAGGATTTGTTTGTTTGTTGTTTTTGCTTTTGTTTAGGTTCCACATATATGTGATCACTACAGTATTTGTCTTTCTCTGTTTGACTTATTTCACTTAATGTAATGCCTTTAAGGTCCATCCATATTGTTGCAAATGGCAGGAATTCCCCATTTTTTAGTAGCTGAATAATATTCTTTATTCATTCGTCCATCAGTGAACACTTAGGTTGTTTCCATGTCTTAGCTATTGCAAACAATGCTGCTATAAATGTAGGGATGCGGATATCTTTTCAACTTAGTGTTTTTATTTATTTTGGATATATTCCCAGAAGTGACAATGTTGGATCATATGGTAGTTCTGTTTTTAATTTTGTTTATGATCTTATATACTGTTTTCCATAGTGGTTATACCAATTTACACTCCCATCAGCACTGCACAAGTGTTCTCTTTTCTCCACAACCACACCAATATTTGGTATCTCTTGTGTTTTTTGATGATGGCCATTATAACAGGCACGAGGCGATAGCGTGTTTTGATTTGCATTTCCTTAATGACTAGTGATGTTGAACATCTTTTCATGCACTTGTTGGCCTTTCATATATCTTCTTTGGAAAAATATCTATTCAAATCCTTTGTCCATTTTTTAAATTGGGTTATTTGTCTTCTTGCTATTGAGTTGTCCAAGTTCTTTTTATATTTTGGTGCTTGTGTTTGGTGCTTATCAGATACACTGTTTGCAAATATTTTATTCCCATTCTGTAAGTTGTCTTCTCACTTTGGCATTGGATACTTTTGCTATACAGAAACTTTTTATTTTGATGTAGTCCCACTTGTTTATCTTTTATTTTGGTACTTGTGCTTTAAGTGTCATAACCAAAAAATCATTACCAAGGTCCTTGCCAAGGAGCTTTATTCCTATGTTTTCTTCTAGGAGTTTCATAATTTCAGGTCTTACATTCAAGTTTTTAGTCCATTTTGAGTTAATTTGTGTGAGTGGTGTATGTCAAGGTCCAGTTTTATTCTTTTACATGTGAATATTCAATTATCCCAACACCATTTATTGAAGAGCCTCTCCTTTCTCCATCAAGTATTCTTGGCTCCTTTGTTGTAAATTAATTGAACAAATATGCACGGGTTTATTTCTGGAAACTCTATTCTGTTCCGTTGTCTGCTTTTATGCCAATATCATACCGTTTTAATTACTATAGCCTTCTAATATAACTTGAAATCAGGAAGTATAATGCCTCCTGCTTTGTTCTTCTTTCTCAGGATTTCTTTGGCTATCTGGGGTCTTTTGTGGTTCCATGTAAATTTCAGGAGGGTTTTTCCTACTTTAAAATATGTTATTGGAATTTTGATAGGGATTGCATTGGACCTATAGATGGTTTGTGTTAGTATTGACATTTTAATAATATTAATTCTTCCAATTCATGAACATAGGTTACCTTTCAATTTATTTGCATTTTCTTTGATTTCTTTCATCAGTGTCTTGTTTTCAGAGTGGAGATCTTTTACTTCCTTGGTTAAATTTATTCTTAAGTATTTTATTGTTTTTGATGTTACTGTAAGTGGGATAAATTTTTAAATTTCTTTTTCAGAAAATTCATTGTTTTTGTACAGAAATGCTACTGATGTTTTTGTACAGAAATGCTACTGATTTTTGTATGTTAATTTTACAATCCTGCAACTTTACTGACTTTATTTGATTAGATCTAACATTTTTGGGGCTCAGTGCTACTTAATTTCTTTTGACTCTCAGTTTCCTGATTTAAAAATGGAGATAATAGTATCTTCCTCCTGTGGTTTTTGAAAGGCTTAATAAAATAATGCTTTCAGGACTTACAGTGACTGACATAAATATGGACTCAGTAAATGCTTTTAAAAACTCTAATTTCCCCTAATATTTTATAGTGGTTTGCTATGACCTGACTTGTCAAAAAAAGGGATCCCCAGTGGGAGGACTCAAGATGGTAGAGTAGGACACTGAGCTCACCTCTCCCTATGAACACATCAAAAATATGTCTACATGTGGAGCAACACTCACTGAAAACAAACTGGAGAATGGAAGAAAGACTCTTCTACTACCAAGGCTGTAAAGAAAGGCCCACATGAGTCAAGTAGGAAGGGAGGAGAGGCAATCATGTGGGACCCATGCCCCTAGAAGGGAACACAGAAGAGGAGGGGGATATCATGAGTTCAGAGATGCTTCCTGGGGAATGAGGGGCTCAAGCTGTGTTGGACACCCCAGTCCTCAAGTCCGACAGTGGGAAGACAAGTACACTTAGCAGATTTCAAAACCAGTGGAACTTACGGAAGTGTTGTAAGAAAAGGAGACTCCTGCACACAAGCAAGGTGCAGGAAGGTGACTGAAACCTGACCTGGGCTCTGGTTGGTTTCCCACGACTTCCCCAGTGCACACCCAGGCTCCCACCGGCTGCCTGCTCTGAGCCCTCTTGTTGCAGCGCAGCTCTCCACTAAGGCAACAGCTGCTGTTGCCAAGAACAGTGCTCACTTTGGAGCCAACTCAGACTCGGCCCAACATCTGAACAGGGCAAAGGCAGCCACTGGCTAGAGCAAAGGCAGCTGATTGGAAGCTGCCTGGAGGTCTGACTGTCATGCCAGAACCCTCCCAGTGCACGCCCTGGCCAGCACTGGGTGCCAGTGGAGGGAGACAGGGAGCACACAATTAGAAGGAACAGGACCATCTCAGACCCAACCCTCAGAGTTTCTGCTCCAGCACACTGAGACCCAACCCTAACCTGGATTAGGTGGTGACAGCTACTGAGCACAGGAGAAGCCCTGATTCACACCTGGCTCTGGCTCTAGTCCCTCCATCTCCAGCCCTATCTCCCACCAAGGTGATAGCTGCCAGCACACCAAAGGGGAAGGAGGTGACCCATGCTCACTTCACATCCAGCTTTCCTTCCAAACCCGCTGGACATCCTCAGACTGCCTAGGGATGCTCCCACACAAGGATCCTCCTTCAAGACTGGGATAGGTAACGATTTCACCTAATTTCATAGAGACAGAGAAAGTTAAACAAAATGAGAAGACAGAGGAATTTGTTTCAAACAAAAGAACAAGAGAAAAAAAAAACAACTAATGAAACAGAGAAAAATAATTTATCTGATAAAGAGTTAAAGCATTAGTAATAAGAATGCTAACTGAACTTGGGAAAAGAATAGATGAGCACAGTGAGAATTTTAACAAGGAACTAGAAAATATAAAAAAGAACCAGTCAGAGATGAAGAATACAATAACTGAAATAAAAATAAACTAAAAGAAATTAACAGTAGACTAGGCGATACAGACAAATGCAAAAGCGATCTGGAAGATAGAATAATGGAAATCACCCAATCAGAACAGTAAATAGAAAAACAAATTTAAAAAAAAACTGAGGATAGTTTAAGGGACCTTTTGGACAACATCTAGCATACTAACCATTGCATTATAAGAGTACCAGAAGGAAAAGAGAAAAATAAATGGGTTGAAAATGTATTTGGTGAAATTATAGCTGAAAACTTCCTGAAGCTGAAGAAAGAAACAGATTTCCAGGTACAGGAAGCACAGAGAATTCCAAACAAGATGAAACCAAAGACAGCTACATCAAGACATATCATAATTAGAATGGCAAAATTTAAAGATAAAGAGAGTATTTTAAAGGCAAGAGAAAAACAAAGAGTGACAGACAAGAGAACCTCCACAAGGCTGTTAGATGATTTCTTTGCAGAAACTTTGCAGGCCAGAAGAGAGTGGCATGATATATTTAAAATGCTGAAAGGGAAAAAGTTACAACCAAGGATACTCTACTCAGCAGGGTTATCATTCAGGATTGAAGGACAGATAACTTCTCAGACCAGCAAACACTAAAAGAGTTTATCAATACTAAACCAACCCTACAAGAAGTGTGAAAGTATCTTCTCTAAGTGGAAAAGAAAAGGCCACAACAAGAAGTAAGAATTTACAGAAAAGGAGAACCCAGTCGTAAAGGCGAATGTACAGTAAAGGCTGTAGATTGTCTTCAGTAAGCTAGTGTGAAGATTACAAGACAAAAATTGTGAAATCAAGTATATTGAGATAGACAGGAAGATGTAAAAAAATGACATCAAAAACATAAAATATGGGGGAAGGGAGTAAAAAATGTGGATCTTTTAGAATGTGTTTGAATTTCAGTGACTATCAGTTTAAAACAAGTAGATATAGTTATAGGTCAACATAAATGAACCCCAGGTAACCAAAATCAAAAACCTACAATAGATACACAAAAACTAGGGAGAAAAGAATACAAGCATACCATTAATATTGTAACTCAACTATACTTCAATAAAAAATAGGGATTCTATCATAGCAAGACTTTTCATAATACATATAGCTCCCTCTCTATACCTATTAACAGTTTCCCTCATAATCATGTGAAGAATGAAGTCCACCTTAATTTGTAATAGCTGGATAAAGGTGTTGGAAATGCCTGAACTCTTCTTTGTTCGGTATCTGGAAGTTGGAGCCTTAGATTCCTGTTTCGAAGAGTCAGACTAACTAAATGGGATAATGCACAGGAATGTCCTCTAAAAATGACAAAACATATTGTATGTGAAGAGGGTACCCAGGAGAGGGAGGGTAACTGTGTAGAGAACTTGGGAGCAGTAAATGTAAAAATAAGGCTTTCTGGAGTTGGTGAAGAGACAATTTCCACAAAATTTCATGCAATTCCTACGATAAAAAGTCTTGAGCGATTACTTGCTTCTTTCACCATGAAATATCACAAGGCAATCTAACAACATAACAAGACAAAGTGTTCTGGTCGCTAACACCTTCGGGTGACATCTCCTGAAAGAGAATCTCCCCTACGGAGATTATCAAATGGCATTATTCTTGCTTCAATATTTTCATATCATATGCAGCAAGAAGAAACTACAGGCTAATAAATCAACAAGTCACTTATCCAGCTGCCTCCTTTCAGTACCATTGCTTTAAATAATCTCTTATTTGAATTATTCAATAATTTCACCAGGAGCACAGCAAGGATTATTAGTCAATCTTTTCTATACCAGGCATGGTTGGAAGGCTTAATAGTTTGAAACTTAAAATAATTTCTTAGTTATGTAAATGCTTGTGATCTATCATTTGTTTATGAACTGTTTCATGAAATAGTGAGAGGCTGAAATAAGACTTTCAGCTTGAAACAAGAAACCGTTTATATAAGAAGAAAGTAGTCATGTGATTATCAATTAGAGAGCAGCCATGGGGCTGTTAGCCAGATACACATACATTAGAATATACAAATGCTAGAATTCTTACGAAGGAGTGGATCTCAACACAAGCTTCCTCTACACAAATTAGTCAATCTCTCAGTTAAAGGCAAGCTATTGGAAAGTTGATTTTTTGAAAAAATCCATTCTCCCAATTTGAAACTCCACAAATTTCTTTCTAACAATTTCCCAGCATACAATAGTCCCATGCCGGACATGACTTGGTTACTGCCATCTTGGGGAGAATCAATTTGATGTAGTTTGATCTGGGCTTCTGTTTTAAGTCACTCTAATTGCCAAGTGCTTCTGTCGTTCACATTATCAGATTGGATCAGAGCATGTGTTAGCAGTTTATCTCTTCTACCACCAGGCCCTTTATTATCTGCTTTGCCCTTGGTTGACTTGAACAATCTGGAGAAATGATCTTTATTCTAATGGAATTCCATTCAATTAGTTCATTCAGTTCTAATATCTAATGTTTTGACATTGTAGGGAAGCAGATGAAACCTGCAACCTGCATCTGCTTTGGGATCAAAACAGGAGGGAGAAACAGGCAGAATATAAGCAGTTCTTAGTAGCCAAAGAGGTTTATGCTAAAAACTTAATTGAAAATCATGCATTTACGTGAGTATATTATGTTTTCTTATGGGAGTTTTTCCTAACAAAATATTTACTTAGCATCCCAAAGAGATACAGCACCAGACATCTGTGAGATAACCTCAAAATCTGTTGAAGCATTATACTTTGATTTCAGGAGCTCAGCTAGCTTTGTTAAGCATCTCTTTGTGCAATAATGTAGTTGGATATCATTTGGCTTCTCTTATGTAGCTTACAGTCTAGGGATACTCAACCTTGCTCATAATTAAATAGAAATGAATTGGAAAATATATACCCTTTATTAACATGTGATAGTGGCAAAGTTTCCTAGCAGGAATATTAATTGGTACAATGGTACAATATTTGGAATAAATTTTTAGTATGTATATATAAGTAATTATGTATATAATTAGGATACTTATGTAATTGCTATATATATGCACTTAAGACATAGATACATGGATATACATATACATATATGTATAATGCATATGCTATATATATAATGCATGTGCTATTTGATCCAGCTATCCCAATGCTAGAAATTAATTCAATAGATATATCATAATGCTCACTGCTACATTACTTGTATTGGAACAAAGCAAGCATTCTTTCTCTCTCTCTTTCTTTTACTCTCTCTCTCTCCCCACCCCATCCCTCTCTTTCTTTTTCACAAACACACACATACACACACACACATGCACACACACATATCCCAACTTAGTGGTCCGTTAGTATGATTTAATAGAGGACTATTATGAGAGGCAGTATAGAAACCAGGCTCTCCGGCTTGTCATGTCAGCTACCTGTGCTATGCAATCTTGAATACATTACTCAAACTTTCTCTGCCACTTTTCTCTCATTTGTAAATTGGAATAATAATAATACCTAACATAGGTGGCTATTTCAAGGAGTAAGTTAATATATGTAAAATTTTTAAAAGGGCCTGATATGTAGGTATGATTTCCTAAGTTAGCAACTATTTTATGTGTCTATTAAAAATAATGTATTTAACCTACTTATGCTGATTTAGAATGCTTGCTAAGATACATTATTAAGCAAAATGAAAAGTAAACTAATGAATAATATCATGCATATTTTATCTCATCTAGTTAAAAATTATACAACTTTGGTAAATGCTGAAGATTTTTGGAAAGATATACTGGAAATAGCTAAATGGTAGCTGGAAGCAGTACCCTCTGAGAAATGATAGTGGAGGTTTAAGGCAGGGGAAGAATTTAACTTTTCATTTTAGTTCTTTCCCTCTTATTTGCAACTTTTACCAAATACACTTTTATAAATTAAGCAAAGGGCTTCCCTGGTGGCGCAGTAGTTGAGAGTCTGCCTGTCGATGCAGGGGACACGGGCTCGTGCCCCGGTCCGTGAGGATCCCACATGCCATGGAGCGGCTGGGACTGTGAGCCATGCCTGCTGAGCCTGCACGTCCGAAGCCTGTGCTCTGCAACGGGAGAGGCCACAATAGTGAGAGGCCCGTGTACCACAAAAAAAAAACAAAAAAAAAATTAAGCAAAATTTACAAACATAACTGGCTATTTTTTGATGACAAGTTTAGTGGCTCTTTGCTTTCTTACCACGTTTATCTCCAATGTGACTTATATCCTAGTAAGCCAACCATGGCGGGAGTTACTTTAGAAAGACCTTCTGTTTCTACCACCAATGTGAGTTAATGTGACATAATACAGTGATTTCTTCAGGTGATGTCCTGTATATGATGACATGGTTTATCTTGCTAATAGTTCCATTGAAGAGTTTTTATAATTCTTTCTGCCCTAGCCTATGACTGGCTCTTGCATTAGAATATGAAGTTCATAACAGAGAAGGAAGAAGCCACACTCCAAACACACAGAAATACTAATGGTCACACTTTTCTCCTCAAGTGACATTTATCTTTTAGAGATCAGGTATTTTGACAAAAACTGGGAAAATGATGGCCTTTGACCCGTGTATTGTTAAGGTGACTTGTACACTAGTTCAGCTTTCACGTCACTTCAACCCTCTTTAGAATAGTTTATCTATTAGAAATGATCATTCCGCAGGAATTTCAGGTCTCACTGAATGTCTTCATGTCTTCCTTGAGGTAATGAAAAATACTAAGCAAACTGGTCAGAACAGAAATATTGCTATAATATTGAGAAATCCCTTTAAGTTAGTGATAGAATCTCCAGGAAGTGAAGAGGGTGTGCTATTTTTTCTCATAGTGGATCTGGGCAAAGATTTTTTTCTTTAAATCAGAGATCTATTAGTCCAGGAAGAAAATGAAATTTGCAATAGTATAATATTTGTGGAAACTATGCAATTGGGGATTATATGCCCTACCTAAGGGTATTCAAACCAAAATTAAACAGTGTACGTGCAGGAAAACAAACAAACAAACTAGACTGCAGCCAAATTTGACCTCAGGGAGCAGTCGTCCAGATATCTAAAATTACTAGAAAATGTCTCAAAGTACGAGGATGTGACTGGAGCTGTCCCTATTGGAAAGTACAACAGAGAGATGACTGCCATAAACAGGAACTGCACTGCCACCAAGGGCAGCGTGTGTGTATTTCTTTGGAGGGGTATACAAATGAGGTCTCTGCAGAAGGGAATGGCTGGGGTTGTCTTCAAATGAACTTTTCTCAAGACAATGTTCTGAACAGACAAAGGAACCGCAACAAGGATGTGTATTTATGGAAGCCCATTGGCTGATGAAGGAGTCAAAACCGGGCAGCCCGAGGAGGCATAATCTATGAGGAGGCACGTGTAGCTGGAGGGACCTAAATCTTAGAGAATTTCTGAAAAACCTCTACAAGCAACTCAAGAAAAAAGTCTTGACAGTGTTGCTTTCACCTTCTAAGGATACCAGTATCAGATTTCCACAGCTTGGCCAGGTGAGACCATGACCTTTCACCTTAATCCTCTCCCTCCCTAAGCAATACTCAAGGAGTCAGAAGTATTTGTTAGAAAGGTGGGGAGTAAGAAATGAGGCATAGAAAAAGAAATGAAACTGACTACTCTTCACCACTCCATCGCAGGCTTCCAAGCCTGCACCAGGCTTCCAAACCTGCACCAGGCTAAAACTTGGAGTGGGAGGAAAAGCTTTAAATTTGGGTTAAGACTGGACAGTCAATGATCTAAGAGTCACTGGAAAGACTTTTGGATCTGCCCAAATCTCTTCTGGATGCAGAGAAGAGGAAGTCCATAGAGTACGTTTAACGGTGAGAGAAGAGAAAAAGTTTAATGCCAACCCATCTGTCAGATCCAGCCTATGCAATAAAGCTGTTACACACAGAACAGCTCTTGACTGTAACAATGAATGAATGAATAAATGAATGAATACCTCAAGATAATATGAAATGAGTTCTTTTTTTTTTTTTTGCTGTACGCGGGCCTCTCACCTCTCACTGTTGTGGCCTCTCCCGTTGCAGAGAACAGGCTCCGGACGCGCAGGCTCAGCGGCCATGGCTCACGGGCCCAGCCACTCCGCAGCATGTGGGATCTTCCCGGACCGGGGCACGAACCCATGTCCCCTGCATCGGCAGGCGGACTCTCAACCACTGTGCCACCAGGGAAGCCCGAGTTCTTTTCTTGAAAACTAGATCTGGATTAATATAATCATAGGGAGAACCAATGATTCTTCCAAAGGTGAAGAGCAAATTTAGGGGCTGTCAGAATTAGAACTAGATCCGCCATGCTTTTTCTCTTCCTCTGGTCTTTTTTTCTCCCTGGGTATTGGTTTTATTCAGACAGAGGCCATATCGGTTACAATTCCACCTCCAGAGAGGAAAAGGAACTTAGAAAAACAATCCCCAAAGAAGGTTCCATTGGCTTGGTTTGGGTCACATGCCCATAATCAGATGAATCACTATAGTGCAGGGTGTGGGGGAGTGATATATGGTGATTGGTAAACCCAGCTGGAAACACTTGGGTGTAATGGGGAAGGAGTTGTTCCTCAGAGAAAATGGGGCATGGTGGAACGATTCTGGAAAGACAAAAATACTGACTCTATTTCCTATGTCCTCCAAATTGATTCCCCAAAAATGAATTGTTAAAATGCTCCATTCACTGGTGAGAGGACTGACAGATTTGTGAGCATTGAAAGCTGACAATTTTTGTCAGTGATTGTGATGACTTACTGACAGCCACAGTTAACAAAGGTCTGCGGAAAAAGACTAATAAATGCTCTGAAACAGGCAGGCAAGTAACACTGCATAACAGTATTTTAGGTAAGGAAATGCTGCTCCTTTGTCAGAAACTCCACTTACTAATATGAGTGGCAAGATCTTCAGGCAATTCTCAGGAGAGGTTTTGTTTATAAAATTATCTCTATTAATTAAAATTTTTCCTAACCAGGTATGTTCTATATAGAACAAGACAAGTATATTAAAAGCATTTCAGAACACAGAAGTTATCAACTGTTTATGAAGTATTTGTTTTCAGTTGATTTGTTTGGGTTTGTAGGGCTGGACTTTCATAGTCAGTTTCCACAAGAATGTAGTTTGCCAACAATTTAAGTAAATTGCCACCATGTAAAGAGTGGTATCTTGGCTATGTCTTCATGATCCAAAAATTCATCTTACCATAAGTTTGCAAATAGTATTATTAGAATTATTTTCCTCTTTCATTATTGTAAAATGAGCTTATTTTTGTAATAGAATTGACAAAATTCATTTAAAAATGTTTTAAATAATTCAAAAAATACAGAATGTTACCCATAGTTTTTAATGAGAATAATTTTTTCTTAAATATTATTTTCTGTATGTATTGATTGTGTAACCGATTACTTTGCAGGTCACTAACTTTTTCAAATCATGTTTTGGTAATACCATTGGTTTTTTTCAAGTATTTTATTGGATTTTTTTTCTAATTTTTAATGGATGCTGTATTTAATAATTTTTTGTGTTTTTAATGATGTGTTTAAAGATGAATATTTTTATCAGATAATTTATATATTCTTCTACAACAGGTACTTTTGTTCTCTGGACACTTATAGGATTATTTTTATTTTGAGGTTTCTTTTTATTTGCAATTTGAAAACCTCAGGATTATTTTACCCATTTTCTATATTTGTTTGATTTTTTTTCTGGAAATCAATGAGTCTTTTTATTGTCTAGGTTTTTGTCTTTCTTTTAATTTGGAAAAACTTTATTCTGTTTAAATTTGGACGTTTTCTGTATTTCATTTGTTTGGTTCTCTATATTTTAGATTTCAGTTTCCAGCCTGTCCAGTTCTTTGCGTTTTTTTTCAAAGTTATTTTTATCTAGCCTGCTTAAAGTCAAATTCTGTTTTCTTTACTACTGTTTGTATATTGTGCTGCTTCTAATTTAGCTTGAAATTCTATCGTGTCATTAATTTTCCTTAAATTTCTTATCTTGGCTGGAATAATCCCCTACTAATTTTGTTCAGCTTCATCCTTATCTCCTGATTATCTTATTCATGCTTTAGAAGTGTTCTTTTTTCTTAATGTGTTTAATTCAACCGTTTTGCTTTACAGACGAACAACTTAAGAATGCAGAAGTTGAATGATTTTCCAGAAGTTGAATGATTTTCCAAAAGTCACAGTGAGATGATTACTCTACACATCTTCCTCTGTTGTCCCTCCTTTTCCAAAAGTGCCATTCCACTAACAATGTCTTGGTTAGAGTATGTGCTATACATTTTGCAAATTCAAAAAGAAAAAACAATTTTAACAGGGAATTGTTTATCTGCTGGTCCCATTAGTAAATATGGTCATGTTAAGAGTTAGTATAGTGTAAGCGAAATAAACCAGATACAGAAAGACAAGTGCTGTATGATCTCACTTATATATGGAATCTAAAACAAACTCAGAACCAGAAAGTAGAATTGGGCAGGTGGAGCGCTGGGGGCGGATGGGAGAAGTTGGGCAAAAGGTACAAACATTCGGTTGTTTTGTTTTGTTTTTTGTGGTACGCGGGCCTCTCACTGTTGTGGCCTCTCCCGTTGCGGAGCACAGGCTCCGGACGTGCAGGCTCAGCGGCCATGGCTCACGGGCCTAGCTACGCCACGGCATGTGGGATCTTTCCGGACCGGGGCAAGAACCAGTGTCCCCTGCATCGGCAGGCGGACTCTCAACCACTGCACCACCAGGGAAGCCCAAACATTCAGTTTTATGATGAATTACTTCTGGTGATCTATTGTATAACATTGTGACTATAGTTAGTAATACTGTATTGTATACTTGAAATTTGCTAAGAGAATAGATCTTAAGTGTCCTTACCACATGCAGAAAAGTTAATTATGTGAAGTGATGAAGGTATTAATTAACTTGATTGTAGTAATCATTTTACAATGTATACATATATTAAATCATCATGTTGTACATCTTAAAGAAAAAGAGTTAGTAGGGCATAGTGATAAGAAGAGATGCTAGAGCCATAGTCCCTGGGTTGGAATACCACCTTCTCCATTTCTAGTGGTATGGCTCTGTAAAAAGTACTTAACTGCCATGGGCCCAGTGTCTTCTTCTGTAAAAAGGGATGATAATACCAGGATCTACCTCAAAGTGTTGGTCTAAGGATTAATTGGGTTAGTACATGTAAAACCCTTAGAAGTGTCTGACAAATATTCAATAGATGCTATTACAGCATTGCTTTTAGTATTGAAGCATGATCTGTGGGCCATGGGGGATGAATCATAATGGTACAGTGAGTGATGAGGGTGGAGAGTGGCATCCAAAGTGCTGCATGGAGACATTTGGGAGGACAAGGGAAGAAAGAAATATGCTACCTCACTCAGGTATCTTGACTGTCCTCAGCTTGTTACAAAGATCAAGTTACACCCTTTATTTCTCTCAGTTACTTACCTATGGTATATAAACATTTAATTAAAAGACACATATAATGCTATGGGAAAGAATTAGGCACATTATAATGTCTAGAGCATTGGCTGGAGTGAGATGGCTCAATCAATACAGATTACTGAAGAGAAAGGGCTATTTACAGAGGTATGGGCAGGGTAAGGGATATCCAATTAGGGATGACAGATGGTGATGCATCCTCAGGTTAAAAACATCTGGAAGTCACTACCATCCCAAGATGCAAGGAGAGGGAGTGGTTACCAGAATAAGGTGAGACCTGCTTTAAGGAAGTGTTGTTCCACTGATGCTTTGTCCCTCATGAAGGAAGGCAGCCAATGCCAGCCTGTGCCTGGGAAGGAAAGGAGCCAAGAGATTAAATACCTCAACTTTTCTATTTTTGCACTCTCTGATTTCCTGCTTGTACCTCTCATTGGCCAAATTCAATGATAAACCAAAAGACAAGCTGTGTCCTGGTGGTATTATCAGCTGTTTAGATGGCATTAATGACTATATTAGTTAAAAACTAATATACAAATTTATATTACAATATATAAATATACATACTAATATTTATATATTAGTTTAAAACTAATATAGACCCAAATAACTGCAAATTACCTTACAGCCCTAGGATGGATGCTAAGAATTGGCTCATTCAACCTCTATTTCTTCTGCCTCTTGGGATGCTTTCCTATAATGAAGAGGCTGAAAGGCTATAAACCAAATTCCCTAGATTCATTGCAACTACTCTTGATGCAAAACAATTTCTACTGATGATGTACACGTGTGTGAAATTCTCTTGTTGTCCTTGTTGTTGTTCCTCTTGTTCTTGTTGTTCTTGTTTTTTCTCTCTTTCTTTTAATTGACCTGGCTTACTATACACTTCTAAATGTCTTCTTCCTTATTGACTAGATAAGGAAGTCAGGAAAACCTGACAGAAGGAAAACCTCTGTTTCATATATTTATGTCCAATTCCCCTGTATATATAAGGGCATGCCTCATGTTTATTTGTTCGCTTGATTATGTTTTGTGTGTGTGTGTGTGTGTGTGTGTGTGAGACAAATTCACTAGGGCCTATTCCAATATCTTAGGTATAGCTATAGGTTAACAAATATTTTCAGGTTAATCACTGATGAACTTAAAAATTGTGCTTTCCACATGAAAATATGCTCAATATCACAACTTATTAAAGAAATGCAAATCAAAACTACAATGAGGTATCGCCTCACACCAGTCAGAATGGCCATCATCAAAAAGACTAATAATAAAAAATGCTGGAAAGGGTGTGGTGAAAAGGGAACCCAACTACACTGCTGGTGAGAATGTAAATTGGTGCAGCTACTATGGAAAACACTATGGAGGTTCCTCAGAAAACTAAAATTGGAATTACCATATGATCCAGTAATCCCACTCATGTGCATATATACAGAAAAGAGATAAACTCTAATTTGAAAAGATACATGCACCCCAATGTTCATAGCAGCACTATTTACAATAGCCAAGACATGGAAGCAACCTAATTGTCCATTGACAGGTGAATGGATAAAGAAGATGTGATACACACACACACACACACCCACACACACACACACACACACACACACACACAGTGGGATATTACTCAGCCATAAAAAAGAATGAAATAATGCCATTTGCAGCAACATGGATGAACCTAAAAATTATCATACCAAGTGAAGTAAGTCAGAGAAAGACAAATATCATATGATATCACTTATTTTTTGAATCTTAAAAAATGATACAAATGAACTTATTTATAAAACACAAACAGACTCACAGACCTAGAAAACAAACTTATGGATAATAAACAGGAAGGGGGGGGAAGGATAAATTAGGAGTTTAGGATTAGCGGATACAAACTACTATGCACAAAATAGATAAACAAGGTCCTACTGTATAGCACAGGGAACTATATTTAACATCTTATAATAATTTATAAGGGAAAAGAATGTGAAAAAGTATATATATATATATATATATATATATATCTCACTGAATCACTTTGCTGGAACCAGGAACTAACACAGCATTGTAAATCAGCTATACTTCAATAAAATAAATATGCAAATAAATAAATGTGCTTTCCAAATGCAAGCCTAACCTTATAAATAATAGCAAACAGAAGCCCATGATATGCAAAATTAACACCTCAAAGTTGTCATATGCCATTTTGATATTCTTTAACATTCAAGCCAAAATAAAATGTTGCAAGGATTGCCAATGACTTCTACTTGAAGATGAATATGTGCTTTTTAATCAACAGAAAAATTTTTAAAAATCATTTAATCAATGTGTGCATTGTTTTGAATCTGAATCTGAATCTAGAAATTCACATCTGCCATTAATGGATTTCCAGAGAAGCATGTGTTAACTCCTAGGAATTAATAAGTTTTTTATGCTTTTATGTCATCTAAATATAAACACAAACTACTTCTATTTGAATGTATATATTCCAACCTAAAAGATTTGGGCCTTTTTCAAAAGCACACTACAGAAATAAATAAATTCAATATTAACATGGATTCAATATTAACATTAATACAATATTAACATAGGGAGAGTGAATTATGCCAAGAAAGAGAAATGGGTGAGAAAACACATTACAAATTAAAACTCACCATATAAATATAGAATACTGATAGTTTATTTTAAATGAAGATACTTTTTGGGGTAAGGAAATGGTAGACTTGAGACTGAGCCCTGGTGCCGCACTATTATGTGAACTTGGGCAGGTTTCTTGCTGTCGCTTAGCTTCATTTAGCCATGCGTCAAAAGGAAAAACAGGTTCTCTTGAATTAAGGCACAAAGATAACCCCCAGAGGATGCCCCCTGAGTACAGACTGTGTATGGAGAGCAGATGTTGATCACATCTTGAAAACGCTCTTACCACAGCTGAGGCACATGGCACGACAGCCAAATAGGACATTTTTGGCTCACATCAATCATCTCTCGGGTCTGTGGTAAAATTAGAAGAAGAAAAAAAAGGAGCTGCAATGTAGTACTTCCAGAAGACACTATTCCTGTCATAAGATGCCACAACAGCCACATGCTTGGGAAGTGTTCAGTTCCCTTAATCATACAGATGTTTGGCACAGAACAGGTCCAGGGTCCAGCTGTTCAACCAGAGTGAGTACTTTGTATCCAGATGTCTCAGCACCATACAAAACAGACTTTAACACATTTCTTGTTTCCCTCGGTGATAACTTTCATTTTGCTTTCTCTTTTATGATTCTCAGGACTGAATGTTTTCATTTATTCAATCTGCGACGGGCCATTAGTTAGCTCATATTTTCTATCCAACCATAAGGAATATTACAATATAGGTTTGTAACTGTAACATTTATTTCAAGAAAAGTTGTGGTTTAATGAACAGAAACAAAGTTTGGATATTTTGGCTTTGAAAAATTAATTTAAATGATCACAATTTTATTATAACATTTTGGAGGAAACTAAATTTGAATAAAGTTGAAGCAAATTGCATTGGCATTTTGGGAGCTGAGATTATCTATTAATTCTCAGTAGTTTTGATGTCTCTTAATTGATGAACTATATTTAACCTGGTTACATGGCTTAACCCAGAACCCACTAGGTACTATCCTAAAAGTGATTTTAGGGCAGTTCTCACTAGGTAACATGCCACAGAGTCTCCTCCTAGTGAACATGTTTTCTAAAAATGCTGCTTCATTACCATTCCATTATTCACACTGGTGATTTTCACCTAGTAATAAGATCATTGCAATTTTTTTGCCATCAAATCTTTAGCTACTGAGTTGTTTCACGAAAAATGCATTGACGATGTACAGATGATTTCTTCTTCATCAATATACTATATCACCTTAACATACTCTCATCCCCCCTCCATCTTCTATCTTCTTTGGTGGAATTTCAAATCAATCAGACAATGGTTTGCTGTTATTAAAGGCTGCAGCTGATTTATAGCCCAAATTTTCTGATGGTGCGAATAGAATAGAATACAGATCTGTGATAATTAGAGCTGCCACTGCACTATAGTGGAAATATTATTAAACTGGGAATTAGGAAACTGAGATTGCGGTTCTGTTTTATTTTTAACAATATATATAATAAGAGATGTCTAGTTTATCTTGTTGAGTTTTAATTTTCTTATTTATCAAATGAGAGCTTTCAAGAAGTGGTCTTTATTGTGCCTCTGCTAATTAGCTTCTTGTTACAAGTTATGTGTCAGTCCTGGCATAAATACGAAGTGCCTGTATTTGCTTTGTTAATTAATATTTCAAATATACCTTTTCCTTCCCACACACACCATTTATTTATTTTTCTCCATTAGATATGGAGCTACTGCCTATACTGTTCAAAAGTTTTATAGAGCACAGGTGCCTTATCGACAAGCAGCTAAAGAACAAGGACTCTGAGTATTAAGACTCAGTCAGAGCACAGAGACTAACACATTAAAACTATACCAATATGGAAAATCTAAATCAGCTGAATACTGATTATGAATTTAACATCTTGGTTATGCTTTGAAGAAGGGCGATAAATATCATTCTAGATAGGGCCCCTTATATAAACAACTTCTTACAAATTATACAATTTATTTTTTTATAAAGTAGTTTAAATTTAAAAGTACGTTTCTGTTTTTTACATTTAGAAAAAGGTCCATTAAACTAATCCAATAAAGCACAAGTTTCTAAATGCCTCTTCGTTTCTTATTTGTCAAAGAAAAGGAAAATGAATGTAAGCAGAAAGAGTCTACAATTGAGATAAAGAGATTAGGAAAGAGGCAAGTGAAGGAAATCTGTGGGTTCTAATATGACTTAGCACCCACACAAACATTAATTCACTAAGATAGTGAGTTTTAGCACATCACTGAATGTCATTGCCCTTTGAAATGTCGATTTACTAATATTCACAGTTCATTAGCTGAATTAATCCTTAACCTTTGGCGGCCTTCTCTTTAGAAGACAAAACTCAACAAGGAAAAATTCTATTTTGAAGAGAGAGCAACCATGAAACTTCAACTACTATGAACCAAAGTACATATGCGAATGTGAGATTACACACACATGCACACACGCACACACACACACACATCACACATACAAAGTGGAGCATCTGGAGAGAAAAATGAAAAGATTTATAGAAGTTACCCTTTAACAGGAGATTATGGGTAATTTTCATGAGATGCTTATCTTTGTTTCTTACTTTTCTAAAAGGAATGTTAAGTATTTTTGAAAATAATAACTTATTAATGAATCAACTGATTAACATATGATATACGTAAGAGTCACTTGAGTATTTCAGCTGTCTCTTCAGCTCTACCATCCGAGTGATAAATATCAAATTTTGCTGCACATTAGACTCATCCGGGGAGCTTAAAAGAAAAAAAAAATCCCATTACACAGGCTTCACTCTATACCAATTAAATTAGAAGCTCTGAGAATGAGACCTAGACATCTGTATTTTTTTAAACATCTTTATTGCAGTGTAATTGCTTTACAATGTTGTGTTACTTTCTGTTGTATAACAAAGTGAATCATCTATTTTTATACATATATCCCTATATCCCCTTGCTCTTGCATCTCCCTCCCGCCCTCCATATCCCATCCCTCTAGGTGGACACAAAGCACCGTGCTGATCTCCCTGTGCTATGCAGCTGCTTCCCACTAGCTATCTACTTTACATTTGGTAATGTATATATGTTAATGCTACTCTCTCACTTCGTCCCAGCTTACCCTCCCCACCACCGTGTCCTCAAGTCCATTCTCTACGTCTGCATCTTCATTCCTGTCCTGCCCCTAGGTTCATCAGAACTATTTTTTTTTAAGATTCCATATATATGTGTTAGCATACGGTATTTGTTTTTCTCTTTATGACTTACTTTACTCTGTATGACAGACTCTAGGTCTATCCACCTCACTACAAATAACTCAATTTCATTTCTTTTTTATGGCTGAGTAATATTCCAATGCATATATGTGTATATTTTCTTTATCCAATCATCTGTTGATGGACATTTAGGTTGCTTCCATGTCCTGGCTATTGTAAATAGAGCTGCAATAAACATTGTGGTGCATGTCTCTTTTTGAATTATGGTTTTCTCAGGGTATATGCTCAGTGGTGGGACTGCTTGATCATATGGTAGATCTATTTTTAGTTTCTTAAGGAACCTCCATACTGTTCTCCATAGTGGCTGTATCAATTTACATTCCCACCAACAGTACAAGAGGGTACCCTTTTCTCCACATCCTCTCCAGCATTGATTGTTTGTAGAGTTTTTGATGATGGCCATTCAGAATGCTGTGAGGTGATTTACCTCACTGTGGTTTTGATTTGCATTTCTCTAATGATTAGTAATGTTGAACATCCTTTCATGTGTCTGTTGGGAATCTGTATATCTTCTTTGGAGAAAGGTCTATTTTGGTCTTCCACCCATTTTTGGATTGGGTTGTTTATTTTTTTGATATTGAGCTGCATGAGCTGCTTCTATATTTTGGAGATTAATCCTTTGTCAGTTGCTTCATTTGCAATATTTTCTTCCATTCTGAGTGTTGTCTTTTCATCTTGCTTATGGTTTCCTTTGCTGTGCAAAATCTGTTAAGTTTCATCAGGTCCCATTTGTTTATCTTTGTTTTTATTTCCATTTCTCTAGGAGTTGGGTCAAAAAGTATTTTGCTGTGATTTATGTCATATAGTGTTCTGCCTATGTTTTCCTCTAAGGGTTTTATAGTGTCTGGCCTTACGTTTAGGTTTTTAATCTATTTTGAGCCTATTTTTGTGTATGGTGTTAGGAAGTGTTCTAATTTAATTCTTTTACATATAGCTGTCCAGTTTTCCCAGCACCACTTATTGAAGAAGTTGTCTTTTCTCCATTGTATATTCTTGCCTCTTTTGTCAAAGATAAGGTGACCATATGTGCGTGAGTTTATCTCTGGACTTTCTATCCTGTTCCATTGATCTATATTTCTGTTTTTGTGCCAGTACCATACTGTCTTGATTACTGTAGCTTGATTACTGTAGTATAGTCTGAAGCCAGGGAGCCTGATTCCTCCAGCTCCGCTTTTCTTTCTCAAGATTGCTTTGGCTATTCAGAATCTTTTTGTTTCCATACAAATTGTAAAAAAAAATTTTAGTTCTGTGAAAAATGCCATTGGTATTTTGATAGGGACTGCATTGAATCTGTAGATTGCTTTGGGTAGTATAGTCATTTTCACAATGTTGATTCTTCCAATCCAAGAATATGGTATATCTCTCCATCTGTTTGTATCGTCTTTAATTTTTTTTCATCGGTGTCTTACAGTTTTCTGCATACAGGTCTTTTATCTCCTTAGGCAGGTTTATTCCTAGGTATTTTTTCTTTTTGTTGCAATGGTAAATAGGAGTGTTTCTTTAATTTCTCTTTCAGATTTTTCATCATTAGTGTATGGGAATGCAAGAGATTTCCGTGCATTACTTTTGTATCCTGTTAGTTAACCAAATTCAATGATTAGCTCTAATAGTTTTCTGGTAGCATCTTTAGGATTCTCTATGTATAGTATCATGTCATCTTCAAACAGTGACAGCTTTACTTCTTCTTTTCTGGATTCTTTTTATTTCTTTTTCTTCTCTGATTGCCATGGCTAAAAATTCCAAAACTATGTTGAATAATAGTGGTGAGGGCTTCCCT
>NW_020175186.1:9498852-9538897 GCF_003031525.2 Neophocaena asiaeorientalis asiaeorientalis
TTAAGGAACCTCCATACTGTTCTCCATAGTGGCTGTATCAATTTACATTCCCACCAACAGTACAAGAGGGTACCCTTTTCTCCACATCCTCTCCAGCATTGATTGTTTGTAGAGTTTTTGATGATGGCCATTCAGAATGCTGTGAGGTGATTTACCTCACTGTGGTTTTGATTTGCATTTCTCTAATGATTAGTAATGTTGAACATCCTTTCATGTGTCTGTTGGGAATCTGTATATCTTCTTTGGAGAAAGGTCTATTTTGGTCTTCCACCCATTTTTGGATTGGGTTGTTTATTTTTTTGATATTGAGCTGCATGAGCTGCTTCTATATTTTGGAGATTAATCCTTTGTCAGTTGCTTCATTTGCAATATTTTCTTCCATTCTGAGTGTTGTCTTTTCATCTTGCTTATGGTTTCCTTTGCTGTGCAAAATCTGTTAAGTTTCATCAGGTCCCATTTGTTTATCTTTGTTTTTATTTCCATTTCTCTAGGAGTTGGGTCAAAAAGTATTTTGCTGTGATTTATGTCATATAGTGTTCTGCCTATGTTTTCCTCTAAGGGTTTTATAGTGTCTGGCCTTACGTTTAGGTTTTTAATCTATTTTGAGCCTATTTTTGTGTATGGTGTTAGGAAGTGTTCTAATTTAATTCTTTTACATATAGCTGTCCAGTTTTCCCAGCACCACTTATTGAAGAAGTTGTCTTTTCTCCATTGTATATTCTTGCCTCTTTTGTCAAAGATAAGGTGACCATATGTGCGTGAGTTTATCTCTGGACTTTCTATCCTGTTCCATTGATCTATATTTCTGTTTTTGTGCCAGTACCATACTGTCTTGATTACTGTAGCTTGATTACTGTAGTATAGTCTGAAGCCAGGGAGCCTGATTCCTCCAGCTCCGTTTTTCTTTCTCAAGATTGCTTTGGCTATTCAGAATCTTTTTGTTTCCATACAAATTGTAAAAAAAAATTTTAGTTCTGTGAAAAATGCCATTGGTATTTTGATAGGGACTGCATTGAATCTGTAGATTGCTTTGGGTAGTATAGTCATTTTCACAATGTTGATTCTTCCAATCCAAGAATATGGTATATCTCTCCATCTGTTTGTATCGTCTTTAATTTTTTTTCATCGGTGTCTTACAGTTTTCTGCATACAGGTCTTTTATCTCCTTAGGCAGGTTTATTCCTAGGTATTTTTTCTTTTTGTTGCAATGGTAAATAGGAGTGTTTCTTTAATTTCTCTTTCAGATTTTTCATCATTAGTGTATGGGAATGCAAGAGATTTCCGTGCATTACTTTTGTATCCTGTTAGTTAACCAAATTCAATGATTAGCTCTAATAGTTTTCTGGTAGCATCTTTAGGATTCTCTATGTATAGTATCATGTCATCTTCAAACAGTGACAGCTTTACTTCTTCTTTTCTGGATTCTTTTTATTTCTTTTTCTTCTCTGATTGCCATGGCTAAAAATTCCAAAACTATGTTGAATAATAGTGGTGAGGGCTTCCCTGGTGGCGCAGTGGTTGAGAGTCCACCTGCCGATGCAGGGTACACTGGTTCGTGCCCCGGTCCGGGAAGATCCCACATGCCGCGGAGTGGCTAGGCCCGTGAGCCATGGCCGCTGAGCCTGTGCGTCCGGAGCCTGTATTCCACAACGGGAGAGGCCACAACAGTGAGAGGCCCGTGTACCACAAAATATAAAAAAATAGTGGTGAGAGTGGGCAACCTTGTCTTGTTCCTGATCTTAGAGGAAATGGTTTCAGTTTTTCACCATTGAGAATGATGTTGGCTGCGGGTTTGTCATGAATGGCCTTTATTATGTTGAGGTAGGTTCCCTCTGTGCCCACTTTCTGGAGAGTTTTTATCATAAATGGTGTTGAATTTTGTTGAAATCTTTTTCTGCATCTATTGAGATTATCATATGGTTTTCACCCTTCAATTTGTTAATATGCTGTATCACATTGATTAATTTGCATATATTAAAGAATCCTTGCAATCCTGGGATAAACCCCACTTGATCACAGTGTATGATCCTTTTAATGTGCTGTTGGATTCTATTTGCTAGTAGTTTGTTGAGGATTTTTGCATCTATGGTCATCAGTGATATTGGCCTGTAGTTTTCTTTTTTGACATATGTATTTTTAACACAACCCTCCCCTCCCTCCAGTGATTCCAATGATCAGCCAAATTTGAGAACACAGATGTATGGTATATATAAATTTGAGGACTTTGAATTATGGAGAAATGACATAAAGATGCAGTTGCATAGTAATGGGTGTCCAGTGATAGCATTCTTTTTTTTTTTTTTATTCTTTAGGAATTTTGTTTTTTAATTTATTTTTGGCTGCATTGGGTCTTTGTTGCTGTGCACAGGCTTCCTCTAGTTGTGGCAAGCAGGGGTTACTCTTTGTTGCAGTGTGTGGGCTTCTCATTTCAGTGGCTTCTCTTGTTGCAGATCACGGGCTGTAGGTGCATGGGCTTCAGTAGTTGTGGCTTGTGGGCTCTAGAGTGCAGGCTCAGTAGTTGTGGCATAGGGGCCCAGCCACTCCACAATGTGTGGGATCCTCCCAGACCAGAGCTCAAACCCGTGTCCCCTACACTGGCAGGTAGATTCTTAACCACTGAGCCACCAGGGAAACCCCTCCAGTAATAGCATTCTTAATCTAACTCTTTTTGTGACCTTGTCATGGCAGACTTTTCCATAGACTGTCCTTTCTTAATTCATGCCCATTTCCACACCTGGTTCACCAACATTTCTGTCAATTCTGTGAGCTACCTGATATTCTTCCTATTAATTCCATTGTGATGTAAGGTACTCAGTTGTTTGAAACCTGTAGCCCTAATTGGCGTATTCTTAATGTGCTGTTAACATAGTAAATAATTTGAACAAAAAAAAAGAAAATAAGCCTCAATATAGGTAAAATTAAATTGTATTTTTTTTTTTTTTTTGCGGTACGTGGGCCTCTCTCACTGTTGTGGCCTCTCCTGTTGCGGAGCATAGGCTCCGGATGCACAGGCTCAGCAGCCATGGCTCACAGGCCCAGCTGCTCCGCGGCATGTGGGAATCCTCCCGGACCGGGGCATGAACCCGTGTCCCCCTGCATCGGCAGGCGGACTCTCAACCACTGCGCCACCAGGGAAGTCTCAAATTGTAATTTTTTAAAGAAAAAATTTGGACTACTCATAATAATTACTAAGATATGGCTGCCATGTATATGACAGTATGTTTTACATAAATTTTCTCACTTATGTTCTCACCAACATCACTAGGTAACTACTATAACTATACTCACATCACATATAAACAAACTAATATTTAATCTGGCTAAGAGTTTGAAACCAAAATAACGTGAACCCATATCCACTGACAAACATTATAGCATTATGGTTAAGAGAATAGATTCTGAATCATCTGGGTTGCTATGATGGTGAGAAGAATATAGGTTTAAGATGGAGATAATTTGAAAATGACTACAAAGCTGAAAGAGTCTTGGGATACATGAGCTTTTGTAAATGCATATTGCTTTGACATGATTTTGGCATATTACTTCATTTACTTCAATAATTTTGTTGTGTTTGTTAATAAAACACACTAAGCTTCATCAGGTTGAATCTCTGATCCATGACTAAAAGAATACAGAGAAACATAAACCCCTGAATATGTGGTAAAAAAAAATTCTCTGTTTCTGCCTAATTAACAATTTAATCATCTCTTCATGCAGCCATGGAATGAAATTCATGCCATATAAACTGTGGGATGCTATAGACATCTTAAAATCAGGATCTGCTTTTGAATCATTTTTGTATCTCTCATGACACCTGAATATTAGAGGATTGTTTATCAGTTTTGGGGAGTTTGGGATTGACATGTACACACTACTGTATTTAAAATAAATAACCAACAAGGACCTATTGTATAGCACAGGGAACTCTCCTCAATATTCTGTAATAACCTAAATGGGAAATTAATTTGAAAAAGAATAGATATATGTATATGTAAAAGACACAAACAAAAAAAAAAACTGCTGACATTAAAAAGTCAGTAGACTCAAAATTCTTTTATGTATTTATTATTTCAAGGTATATTTAACAGAAATTTCAATATTTAGGAGGTGGAGACATAAAACTAAATGGAATAATCTTTTCTCTTAAAGAGTATTCGCCTAAAGGAGTTTTCCTCCAAATATTGAAAAAGTAAAAGTAGTGTTATCCTATTTCTGGTAATTTTTAAGTGAGATAAATAATGCTCTTTTCACCTCTTTTGTCTAGCCAGGAAAACTATCAAATTTCTATCTCTATTCCTGACCTTCCTCCTGAACCTCAGAATCTTATATCCAACTGTGTAGCTGGCATGTACATGTAGATGTTAAGACCTAACAACAAAACCAACTAGTTTCTGAACTTAAACCTGCTCTATTCCATGCTTCCCTAGCTCATTAAATGGCAGCTCCATTCTTCCACTGGCACAGCCAAAATAATTGAAGTTTTTCTTGCCTTTTTTTCTTTTCTCTCTTGTACACCTCATACCAAAGTCTATCAGCAAATCTTGTCAGTTTGATCTCCTAAATTTATGTAAAATATGATCCCTCTTGTCACCACACCCATTGCTACTACCTTAGCAATATATGACAAGTCTACTGCTAACATCATATTCAAGAGTGAAAGGTTGAAGCTTTTCGTCTATAGTCAGGACAAGCCAAGGGTGCCCACTCTCACCACTCCTTTTCAACACAATACTGGAAGTCCTAGCTAGAGCAATCAGGCAAAATAAATAAATAAAAGGCATCCAAATCAGAAAGGAAGAAGTCAAATTGTCTGTATTTGTAGATAATATGATCTTATCCAGAGTAAATCCTGTAGACTCAACCAAAAATCTGTTAGAACTAATCAACAAATTCGGTAAAGTTGCAGGATATAAAGCCAACATACAGAAATCAGTTGCATTTCTATACACTAACAATGAAATATTTGAAAAAGAAATAAAGAAAACAGTCCCACTCACAATATTGTAAAATAAAATAAGATAAAATACTTAGAGGTAAATTTAACCAAGGAGGTGAAACATCTCTACACTAAAGACTTTGATAAAAGAAACTTAAGAAGACACAAATGTAAAGATATTCCATTTTCATGGATCAGAAGAATGAACAATTGTTAAAATGTCCATATTTCCCAATGCCATCTATAGATTCAATGCAATCCCTATCAAAATTCCAACAAACTATACTGCAAAGCTATAATAATCAAAGCAATATGGTCCCAGAATAAAAATAGACATATGGAACAGAATCAAGAGCCCAGAAATAATCCCTGCATGTACAATCACCTAATATTTGACAGGGGAGGCAAAAATACTCTATGGCAAAGAATAGTCTCTTCAACAGGTGTTATTGGGAAAACTGGATAATCACATGCAGAAAAATAAAATTAGACTCCTATCTTACACAAATCACAAACATTAACTTGAAATGGATTAAAGATTTAACTGTAAGAACTGAAAACATGAAACTCTGAGTAAAAATCATATAGGAAAATCTTCTTGTCATAGGTATTGGCAATGATTTTTTGGCTATGACACCAGAAGCACAAGCAACAAAGCAAAAAATAAATAAGTGGGACTACATCAAACTAAAACGTTTCTGCTCAGCAAAGGAAGCCATCAACAAAATGAAAAGGCAACCTACAGAATGAGAAAGCCATATATTTGTTATGTTAATATTAAATGTGTTCATATTCAAAATATATAAAGAACTCATACAAATCAATTACAAAAAATCTTATTAAAAATAGGCAGAGGATCTAAATAGGCATTCTTCCAAAGAAGACACACAAATGGCCAACAGTTACAAGAAAAGATGGTCAACATCATTAATCATCAGTGAAATGCAAATTGAAACCACAATGAAGCATCACCTCATACCTATTAGAATGGCTATCATCAAAAAAAAAAAAAAAAGAGAGAGAGAGAGAGAGAGTGAGAGATAACCAGCATTGACAAGGATGTAGAGAAAAGAAATCTTTGTGCACTATTGGGAATGTCAATTGGTATAGCCATCATGGAAAAAAGTATCGAGGTTCTTCAAAAAAATTAAAAATAGAATTATATTATGATCAAGCAATTTCATTTCTGGGTATATATCCAAAGGACATAAAAACAGGATATCAAGGAGATATCTGCACTCCCATATTTATTGCAGCATTACTCCACAATAACCAAATATGGAAACAATCTAAGTATCTGTCAATGGGTGAATGGATAGCAATGAGAAAGAACAAAATATCCATTTATGACAACACAGACGGTCCTTGAAGACATTAAGTTATGTTAAATAAGTCAGACAGGAAAAGACAAATACTGCATGATATCATTTATATGTGAAATCTGAAAAAGCTGAACTTGTAGAAACAGAGAATAGAATGGTGGTTACTAGGGGCTGAGGGGTGGAGGAAATGGGGAGATGTTGGTCAAAGAGTACAAAGTTCCAATTAGAAGATAAATAAAGTTTGGGGGCAAAAAAACAAAACAAAAATTTAGTTTGATGTCAAACTTTTCAACATCAATATAGAGCAAGACAATAGTGGAGCACCATTTTTAAGAACCCAAAGGAAAAATGTTCTGAGACAATTGTGTTATACTCAGCCAAATATTAATAATTCTTCAAGTATTAATGTTACAATAAAACTGATCTAAGCATGAACAAATGTAGGAAATTTATGGAAAATCATACCCACAAGCCCTTCCTATGGAATCTACTAAAAATAAGTTCCACTCAACCAATAGCTTTTTAGGAAAATAAGTGAAAATTTAAAGAATTGAACATATTTGTAGAGTAAGATCAAAACCAAAGTGAGGATAACAGCGGAAGGGTAATATATGAATTTTACATGTTCTGACAAATGAGAAATAATACCACTAAAAATGGGTGGAGAAGGGAGAGAGTGAAGGGAAAATAGAATATGAGTCAGAATTTTTCAGAGGAAAAGGTGACAGTCCAATGATATAACTGAAAACTGACAAACCAAGTAGTAGAAGCTGAAGTAAGGTAAATGGTAACAAAGAGATATTATAAAATTATTATGTGAAAGGAATAACTGGAACAAAAATATAAACCTAATACCAAAACAAATAAAAGAAAAAGCTGACAGAAATAGTAATGAAACAGATCACACTGACAAAGAAACAGGGTAACTATAACACAATACACACTAAGTATATCATAAAGGTATCTGACAAAATGAGAGAGATCCCCAAAATGACTATACCATATATATTAGAAAATGAGTTTCCAATTGGCTCATAAAACAAAGCTCAAGCCTAGCTGTATATGAGTATAAAGTAAAACAAAATGATTCAAAAGACAAAATAAAAGTGTTGGGCAAATGCCTACCTTATAAATAAAAACAAAAGGAGAGGTTACTATCTTGATATTTTAAAAGGTAGATTTCAAACCAAAAGGCAGTAACATGATCAACCATACACTTTCTAATACTCAAGTTTACAATTCACAATAAAATTATAGATAAAAGTTATGCATATCTATGCACTAAATAACACAGCTGTGACCTTCATATAGAACAAAATACAAAACATGAAAGGCAAAATAAAAACACACTAATCTAAGGAGATTTTAACATACCTTTATGGTCCAAGTCAGTCAAATGAGCAAATAAATAAGTAAGATTATAGAGGACCTAATTACATAATCGATAAGGAGGATCTAAGGTGGATATTCATCAAAATGCAAACCCTCAATAAATAGAAAATACAGCTGCTTAAAAGTTCCATGATACTATCCATAAATTTTAATGGATCATTATATTAGCCACATAATAACACAAAGAAAATATCAATAAATTTTATAAAGAAAAAATAATACCAAAAATTCTCTGATCACAGTGCAATAAAACTAGAAAATAATGGCAAAATCAAACAGAGGTCTCTTTCATTTGGAAATTAAAATATGTGAATCCCAAACTACTAATTTGAGAGTAACATAAACTCATTAATATATATAAAATAGACAATCAACAAGGACTTACTGTATAGTACAGGGAACTCTACTCAATATTCTGTAATAACCTATATGGGAAAAGAATCTGAAAAAGAATGGATATATGTATAACTGAACCACTTTTCTGTGCACCTGAAATGAACACAACATTGTAAATCAACTGTACCCCTGTATAAGATAAAAATTAAGTTAAAAAGTCAAAATTTCTAAAATTTTAGAAAATAATTTTAATGTAAATAATATATTTTAGAATATACAGAATATAGCAGAATTGCTTAGATGAAACTGCATAGCCTTATCAATATCAATAAGAATAAGAAAATAAAAATAAACATCCAACAAGAACAAAAAAGATTAAAAAACAAGCATTATAAAGACTCATTAATAACAAAATAGAAATTAAGTTTAGATAACAGACTAATAATGAGACACATGAATTACTGGATTCTTTAAAAAGTAATCAAAAAAGAAAAAGGAACAGCAAAAGCATATTTTCCATCACCAAAGGTGACTGTGTTACATTAACTTCCTTCTCTAAAAAAAAAAAGAAAAATTAAAAATTAATTATTTTTCTGCCTTTTATGAGGAAATATAGTTCATTAACAATTGAAAAGGAAACCTTTTTTTACAGAAATACGACAGCTAAGAAATAACGCATAATAGATTTTTTTTAAGTACCATTTGGACATCAAATAGAATAATTGTGTCAGGCAAAGATCATCAGTGGATGCTAAAAGAAGGCAAAAACTGATGTGGATGGGATATTTGCATACTGCCAAAATCACCAAACAGACGACTTGATAATTGCAAATGGAAATTTTATTTTTATAATGGAGAAGTTTGGTTGCCACCTCTTTCAACAAATGACCAAATTTAGAATCACTAATTGTGAAAATACTTGGCAATATGTTTCACTTGATGTGGTGTAATATGAAGTAACCAACTCTTATGAAATATTCCTGACAAAAGAAATATTTAACCTGAGCATAAACTAGCTATTATATCTAACTTTCATTTTAAAAGAAATGAAACAATATAGACAGAGAAATACATAAAATAACCCTGTAAGAAAACAGTCAGATATCTGAGAGAAAATCAGCCTCATATCTTGAAAAGTCATTGCCATTAAAAATAAAAGGAGGGGGGAGGAAAATGTTTCTATGTTAAAAGAGATGTTGATATTTCAATCAAATACAAAGTTGATTGAAATATCAACATAAAACTTGATACCATGAAAAAGACTCAATAATAAATATTAGGAAATTAGTTTGTAATTCCTATAGATATAATAATGTTATTTTGGTTATTGAGGAGTATGTCCCTATATATGCAACATTTTAATGGGTTAATTATCATGATGTCTGCAACTTTTTTTGAAATGGTCAACAAGAAGATTGAGAGGGAGACAAATAAAGTTAGAGATAAAAATGGAGAGAGAGAGAGAGAAGCTTTAACAAGTTTTGAATGGAGCTATTAATAGTGAGTGTATGTTGCTCATTGCAATATTCTTTCAGAGTTTGGAAATTTTAATAACTAACAGGTGACAAATAGCTCGCTAAGTTTTTTCAAAACTAAAGTTAAAAATATGTAGCATTCTACTTAATCTTAGGCAAAAAATTTCTTTAAGCCTGGGTAGACTTAATTTCTTCAGAAACTGCAATCTGAGGTGAGTACTACGAGAAAGTTTATGGTTATTTTAGCAACTCCAAACTGAATTAGTACAACTACAGCCTTTTATAGGTCTCATTTGTTAAAGAACCCAGAGTTCATTGAATAATCATGCCACAAATCCCACAGCAATACAATATTAAAAATGAACCAGTCCCCAGCTCTGGGCGAAATTATATTTTTGAAGCCCTATACTTGATGTTCACAAAGGCCAGAGGAGTGACTCCTTACTGAGTGAAGGAGAGCGGAAAGAGAATAGTCTTGATTTTCATCTCCCTGTGACTTCTGTCATTTATGGTAACTGTGTGGAGTCCATCATCTGTGTATTTAAAATAAATCGGCCAAGAAACTAATTTCGGCAGAAAGTGTTTACCCGTATGGTTGTTGGGAGGGAGGAGATCTACCTAGCCATAATTTCTCTGTTCTCAGAGTGGTATGTGATGATTTGCAATGATGGTAGTCTTCATCACCAAGATTATTTACTGATATGTCTTTTATTTCCCATCCACCATTTTCAACATTTCTTAATTTTCATTTCCTTTTGAGTTCTGTGATTCTAGCTCACCAGTGCTGCACTGGATGTGGGATGATCCTAGCAACATGGTGTGCCAAACATAAGTAGTATTCACCAAAACTTTTGTCTCCTTCCTGGGCACATGGATACTGATGCTTTCCAGTTGCCTTGTAGTTGAAGGGAGTCATGCGATTAGATCTGGCCAATACAATATGGACAATAAAAAGTGATATGAGTCTTTCCCAGCCTGAAGCAGTAAAAAAAATCACTGAGACAAACTCCAGCAACTCCTTCCTCTTGCTTCAATGCGTAAGATCAGCCAGAATCCCTGAATATCTATGTGGAGAACAGGGTCCTTTCTACTGTATAGTAATACAAATTAAGCCCTTTTATTTTTAGGCGCTGAGATGCAGGAGTTAATTTGTTAGCAGAGGATAATCTAGCTCATCCTGATAACACATTTGGCTTCTTCCTTCCCCTGTGAGCGAGGATTTTTGCTTGGTTGCTACAGTGCCTACCAACACGGTCATTTAATTTGTGATTGTTAGGACTGTGAAATTAGCTCTTAGCATCATCTCTTCATTTGGTTCAGTTAGAGAATCACCCTCCACAGATTCTTGGACAGAAGCTGCAGTTGTTCCTGAAATCTCTATTTTAGGCACCTCCTGAAGAGTCATACATCTGGCACGCACTTCCAAAGACACTTCATGTGCTTACTGCAGCTATTGATGTTATGTGCCTTGAGTAGCATTTGTTCTGCTGTATCTCTTTTGGCTAGTGTAGGGTCTATTCTCATGTTTCTTTCAGAAAGGTCCTACTTATAGCAGTTTCATACGCTTGTTCCTTTGGTTCCATTCCTCCTCAAGCATACCTAGAACTCACACTGCTTGCTGGAACTCAGAGCCCTTTTGTTTTTTACTTTCCAATGGTTTTCTGGATCAGATGTTTGTTTTTCAAATGCTCCTCTAGATTTCGAAATGTGTAGTCTCCCATAGAAAAAGGTACGTGAAACTGATGAATTCTGTTCAGACAAATCATTTCATTCTTCACCTCCCTGACCTGGTTTACCCTATCTTGAAGGGTTCCAACATCAACTCTAGAACTGGACTGATTAGCTGTCTGCTGATATATTTCCAATTTGTTGTGACTTTCCTTAATATCCTAATTCTGTAACTTTCTTGAATATGTTCCCTGAGGACAGAGACAATTGTTAAATCTCCACCTCTAATAGCCATGTTACATAGAATCCCATTTAATATTGCTTCAATAGTTCATGCTAATCTGGTCTTCCCTATTGAGGTCTGAACAAATTTTCTCTTCCTTCCTCTCAATGTCTATTGTGAAACAAATTTCAGGAAGAGAAACCTGATTGGAATAAAGAGGCATTTATTTGGGGCTTGTTAGGACTGCAGCCTGGGAGACACAGATTCAAGAAGCACTTGAATTGTGTTCCACCATATTACAAAATGGAGGAAGATTATAAAGGCAAGATCTGCAAGGCCATGGTTAATTACATGAGTTGTTTATCAAGAACTATAATTGGAGCTGGCAAGGATCAAGAGTGCTTGTTAAGCAAGTGTTGGTTGGGGTCTGAAATGGTTGTGTAGTTACAAGGGGGAACAACCTTGAGATACAAAGTTGTAGCTAACAGATGCTCTTTTAAAAGCAGCTGGAGTTCTTGTGTTAGGTATAGCTCAAGTTCTCAGTGGAGCAGACAAGTCTGAGACCAGGTCCTCAATGGCCACCCACCAGCATTTTTGTATGCCTGAACTATGATTACTCAATTATAATTTTGATTTATCATCACTAACTATCCTGTACTATAAGATCCATTTTTTTCCATTTCATATATCATTAGCTTGGTTCTAATATCTTATTTTTTAAAGAATTACCCTCTTCTCTACCTTAATCAAATGATTTCTATTTATTTCACTTCCCATCATCCACTGCTTCTATACTGAAATAAAATTAAAACATGTTTTCCAAAACCCCCTAGATCCTCTGTTGTGTCTTGAGAAAATGATTCCCAAAGACAGCACTGTAGGCATGGGCCATTTTTGACTATCTACTTAGTCTTTGGGTATTTAATATTTTCATTGAGTTGGTTCTCTTCCCCAGCTCTAGGCATTAACTTTATAATAGAGAGGCTTTTGTTCCTTTTTGTTAATTAAGTAAATCAATTAAGTCACTGTCTTAGCGCTATACATGCTTGTTAAACCTGAGTGTTCTAGGCACATCTGCTAAAGTCTAAGGACACACACACACACACACACACACACACACACATCACATGAATTTATCATGCATAAGCCCTTTACATTTCCCACATCTAGTCCTGAAGACTTTTTATACATCAGGTAGGAAGAACAGAATTTGGATCAACTACTCTAGAAAGGCCTACTTATTTTTGGTGTTAAACAGTTTGAACTAGAAGTTCATACAGATCTTCCTTGACTTACAATGAGGTTTTGTCTCAATAAACCCATCATGAGTTGAAAATATTCTAAGTCAAAAAAGCAGTTAATACACCTAGGTTACATCATAGCTTAGCCTAGCCTACCTTAAATGTGCTCAGAACAGCTTACATTAACCTACAGTTGGGCAAAATCATCTAACACAAAGCCCATTTTATAATAAAGTGTTGAATATCTCATGTAACTTATTGAATGCAGTATTGAAAGTGAAAAACAGAATGGTTGTTTGGGTACAGAATGGTTGTCAGTGTTATCAGTTGTTTACCTTCTCAATCACGTGGCTGAATGGGAGCTGCCGCTGTCCGGCATCACAAGAGAGTATTGGACCTCATATGGTTGGCCCAGGAAAAGATCAAAATTCAGAATTCTAAGTAAGGTTTCTACTGAATGTGAGTTGCTTTTGCAGCATCATAGAGTTGAAAAATCATTAAGTCAAACCATGATAAGTCGGGGACCATCTGCACTAATTCTGTTACCATACATGTAACATAGCTGTCTCTTCTAGCCAGCAGTTCTGGCTGATAAACATTATAAGCACAGGAAAAAGTATCCAGCGCGTGGATACCATATCCCCACCTTTCCAGAATTCCTCAGTAGCTCCCATCTTAACTGCCTATACTCTGATATGTGTTTTATACATGTTATTTCAATTATTCCTCACAGAAACCTGGTGAAGTAATTATCTATCAGTCAATCAATCTATCTACCTATCTATCTATCTATATTTTATAGATGACAAACAAAAGTTTAAAGAAGTTCAGCAATTTTCCCAAAGTTGCACAGATAGTAAATGCTGGACCCAGACCTAGAAGCTTCAGTTTCTTCATTCTCTTTCTACTATATGCCATGAATTTGTGTTGTGTAGTTGTATTAAAATCTGACATAGATACTGTCTTGAACTGTACCTGGAGCCTAAGGAAGGGCTTAATTTAGCACTAATATCCATCCTTGCTAATACATTCTTTTCCTGGCAATCAACTCATTGAGGGATTAGAGCCTGAACCTCAGTTTTAATGGTAAGAAGACAGATGCTATCTCTTCCTCCTCTTGCTACCTTTAAGGCCTACTTACCATAGGCATGGGGAAGGTACTATTGAGATCCTGATTAAACATCTAACAAATCTCCCCCTGCACCACCAAAATAAAGGATAAGAAAATCTGAATTTCCAGGCCTTAGCGTAGATCTTTCTACATTGTAGAAAACCTGAAAATGGATACTTAGAAAAAGAATGGGAAAGTTTTACCAGGAAGAATCCAAAAGATTCACAAAATTATTCCCCTGTTTTCTGCTGTGAAGCACTTGCAGTTCACTTTAGTTTTAGTCTCAGGAATACCGGCAGCCTACAGCAGCCTTTGATATTTTATTAAAGAAGCAAATGCTTTGATTATCTACTCATGGCCCAGGGACTGTACCTCTGCCAATCAATAACCCCCCCCTCATCCCTTGTCAAACATCCCCACTAGAAGCTGGTAAAGCTGTGGTCTTGCTTTGGTTCTTTTTATCAGTTCATTATATATCCAGAATTTGAAAACTAGTCCATTATGGAAAGCATAGAAATATTTTATTAGATAGTAATTAAGAAAAGTTTAGGCATGACCTTGAAAAAAATTTAGTGGATATTTATGAGTCTGTATAAAAGCAAAATAGTTTCTTAAAATTTTATTAATGCTTAACTCTTAGAATAATTTGTGTATGCTAGATATTTTCCATTTGCCCCTCTGGATCAATCTCCACCCTTCATCCTGCTCTGTCCTCCAGGATCCTGACTTCCATTGACTGCATAGAAGGACACCTCATCTCATTGGTTTCCAGCTGAGTTGAGTGAACAGGGGTCACTGAATGGAGAGCACAAGAAATAAGAGGCTGAAAGAGATTGAGGTTGGAGTATTTACACTCTCTGCTCCCTTCAACATTCTTCTCTTCCTTCCATCTTCAAACTTAGAAATCTTGATGACGCCCTACTACAGCCAGTACTGGGGAATTTACTAGCTTTACTACCACCGATTTTCCTAATCCCTGCCAACGAATCTTCCTGAAAAGTTCCTTTATTGAGCTCTCTTTCACAGTCCATGATGAGTGTGCCATGTGCTTCCTGTTGGAACCCTGACTGATACATAGTGTAAAAAGTATTCAATTGTGCATAGTCTAATGTTAATAAAGGAAAATTCAAGGGTTAATTAATTTCCTGAAGTCACAATACTTGGTCTAGTTTGAATCTGACTTCTGTCATTTTAAAGAGTTTTAGAGAAGTTCACTGTTTTAACATAAAAGGTAGATGAGCTAGAAATTGGTACAGTGCCTTGAAAACCAGATATTGAACATTTGGGCTGTGGTGGTTTTTGAATTGCATCTATGTAGCTAAGCTAGACTATGTTTCCTAGAATCTCCTTGCCTCTATGGTTTTTTTAAAAATTAGAATTGGCTTCAAGAGAAACTTGCATGATATCTGGAAGGCAGAAGTAAAGCACCAGCCATTCTGCTCTGAGCAGAGATGTAGGGCCAGGAGCTGTGACAGATGACACACATCTTTATTAATCTGCTGGCTCACCTTGTTGCTGAGGGGCAGTATCTGGAAACCCGCAGCTCCTTCAGCTTCCATCAAGTCTCTCCTTCAGTTTTTCTGAGTCCTGGGTCAAGTTCAAGAGTACCAGTGTCTTTTGCACATTATCTACATCATCAAGGTTCAAGGTTTTGAGATAACAGGTGTTAATTCCAATTTGTTTTCATAGATTCCAGTTTGTCCTCACTCTCCCTAATTTTATGTCCAGTTTTTTCTTCCCAATTACTGGTTCTGTGAATTTGTGGCATCTTTAGGCTCTTACCAGACATAGAAGCAATATCCATAGACTTTTTCACCTGCTTCCACAATTGTGTATGGTGTAATTCCCATTATATTAAATTCCTTTCTTCTATATCTCTCAAAGTGGCTATGTTCACCTGATTGAATCCAACTTATACAGTGGTCCTCTTCTCTTCTTCCCCTATTAGTAGCATGAGATAAATATGACTGAAGAGATAGCATAGAATCTTAGAATCTGACCAGAATAATGTAGTAAGCATTTTACCTTTTGGGACCATGAAACTAAAGAAAGACAGAGAGAAACAATATTAAGGTTTAGAAATCTTTATTTCAAAAATAAAACCACCCCTCTCCCCTAGTCTCAGATTTTCAAGAGTAACTTGGAGTTTAAGTCTTTGTGACTGTTTTTCTCCATTCCACGGGCATGATACAAAAGCTTTGTTCAGTGTTTGGGAAAGGTGACAGGGAGACAATTACTGATTATTAATTTTCACTGGGGTTATTGAGCAAACCTTGTGCTTCTTTTGCCCCCTCAGATTCCTGTCATTGTCAAGTTTAACTTCCAATGTTTTGCTCCCAGATAGAATTTCAGTCTCATTTAGCACATGATACCTTTGGAGTTGACAGAAGTGATTCACCTGGAACAGCCCAGCCACCCTATGCTTGGTCCCAGAAAGCTACAGAAATAGTCTTCATTGTCTCCTCGATTCTCTCTGGATCATTTAATAGCAACAGTTCCTCTTCATTCTTTCCCTTTTTGAATGGTGCTTTTGTGAGCTGGAGTCTTGATGTAGCTGTCACAAACCTTCCACTTCAGAGGTTAAACTACAAGATCTAATGAGGGAAAATTATTTTTAGCTTAGCCTCTGGCACTATAAATTCCAGGAAATTTTTGAATTAAACTTTATGACTTTGTAGGAAAAAAATAGCAGGCTGCCAACCTGTCTTTTTAAACTCTTTCTCTTTCTCTCTATCCTTCCTTTTTAGTAAAATTTGGTGATTTTTAAAATATTATTTTAAATTTCTTTTGGTAGCAACTGCATGGCAGTTTAACTCAAGAAAAATTCTCAGACCCTTTTTGTGTACTTGTCTTCTAATTGAGCCTCTATCTCTGACTACTGACATCAGACCAGCAAAGTGTACTACCCACAATCAATGATACATGAGCATGAACTCTGTTGTCTTTGCTTCAAGGTAGAAAATAGAATTTACCCCTTAGGTCTAATATTGGGGCTGAAGGAAAAAAATATATTACCACTTTATCCTTAAAAGTTGAGGTATTTCTCCTGAGGTAGAATTCCATGCTAACCCAGAATCAATAAATAAAATAGAAGCTGAGTCATAATAGAAACAAGCCCAATTGTGAATCACTCAGGGATTTCTCCTCTGCCATATGGCTTATCTAAGCTCTAGGCTGAGTCCCAGCTATGGACATTTCACTGCTTATTAACAACTTCACCCACGAGGGAAGACAAATGGAAGAGACAGAAAGTAAAAGTGAAGAAAGGCCTTGTTTGCAGGCTGATGATCATGAAAGTAAAATATTTATTGTACAACTACTATGTGCAAGGCAATGGGGGATTATGGGGATATCACAGTTATTACAGATTGTCTGGGAAGAAAGCAACAAATTACAGCTATAAAGTTAATTAGCACTACTTGCTAATAGTGTTTCAAGGTGGGCTTTTATCTTCAAGAAATTTAAAATATCATTAGTGGGAAATGGTGGGCTTCATGCCTGAATGAGGGTGACTTTCACTATTCTCTAACACCAGGGAAGGGCATATTCCAGGCAGATCTTGCAGTGAGCTTGGAAAGTCTCCTGAGTTAACGTGGCTATTGTGAATTGTAAAAACTATAAAACTAAGGACAGTGGTGGACTAAGAAACAAAGAAAGACAAGCTCATGATAATTAGATAGAGATCTTGGAGTCTTAGTTTGAATATTAAAAAGATGTGCCCATATTTTATTCCAACTATGGTAAAGTCAGACTATCAGTCATGATGATATGGCAACATTTATTATTTTCTATGGCCCAGGCATTATGCTGAATCTGAATCCTTTACACCCGTCATCACACTTATCCTCAAATAAGTATTACCACCATCATTTTACAGAAGAGAAAATAGATGTTTGAAGGGTTTAAAAGCCCAAGTTCACCTATCAGTGAGTGGAAGAACTTTCAAATCTTAGATCAGTCTGATTCCAGAGCTTGTGAGTTTAGTACTAAAAGTAAAGAGAATGGCTCAGACAAAAAAAACATTGTACCACTGTGAGTCTAGGCAGTAAAATGGAATTTCATGAAGTCTGAACACATGGAATTTGAACTGAGTCTTGAAGGATGGGAGAAGCTGAGTAGGGATACAAGGTATTTTATGAAAATGGATTGCATGAATAAAATTATATAGGCAAATAAAGAAGTAGTGTATCACTAGCCAGGATTTTCTCAAAAGATTTGTGGATTGATGACATCAATTATTTATGGATGTCATTTATCTACAAAAATTTGTTATTGTAACATTTCCCTAAAATACCATCTAATTTTTAGATATTTGTTATAGAAAAATGTCTTCCTGAATCTATTAAGTTGAAGGTGCGTGAAAGATAGAAAAAAATTTGCCAATTTATTAGAAATTTCTCACTGGGGAACTTGATTGTGTCAATGAACAAATATAAATTTCAGATAAATGTAAAGTCTGTATGTAGGTATTATTACTATTATTGGAATTTTTTTTTAAATAAATAAAATCCCCACAACTGACCCAAAATAAAACCAAGCCTTTATTTGCAAATATTTACAAGGCCATTTTGGGATGTCAAAATTCAGAATGGACTTAGAACCAAATTATATTCTACTTTTTGGATTATCCAATTAAAAAAATAAATTTTGTCTCAGAAACTCAGGGGAGGCCTAGAAACAAGAAACCTTGCTTTGAGAAAAAAGAGGCTCTTTAGGACATTTTGACAGCAGTTCCATTGTGGTGAGGAGCTCACACTGGAAAAAGAGAAGCAAAACATAATAATTTTATTAATTACCCTTACAACATATATGGAGCTGCTGTAGGCAAAGCAGATCTGAAGTAGGCTGAAGTCTGGAGGTCACAGCTGGGAGGGCTCAGGGTGTCATAACCTTGATGCTCCTGATTCAAAATGGCTGCCAGCGTTACTCATTAACGTCAAATAGACCTCGGGATGAGAATGATGTCACGGTAATATTTCTACTGGAACTTTGGATCTTTGCACTAACCTTACATTCTATGAGTCAAATTGCAGAAAACCCTCTTGTTTCTTTATATAACTCTAGCTTTGTCACATATTAATAAGAATTTGTAGTACTCACTTGACCCAAATGAACATTAGCAGGATCTTTACCAGTGATTTAGGAGTTGCTGATGAATAAATTTTCCCAACAAAAATGCCTGTGAATATAAATGAAGTTGCATTTTCTTTGCTTGGAAAGAGTAATTTTCAACTACATGATTTAGAGGTAAAGACAGTTTCACAGCATTAAAGACAAAGCCTGGTGTGCTAGGTTGATTTCCTTATGTGGTGTGTTAATACACTTCTTTTCTTAGAAGAATGTCAAATAAAAGACTCATATCTGTTAAGTCGGCACTACAGCAAGGACTGAAGTCCTCAATTAAAAAAAAATTCTGGTTTAAAATGGATATAACTTGCTCACAGGAGAGCACAGGCCAGTGAATCAATCAGTACCTTTAAGGAAAAAGTCAGTGCCTATATCAGAATCGATCGAGTTCTTTTAGTTGATCCAGGAATGTTAACTATGGTGTTCAACATCAACAACCCTGGAAATTTAGGGGAAATAGTCATTGTTATTTTACTTAAATAGTACTTACTCAGAAAGACAAACAATGAACTATAGCCTAGTAAATGTCAAGTCATTTTCTAATTCTCAAAAACAAGATTTCCACGGAGATTCAAAAGTCAGGCTAGGCATGGAAGGGGTGGGAAGCCAGCCTTAGGGTTACTGGAGAGCAGAGGCCAAGTGCAAGCCTGGCAGAGACAGCAGGTTACAGGAGAAGGTTGGCAGTGGGTTGGAGAGAACTTAAATCTGAGGAGGTTTTTATCATTAAAGCCTAGATATACTCCTTTGTTTCCAAATATCTCAGCTCTTAAAGAAGACTCATCCTCTTTCATTCTAGTTATGGATTTTTGGAACTCAGATATCACTTTCATTTTACTGTACTTTCTGGCCAGACTAGAGGTTCCACAAAGGAATCATGGCTATAAGAACGCACAGCTACACTCTCCTTGGCATTAAAAGAGGATCTTTAGGACAACAGACCTTAACCTTTTCCCCATTTGATCCCTCAGCATTCACAGAGCTGAGAAATTACATATAAACTCACTGGTAATGGTGCCTCAAAAGTTGCAGTCCTTCTTAACAGAGAATGGAGGTTGGAGGGTTTACTCATTCTGACATGTATGCATCAGGGTCTCAGCTAGGCATGGGTGCATTGAAACAGCACTTTAGATGATTCTGATACATCTTCGGGAAATAAGCATCCTTCTGTCCTTCCTCAGTTCCCCTGTTGGGAATCTCTTGTCTGGGAGCTGTGTATTCCCAGGCTGGTATGGTGCTATCTTATGAACAAGCAGATGAACGGTAAGTTAAGTTTAGGTCAATGACAAGCACGGACACAAGTGGAAAGAAAAGAAATGAACTATTCCATGTTTGATAACTAAAAAAAGGTATTGTCTTAGTAACCATAGTAAAAATTAGAACTCTGTTTGACTTCTTTATGTTTATTTTACAGTGTAGTTTTGTCTTCATTTTGAAATACATTGCATGTGGCCAAGATGGCAGGAGTACACTTATGGCTTTAATGTTTAAGGTGGTAAAGTTCTTAATCTTGTCCAGGCTTAGGGTCAGAAACTCAGCCCGGGCAAGGCCCCAATAGACTCTATTTAGAATGTCTTGGTGTTCTAGAACTGTGATAAGGCTGGGACTTCCTCAAAGGCAGACAGGCCCCCAGATACACAGTCCTCTAAACACGTTGGCATACTGAGACCGCAAATAGAAAGCCATGACTCAACCCTTCCCAGTTTGCACTGTGTAATTATAAAAGGGTGGCTCCCAAAAGACAGCATATAAATGAAATGCACGGTAAAATATCATTTGAGGTAACTAAACAAAATCGTATTCTCCTTCAGGTGATATACTTCCAACCCTGTCATGACCCATGGGCTGCCATGTGTAGGCTGATGAGCAATCAATTAGATCCACTAATTAGATCTAACTCTGCTTTTAATAGGCCTTTATCTGAGAGGATATTCTCTCTCTTGCTGTCCTATATAAATAACATCTGAAGAAAGGCAGTTATTAATGGGGTTGGGCAATGATCTCACCCTTCTCATCATACCAGACATTGGTATTATTTTTTCTTTCACTTCTGGGGTGCCATATTTCAGCATCTGCAGATACTCAGTGAGGCTAAAACCCAAGTTTCAGAAACCTGAAGTAAAAGAAGAATGTTCTTTCCTGGAAGACTTCAATATCATCTTGATCTGTTCTTTCCATTGTTACTATAACTTTCTGCTTTCAAATAATTTCAGTCTTACAGAAAAGCTGTAAGAGTAGTACAAAAAAACATATGGTACCCTCACCCAGAGTCTGCAGTTGTTAACATTTTGTAATTCTTGCTTCACCATCATATGTGTGTATATGTTTGTGTAATAATTTTTTCTGAAAAATTTGGCAAAATGTTGCAGTCATAATGCTGCTTTACTGTTTAATATTTAGCATGTATTTTCTAAGAACAATAATATTCTCTTATGTAATCATAGCACAATTATCAAAATAATGTAACCAATAGTAGCACAATGTATTATCTAATCTATAGATTTTATTCACATTCCATGAATCTTCAGAAATAATATCCTTTGTTGCTCTTCCAGGGTCCAATCCAGGATCAAGTACTGTTTGTCAGATTTTCTTTGTCTTCCATACTAACATTTGAGAAAAGTACAGGATAGTTATTTTCTAGAATGTCTCTCATTTGGGGCTTGGTTCATGTTTCCTTGTGATAAGATTTAGGTGACTCAGTTTTGGGAGGAATATTAAAAAAGTGAAGTGACTTTTTTAGTGCATAATATATGGAGGCACATGAGATTGGTTTGTCCCATTAATGGTGATAATTTTGATTGCTTCCTTAAGGTGATGTCTGCCAGATCTCCATGGCAAAGTTACTGGATTTCCCTTGTAATTAATAAAAAACTTTTGAAAAGATACTTTGAGAGTATGTAAATGTCCTGTTTCTCAACAAATTTTACCCAGTAGTTTGATGATTTTCACCTAATTCTGTTGTTACTGTGATGGTTGCCAATTCAATCTGGTTGCCAAATTTGAGTAATCCTCACACTCAGTTATTTATTCTATATTTGTTTTATTTCTTCTTTTTATTTTGCTCTTTTTCTCCCATTTATGTTTATTATTATGAAACTTAGACCTGGGTGCAAGGTATGCTCATTGCTACTAAGGTGTCGTATTTCTAGGATTTTGAGGTGAGGCATAGTTGGAAAATAAATGTAACGTACACACACACAAATATACACATATCTACTATATCTATATCTATCTAACCTATCTTTAAAACCAAGAATTTATACTGACACCCCCAATTCAAATCCAACACCATATACTTAAATTTCATCTTCTCTCTTTCCATATGCTTAACATTCTTCTTTACTTATTTCATCAATCCTAGAATATAGAAAAAGTAAGCTCAGAAATATAAACCCATACTGTATTTATGAACAAATTTAGCAACTGGAGTTTAATATTTGTTTACAGTTCTTTAAATCTTGAGTCTGATAGTACAGAGTGAAAAAAAAGTTCAAAGTTTACCTTTTGTATTAGTTGTCACACTCTCATTAAGTGTAGTTATGTTATTCATTTGAAATTCAATTAAATTTATAAGTTTCTGTTTGTATTCCATTTGTTTCTTTCCCACATCTTTGTTGATTGATTGATATTTTGAGTATATAAAGTATAAACATGGTCTTGAAATACAAAAAGATAGAAATGTATTAGGCCTCTACCTTAAAGCCTTCCACCTTGCTTTCAAAAACTTCGTAAAGATAATTACAAAGTGGTTTCTGGTTTATCTTTCACACATGTGTCTATGGTGCTGTTTTTTGTTTTTGAAAGAAATAAGCAAATATATATATATTTTTCTCATTTTCCCTTCTTTCTTACAAAAGAGCTAACATTAAATATATGTTTCATTTTACTTTGCTTTTCTCAATTTAACAATATATTAAAAATAACATCATTTTATTTCTCATTATTGTATCATCATAGTAATCCATTGTGTGGGTGGACCATAGTTTATTCAACCAAATTCCTCTATATGAGCATTTAGGTTTCTTCTGATGTTTTGTAATTCCAAACAACAATGCAATTCATAACCTTGTATACATCTATTTTCACATTGTTTGCAGTGTCTACAGGGTAAATGATTAGAAGCTGAATTGCTGGGTCAAACACATATATAGTTTTGATAGACTTAGCAAATCTTTCTCCATAAAGGTGTACCGCCTGCAATGATTGGGAATGCCTGTTTCCCCACCACCTTGCCAAGAGAAGGTGTTGTCAAGCTTTAACTTTTGCTGTGTGAGAAGTGAAAAATGATATCTCAGTGTGGTTTAAATTTGCATTTCTCTTATTATGAGTGAAGTTTCACATGTTTTGGAGCCATCTTGGATAGGTTTTTGTGGATTATTTTTTCATTTATTTGACTAATTACTGTATCAGGTTTGGGTCATTTCCCTCTCAATTTTAAAGAAATAATTTATGTATATATATGTATATATACATAATATGCAAAATTATAATGAATAAAAGGCTAATATTCCATATATACTGACTCATTATTAGCCCATTTGTATATTATAAATGTTTCTTCCTAGTTTTTAATTTATTTTTTGACTTTATATAGTTTTTGCTAGGCCAAGAACATATCCATTGATCCCAATTCCCACATTCTTGTGTGTTCCTTATTTTAAAATCAGCAATGAATACAGAATGCCAAAGACTGTTTTCCTCTAGCCTCTATGGAGATAATTAGGAGTGATGCTGGTCTGTAATTTTCTTTTTTGTTCTGCCTTTATCTGACCATTAAAGATTTGGTAGAATTTCCTTATATATGCACCTAGGGCTCATTAACTTTCTCATTCTTTTAGAGAAATTAATGTTTGGGACAATAGACATTTCTAGTATATTATCCATTTAATTTATAAAATTAAAAAGTTAGGTCAGCCCCTGTGATCTATAGAGCCCAGGGTAAGAAGACAAATGGAGATCCACATAGTATGTCTACATAGTTCAGAGCTTTAAACATAGCAAACAAACTGTGAAAATAATTGCATTTTATCCTTCTGCTTTGACGAAAATGTCTCTATAAGGACCTGTAAAACCAAATTTGAGTTTAGAATTATCATATTCCTCATCATTCTGTTCTGGATCATAATGGCACAGAGAGAGATGATAGCAGAGCTTTTCCTCTCTTCTTTCTAACCACACTCAGCATATGCATGTGTGTACATCCAAGACTCCATGATCAAGCTTTGTCTAGATTCTTCTGTACCTCACTGTCTCCACAAAGAGCTGTCTCTTGCCCACTCCTTGAGCAGTTTGTCCTTAGGAATACTGGCCTGGAAAGGAGGTCCCAAAAGCCTTTGGAAATGAGTTTAGGTTCAACTGAACATGAAATTTCAGAGTGTAGTGCACCCACAGCATAGTCGAAAAGGGGTAACTTGAGGTTGGTGTTCAAAGTCTATTTGGCCCTGTGAAATCTTTGTCTCTCGGAGAGTGGCATGGCTAGAAGAAGGCCAGGGTGGTCCTATAGAGTTCAAGGGCTGTCCTTGCTAAGTCTAAAGGCAGTAATACAGTAATATTAAACAGTAAAGCAATTTACTTTGACCATTAAATTTGTGTGTTTTGCATGTGTGTGTGTATGTGTGTTCTGTGATACCACTAAGAATGTAGACATTGAGGTTTTCATTTCATCACTAGTAGTAAAACTCTTTGAAGAGCAATTTGACTATATGTATGTATTAACTTAGTGATTACACATTTCAGAATCTAATTTAGGAAATAGTGTTAAGAATCTAAAAGCTTTGGTTTTGAATATGATCATTGTAGAATTATGGATGATGACCTAATTGGAAAACAGTAGAAATGTCCAAATACTAAGAGATTGGCTAAGTAAACTATGATGTTTTCACCAAGTAGAATATTATTTAGGCATTAAAATTGTTATTTGAAAAACTGTATAATTCCATAGAATAATGTTTATGGCATAATATTAAGTAAAAAATAATATACATAGTGAATGTAATTGTATATATAATTTGATTTAAACTGAGTTAAAAATCACCTTTTTATAGAAATAAAGGAAAGGATAAAAATTCTGCCAGCATACCAGCGTTTATGTTTGGGTGTTAAGACTAAGGGTAAATTCTTTCTCCTGGTTTGCTTTTCTGAGTCTTCAGATTTTCTTTCCTAAGAATTTATTACTGTTATAATGAATAGAAATACGATAAGAGGGTCAGACCCACATCTCTCTAAGGTCCTTTCCAACTCTAGCATGTAAATTTTTTTAATAGCTGAATAATGATGAGCTTGCTGTGTTCTTCACTCTTGTTTCTGTCTCTGCCCCATGTATATTAATCCAGGATTTATAGCTGATGCCTGTCTTGAAATACATAAACATTAGCTAAGCTCTCAAATAGATCCTGAAATTTTGAGGCAGAATTCTCTGCTGGAAAGCCAATTTCCTCAGAGTAAGCATTCATTAAATATGTCTATGATAAATTTGGAGTGTGAATAGTCTGGGTTGAGGCCCTGATTATTAATGTAAATTTGTATTCTCTACATTGCTAGAGATTTTGTGCCGCCTCAAAAACATACTGGATGCAGTAGGGTTACTCAGAAAGGGTGAGAAATTGCCTCGGCTGCCAATGTTTTGTTTGTACCAGTTCCTCTAGGACTACTTCTTGCTCCTGATAAAAAATGGAATCGATCAACCAAAAATATTTTAATATTAAAAACTAGATAAATGATATATCTTTCTGGATTTTAAAACCTCCTCAGAGCTAACATTCTGTCTGTAGCTTAGGTCTATATCAGAACTTGAAATTTCTAAAACAAAGAAGGTGGTGACACATCCTTGCATGAAAACACTGCTCGATTTTGAGAACTGAAGGCATCACTGGATCCAGCATGGACTTTAAAATCAGACAGAACTCTATTCAAACGGAAGCTTCATTATTTATTATCTGCCCAACTCTGTACCGGTTAACTCTTCTGAATTTCAGGTTACACTTCTGAAAAATGTGAATAATCTTCCCTAATTGTAGGCTTGTTGCAAATATTAAATGATGTAATTTTAGAACATATTTAGTAGACGTTCAATACATTTAAACTTTAGTAATCATCATCATTGTCTAGTGATGTGAATTCCAATATTATAACATAAAAAGTCAACATTAAGATGTTAACATTTTGCAGAGCCCAGTATTGGAAGTATTGTACTAATAGAGTCCACTGATGGCGAGAACACTTGTCCAACTATGGATTCTTGCATTGATGCATTGGCTGAAAGCTCAAACGTTAAAAAATGATAAACTAGAGGAAAGATGGTGACATGATTGGTGGCAATGAATTTGGGGCCTCAAAATTATAACACTAGCTATGAGGCTGAAATAAGAAGGAAAAAAGATGTTTCATAGGGAAAAATGACAAGAAATTAGATATATACATAAAGTTAGATTTAAGAACAATTGGATTAATAAACCATTATTGGTTAACAGGGGACAAGCCCTTGCATTTAGGTTATGTTAGAATTTTGTCCTTGCTAACCCTAAACTTGATTTACTCATACAAAGTAGTTAGTCACTTCCTTGGTACAATTTTCATATGATAAACTGTAAGCAAAACATAACTTCCTCATAGTTTTATTACGGACATTAAATAAAATAATGATTTTAAAGCACCTAGCCAAGTGTTTGGCACCAGTGGGTGTTCAATTATAGCCCCTCTAAAATGTTCATAGCAACTCTAGAATAAAATTCTCTCCCTGAAGATATATATTGAATGTTAAAACAACTGCCTCAGTATGCTAGGCAGTGAGAAAAATCTAAAACAGGAAAGACAATTTCTGACACAAGTCTTTTTTGCTGTGCTGGCCTGAACACCTCTTCCTAGAGCTCTGATATACATCAGGCAGGACTGTGACAATGAATCATCCCCCAGGCTGCAATTTCATCCTGGGGATGCTTCCTGATGCAGATGTTACCTGGGTATTGCACAGTTAAGAAGATGCAGAGCAAAAGTAATGCTACCATTACTTGCTTTACATATGCTTGCATTACATATGCTTGCCAAAGCATATCAGGCTCTTCCAGACACTTAGATACAGAAACCTAGACCAATCTATGAGACCGTGGCTCCCTAGATGCATATCTGAATATCAACACCACTTGATAAGGAGCTTCATGGGAACCCCCCTGAGTGTCCTTAGAACATACAGTGTGTGAACTGAAACAAGGAACAGCTGTGGCCCTTATTAGCTCTGTGGCCTTACATAAGTCACTTAGCTTCTCCAAGTCTCATTTGGAAAATTGAAACAAAATTTCCTATCCTGCCTACTGCAAAGGGTCAACAGATGGGAAAACGAAATTTAACGTTCTTCATAGCATATACTAAGATTATTATTTTCAGAGGCAAAGAGATTATACTTTTAAGGGCTTTTAAATGTTAAGAAATATGGCCTTGCAAATATAGCCAATAACAAGCTAGTAGGGGCAATGAATGAAGTTGCTAAGACTGATGGGACATAATTGAAAACCTTTGGAAATCACGAGCTCTGTTGTGGTCTTCCTCTGCTGGCATCTTTCCTTGGTCTTTGTGTTGTCTGCATTTAGTTACTGGAGACTTGAATTTATTTTCCTAATTGATGTTTTTATCTTGAGAGTGCCTCCAACTATATCTAGCCAGAAGAAAAGCAATAGATATTGAAGATGAAAAAGAAAAAACGAGAGGAAGAAAAAGAAGTGACAGAGAGAGTTCTGAAGAGTACTCCAAAGTCCCAGTCTAGGAGAGCAATCTCACCTTACCCATTCCTATATTTTAGATCTTAGGACCCAATGATCACTTAATCAAACATCATGGCTCCCATAGTGAATGAACTGATACTGTCTCTTTGCTCAGTAGGATATCTGCATGTTTATTGGTTATTCTAGGAAGGTATTTATCATTCACTAAAAGTTTGAAGGGCAAACAAGTACACTAGAAATCTGGGAAAAACTCAAGAAGCTATAAAATATTACCTCTTGACAGCAAGATATTTTATAATGCTATTGTGTCTGGTGGGCAGCACTGTTGGTGGAACATGAAGATTAAATCCTCACCTGGCAGTGGTTTTTTTTTTTTTTTTTTTTTTTTTGCGGTACGTGGGCCTCTCACTGTTGTGGCCTCTCCCATTGCGGAGCACAGGCTCCGGACGCGCAGGCTCAGTGGTCATGGCTCACGGGCCCAGCCACTCCGTGGCATGTGGGATCCTCCCGGACCGGGGCACGAACCCGTGTCCCCTGCATCAGCAGGCGGACTCCCAACCACTGCACCAGCAGGGAAGCCCTGGCAGTGGATTTTTATACATTGCCAAGGACAGAAGCATAAAAGGTCATGTTAAGAAAAGTAGTATCTGCAGAAAGTGGTGGAGCAAAATGCTTGTGGATGGCCAGTTGAAGTGGGAAATGTGAGCAGCCAAGTACAAAGGGACTTCTGCAAGGTAAAAGGTCACAGATGCTATTACAAGAATGATCCACAGAAGACAGCAGGCTACATTCACAAGAAACTATCCATAATGGAAAGAAAGTGAATTCTTAGAAATTGCTATGAGAGTCCTTGCCCTTGATTCACATACTTACCCCAATTCTCATATCACTACTACTGACTTATTACCACTCCTGGGAAGCAGGATGACCCTATAGGAATTTAACTTTCTTTTACAAATACATGATGTCAATATGCTAAGACCCAACACAACAGGCCATGATTAAAGCACTATTTCTCCAACACACAGATGAAGAAACTAAGGTTCAGAGAAGTCATAGGACAAACAAGTACTGATGCCAGCTAGAGTGCAAATCCAAATCACTTAACCTCTAAAGACAATTCCGTTAATCATCTTATTATATGTGTCTAGGTTCCTGTTCATAATAAAATGAGAGCCAGTAAGTAGGAACAGAAGGCTGTGAAACATCAGAAAAGTTTCCCAACTTTTCTTAATTTTAGTTTTTTGTTTTTAACTTTTCAAATGGATTAATGATAATATCTAAGACATAATAACATTAAATCATTAAGGCAAAAAGAAATTTTCCACTTTTTTAAACATTATTTTAATATTAATAGATAATTATTTCCAGTGCTTAGAATACTGCAGAAATTCAATACATTTCACTAACTTACTTAATCAAGTATCTCCAAATACTTGTTTTAAGGCATGAATGGATTAATCCTAAATAGGACAGACATGATCCTAAGAACTGTTGAAAAAACAAAACAAACAAACAAAACTGAACATGGTACATTGGAAGATAAATACAATGGGAATGGTCGTGGAGACGGGACATATATCCCCACATTTGCATCATCGCTCTTACTAATAAGTTCTGAATCTGAGAGTGAGAACATTAAAACGGTCAGAAATATTTTAGTGTCTAAAGACTGTCAAAGATAAGTGAATCACCTGTGTAAAACATAAATATTATATTGTCCAATGTGTTAAAAACAATCACACTGCTTTGTATATATATTTCTTCAGCTAATTTTGTGTTTATTTATTAGAAATTACGCTTGGAAATAAGGGTAAACAAGACAAATGTGATTCCTGTCCTAATTGAGCTCAGATTCTAATAGAAAATATAGATAAGAAAATTAATACAATTTTTACACTTTATGATCTTGTAAAGTGCTACGAAGTAAATCTAGTATTAAGAGGAGCATAATTAATTGCTGGATACATTTAGACTCCTGCTATGAAAGGGCAACTCAACATCCTTAACTTCTTTTGAGAAAGTTCAACTTTTGTGCTTAAGATAATAGAAAGGATTTATTTTCTCAAGAGTCAGTTATTTTTAGCACTTAAGAGTTCAAATGCAGTTAAAAATGCCAACCTGATATATTCTGACTGCGAAAATATGGCAAAGCTTAATTTCCAAGAATTACTTATATCATCTGAGATATGTGACAGCAGGTTGTGCTGGTCTAAGAATTGAAACTGATAGAATCCATACCACACGTGTAAAATGAAGACACCAGATTATGTTTAATAAGTATATTTATTACAAAGAGAAGACAACTGTGATGTAATGGAAAGAGGTACAAAAGTTGGAAATAACCCGAAAAACTTAATAAATCACCTTATCACATGGAGCCTCATTTTTCTTATCTGAAAAAAAAAAAGTGGGTAATAAATGTTGGGAGCAAATATTTCTTTGCTACTTTTGATGTTTCCTTCCAGGTGAAGGGAACATAGTTAAGGTAACAATTCTGGCTTCTTTCTATCCCTTTATTTGTTCTGTTCCAGAAAAAACTGGAATGACTTCATTGGAATGGTAAATTTATGGAGAATAACCTGGATGTGCCATTTTCGTTCCTCTCTTTTCTTTTTGGGAAAGAGCTGTGAGAGGGGCAGGTCCTCCCATGGGGAGGACCCACCGAAGAGCTGATTGACAGGTGGGTGAGTCAGTGAATGTTAAGAAGTTTGATGATATTCTTCAAGGTCAATAAATAAGATGATAAGGCAATGATGTGCAGATCTGCTTAGAATTTTCATTTTTCAATATCTCATATTCTGGTGTAGAAGACAAGTTCTATTTAAACTCAACAATAATAATTTGTGATTCACAGTTCTGTTGTGAGAATAAAATGTGATGATGAATGTGAAACTATTGCACAAATTCAAATCTGCATATAAATGTGTCTTTTTTATTCTAGCAAAATACTTTATTCTTAAAACTCAAACTTCAAAAGTAGAAATAATAGTGGAAGATAGGATTGGGGCTCAGAAATGTTTAACTAATACTGGGGCACTTCCAGAAGGCCTCAGCTTTAGGTAAAGCGTGCTGTGTTTCTGTTCATCTGTGAAGAGCTCATTCCCATCTCTTAGGTAATGGTCTCTGTTATGAGCTGGATTATGTCCCCCTAGAAAAGCTGTGCTGAAGTCCTAATCCCTGGTACCTGTGAATGTCATGTTTTTTGGAAACATGGTCTTTGCAGATGAAATCAAGTTATAATGAAGTCATACTGGAGTAGCATGGACCCTTAATCCAATATGAATGATGTCCTTATAAGAAAGGAACACAGACACAGAGACAGGTACACACAGGAAGAAAAAAGCCATGTAACAATGGAGGCAGAAATTGGAGTGATGCATGTACCAGCCAGGGAACATCAAGGATTGCCAGCAAATACCTGAGGTTAGAAGAGGCAAGGGAGGATTCTCTCCTATAGATCTCAGAAAGAGCATGGCCATGTCAATACCTCGATTTCAGGTGTGTATCCTCCAGAACTGTGAGAAAATAAATTGCTACTCTTTTATGCTGCCCAATTGTTATACTTTGTTATGGAAACCCTAGGAAACTAATGTTATGTCTTTAAAAATGTACATATCTTAATTTAAAAATACCTTATTGCTGAAAAATGTTAACCATCATCTGAGCCTTGAGCGACTCATAATCTTTATCAATAGTAATATCCAAGATCACTGATCACAGATCACCACAAAAAATATAATAGTAAGGGAAAAGTTTGAAATGTGAGAATTACCAAATTGTGACACAGAGACACAAAGTGAGGAAATGCTGTTGGAAAAATGGATAGACTTGCTTGACAAAGTGTTGCCACAAAACTTCAATTTGTAAAAAACGCAGTTATCTGCAAAAAGCAATAAAATGAAGTGCAATATGTGGCATATATATGCAATGGAATATTACTCAGCCATAAAAAGAAATGAAACTGAGTTATTTGTAGTGAGGTGGATGGACCTAGAGTCTGTCATACAGGATGAAGTAAGTCAGAAAGAGAAAAACAAATATCGTATGCTAACACATATGGAATCTAAAAAATAAATAAAATGGTTCTGAAGAACCTAGGGGCAGGACAGGAATAAAGACGCAGATGTAGAGAATGGACTTAAGGACATGGGGAAGGGGAAGGGTAAGCTGGGATGAAGTGAGAGAGTAGCATGGACATATATACACTACCAAATGTAAAATAGATAGCTAGTGGGAAGCAGCCACATAGCAAGGGAGATCAGCTCAGTGCTTTGTGACCACCTAGAGGGGTGGTATAGGGTGGGTGGGAGGGAGACACAAGAGAGAGGGGATATGGGGATATATGTGTAAGTATAGATGATTCACTTTGTTATACAGCAGAAACTAACACAACATTGTAAAGCAATTATACTCCAATAAAGATGTTAAAAAAAATGAAGTGCAATTAAGCAAGGTATGCCTTATCAATGTTGACTCTCAAATTCAGGAGAGACTAAAAACAAAAAAATCCTAAGAATAAGGTCATCATTTAGTGTAAAATAGTCTTAATTTTGTGGTTTACCAAATTAGTCCTGTGTGAGTCCACTGTACTATGTTCCAGATACTGCATCAAGCAATTTACATATGTAATCTTTTCTAATACTCAGAGCAATTCTCTAAGTTGAGTCATTATTCCCAATTTAAAAATCAGGAAATTGAGTGTCAGAGAGCTTCTTGAAGAAATAGTACTGTTTTCCCCCAATTATAGGTGGGTGATATGTTCTAAGACCCCCAGTGGATGCCTGAAACCACAGGTAGTATGAAACCCTATGTAAACTATGTTTTTTTCTAAAATACATATCTATGATAAAGTTTAGTTTATAAATTAGGTACAGTAAGAGATTAATAACAACTACAAATAAAATAAAACAATTATAACAATATACTGTAATAAAAGTTTTGTGAATGTGCTCTCTCTCAAAATATCTTACTGTACAAATTTAATGCCTTTTCCACCTCAACTAAGCACTGACCATGCACTGTGGCCCTAACTTTTGCCTTTTGAGGTGTGACAGCAAAGCTTGCATACATTTTTTTCATTCTTCACAATTTCACCAATAGAAGATTTGTTCTTACAGTAGACCGTAACAACCTCAGCATACAATTTTTTTCTTTCCTTATTAAGTGGAGAACTTTCATCTGTCTAGTTAAAGGAAATACTTTAAAGCTTCTCTTTGGCATATCCAAATTGCCAGCATCCCTATTTTGCATTTTGGGGCCACTATTAAGTAAAATAAGGGTTACTTGAACACAAGCACTGAGATACTGTAACAGTAGATCTGATAACCAAGATGGCTACTAAGTGACTAATGTGCAGGACACACTGGACAAAGAGGATGAGTCATGTCCCAGGGGTATGGAGTGGGGCAGTGTGAGATTTCACCATGCTACTCAGAATGGCACGCAATTAAAACTTATGAATTATTTCTGGAATTTTTCATTTCATACTTTCAGACTGCAGTTGAACATCGGTAACTGAAACCATAGAAGGTGAAGCTGTGGATAAGCGGGGCCACTGTATGGAGTAAAATGTCCTTGCATGACACTATGCTCCCTCAGCTCTTTCATTGTCATGTTTTAAAATATTTTGAGGAGCAGAGTAAGAAAACGACTTTGGATTCTGTATAGAAGCTCAAGGGTCACATTTAAAATAAATGACTGACTAGCAGCCACTACATGTTTGTGGCAGGGCAGTCTTGGTTTTGGTGACATATTGGGCAGTGTCCTCCCAAGAGACAAAAGCCAAGCAGCAGGTTTGCTTCATGGAACGAATTAGAAAAGAGCTTCTTTGAAGGAAAAACATCTGCTAGTCATCCCAGAGACATTTAAAAATGTGCTTTATTCTCTAAGACTGTGGTGAAAAAAGCATTTAACTATCAGCCTACAAGGTCTTTGCGATCTTGGAAAATACAGGGTAATTATTTTAAAATGTTATATTTCCTCCCACTTTTCAGAAAAGAAGAATGAGGCAGCCATATGGACTGACCAAGAGCAGAATTGTCAACGTTCCTCTTCAGAGTTGATGATGACTTAGGGTCAGGGGCAGCTCCAGGCATGAGCACAGTAGGCAGGTGACAGAATGGATTCATAATGTGTTCCTTTTCAGTATAGTACAGCATAGTGATTACGATGCACATATAAATGTATGTAAAAGGATATATAAATATTTTATTTTTAAGTGAGCCAAGTATAGTGGTTAAGAACAGAATATTGGAGCCAATCTGGTGTTTTCAAATCCTGGCTCCACATCTTAAAAGCTGTGTGATTTAGGTCAATTTACTACACTTCTCTGGGCCTCAGTTTCCTCATCTATAATATGAAGGTAATTATAGTGCCTACTTTATAGAGCCACTAAGAGGAGTAAATAAATTCGTATTTGTAAAGTGGTTAGCACAGTGACAAGTGCTATAGTTGTGCTTTTACATAAAATAAACCTGACAATATTATTTATGGAATCATAAAAATATGAATTGTTTTCTTAGGAATCCTTGAATCCAAGTGCACGTTTTTTTCTTTGAAGAAAACTGTCTTGTTCAGATCACACAGTAAAATATGGGCAGAGTGAATGCTAGAACTTCCAACTCTTAACGGTTATTCCAGAACTTTTCCCAAGCCGCATTGCACCTTCAATATTTGTCAGCCGTGGAAAAGATGCCACTAGCTCTTCTCTTGCCTTCCTCTCAGGCTGGGGGTTTCCCAATCTTGGAACCCAATTTGGGAATTCACAAGCAGGCTTCTTGGATTTCAAAGTCTTCCTAGTCCCAGAAGCTAAGAGCAAGGAAGACAGTATCCTTCAGAGCTTTTGAGTTAAGGAATTATTTCCTCAAGGCCATGGTCAAAATGCAAACTATTTATTATACTGGGGCACTAGATAATTTATCTGAAGACGACTAATGGAGAAATGGACCAGGACAAGTATATTATCATGAGATGATGAGTTTTTGGAAAATGTCATGGGTAGCAAATGGCAGAAGAACTGGAGGAGGGGAGTGTGAACAGAGCTCACCGAGAAAGAAAGAACTAGGAGACAAACCATAGAGCAAGAGAAAGAGTAACAATGCACGCATGTGGTGACTTCCTATCATTTGAATGTAGTTTTTCTTTCTTCAGCAATATAATTAATTAGAGAGAGAAGGATAATGATGGAGGAGCAAGAAAGATGAAGATGGAAGCCAGTGTTTATCAGTAGATACTATGTGCAGGTATTGTTCTGGCATTTCCTTCATAGTAACCCTGCAAAGTAGATGCTTTTAACCCCACTTTCCAATGGGGAAACTGAGGCTAAAATAGGTTTAAAAACTTGCTCATTCAGCTAGTCTGAGGCAGAGCTGGCCTTTCTATGGTGTCCAAAGTCCTTCCGCCACAATGCCTGGCTCCCTCTCTCCTATCATAATTCTTTTCTCCCACTTGCTGAGCCCAACTGAGCTCACTACTGAGCACTTTTCTCTTACCATGTTCCTGCCCAAAACCCATCACCTTGTATTAGAAGGTACTTGACTGCATGTCAAAGAGAAATTGCTCTTCTTTAGTTAACTATTTTTAGCACAAATTAACTGACTAGCAGGTTTATCTTAAGTGATACTGGCACTATTCACAGAGCCTGGACTAATACTGAAAATACAAATACTAATTGTGCTGACAGCACTCAGCACAGCTTTTGACTTTCAGCTCATTCTAATTGAAAGGTGGACTATAGGGCCTTGTCTCATGTACATTTGCATGAACTGGATGATTGTCTTAAATCCTCTGGCTTTTCATGATACTCTTTGCTCTATTTATCATGTTTGCTTCCCTGAATAACTCAGTTGCCTGAAAAGTCATTTCATCCATGTTTATTGAAAAGAGAAAAAGAGGTCACTAAGTATAATATTAGAAGGGATTTTGGAGGTTCACTGATACTAAAAAACATCCTGTGGAGCTCAGTTCAGAATTATACAAAAAAAATGAATGAAAAGAAATGTGATTCCTTCTACTTTGCACTTTCCAAATGACCCAAATAACCCCAACTGAAGAGCAATGATAACGGTGGATTTATGGTTGAAGGTGAGGACATTCACATTTATAATTAAAATGTTTATGACCAAAATGAACATTGTCTTTACCCAGGTAGGTTCATAGATTTTGATATATATAAAACCATGAAATTTTTCCTTGAACCTTCACTGGGTACCAGGTGCTCTTGTTCATGATAGTAATTAGGGTTCTTTAAAGTGCATGACCCTTGTAAATAATGCTTTGTTTTGCTTTTGTATGTTTGTAAATAACGCTGTATTTTGCTTTTGTGTATTTTTAAAACTATCTTCTTCTATCCTTCTGTAACTGCTGTCTCCTCTCTGAGGTACCAAAAGATGACACTGACAGTAATTAGGACTGAATATGTATACAGTACAGGGGAAGGATTCAAGAAAAACAGAACAAAACAAAACAAGAAAGTTATCCCACATTAGCTGGCACATCAGTTCTGGCTTTGTTACTTGTTAGTGCATAAATGAGTTTCAGCAAGTAATTTATATCTGTAAGCAGCAGCTTCCTCAACTCATAAGAAAATAAATTACAAAAGAGGAGACTAATATCAGTCTTGGTTGAAAGGAGATCTGTGAGGAGTAAATGAAAAAATAACATTGGTAGTTGTTCCATAGGGTGTCAGCCACATGAAAAATACTCAAGAAATTATATCTTTTAAAAATAAGTATCGTGAGCCATAGTAAAAAGAACATATTCTAATTTCCTGTCATTTTATCGTTTTCTGTGTAACAGTTGACTACATACATAATTAAGCATTTTTCTTTTATTTAGGGTAGCTTTCGATATATTCCCTTAATATTTCTGTATATTGTTTTTATTTACATAGCTGTACTTATTTTGTTCATGACATTTTGCTTGCTGCCTTTTGAATGTAGTATTCTGTCATAAACATGTTTACACGTCATTCATGCTCTGTGGCTACACTGTATACCGTACACTGTAGATAGTGTATTGCATTTTGGTCACAGGATGTGGTAAACAAGTCATTAAATTTAGAAATCATAATACTTCACTTATTCCCTGCCCAACACTCAGTTCTACTATCCACTTATCTATCCTCACTGTTGCATCCCTTGTTGAGATGATCTTCATTTCCTGTTTATTTCACCTGAAGATAACCACAGCTACTTAACCTGGGCTTCCTGAATCAGATCTTGCTTCCTTTTTTCAATCACCCATCACCCTGTAAACGAAGTAGTGCCTCTAAATTTCAAATATGACTATATTTTCTCTCTCAGAGCCTTTTTATTTTGTTTTTGTTTTTGTTTTTTTTGCGGTATGCGGGCCTCTCACTGTTGTGGCCTCTCCCATTGCGGAGCACAGGCTCCGGACGCACAGGCTCAGTGGCCATGGCTCACGGGCCTAGCCACGCCACGGCATGTGGGATCTTCCCAGACCAGGGCACGAACCTGCGTCCCCTGCATCGGCAGGCGGACTCTCAACCACTGCGCCACCAGGAAAGCCCAGAGCCTTTTTATTTTGGATCTCAGGAGATGCACTTAAACTCACTGACCTCAAGAAAAAAAAATTCAAATTCCTTGATGTTTTTATGAAGACTTTTAAGATCTGCCTGTCCTCTAAATGTATTACTTCTAAATATAAATGAATGCAATTCTGCACAAAATTCAATTAAAAAAATAGGTTAAAATAAAGTTAACATGGAGAGGTAAACATCCTCAAATATCCAAGGATACTAAAAACAGAAAGAATACTAAAGAAGGATGTGCTTTTTGATACTACATGAACTAGATGATTGCCTTACATACAAAACCCTGCGATGCTGGCTCAGAAATTGTTTAATAGAGTGTTGTAACAGAATCAGAATCAATAAATAGAATAAAGTAGATATGAAAACCTAACATATGACAAAGATGGCAATTTAACTCACAGGAAGAAGATTTATTTATTTAAGTTCTTTTGCTGGAATAAATGGTTTCTCATTAGAAAAAAAATTAAAGCTTGATTTTCTTCTTCACATCATATACAAAATGTAAAAACTACATACATTGATTATTAAAACTGAAACTAGGGACTTCCCTGGCAGTCCAGTGGTGAAGAATCCACGCTTCCACTGCAGGGGAATGGGTTTGATCCCTGGTTGGGGACCTAAGATCCCGCATGCTACGTGGTGTGGCCAAAAAAGAAAAAATGAAAATAAATACTTAAAATATTTTAAGCCCAAATAGAACTTTGTAGTTTATAGAAAATAGACTTTTTATAAAACTTATAGGGAGAGACTGTTTTGAGTGTGACAGTACATCTAGAACCTGGCTATATGTAGATATTTATAAAAATACCTTTAGTGTGCAAAAGACATCTTATAAGAGTTGTAAGAAAGATCACGGCATTGGAAAAAATGTTTACAGTAAAAAATATGACAAAAACTTTTTGTGCATACTATTTGAAAAGTTTCCTCCAATAATTCATAAAAGACAGATGACCTTATAATAAAGTTGTCATTGGATACAAATAGGTAACTCACAGAAGAGGAAATAAAAATGTCCAAAAAATATGTGCAAAGGTGCTCAGTGTCACTTGTGGTAAATAAAATTTAAAGTAATGAAACAAATACATTTTTATCAGGTTGGAGATCATTATAAAGGGTAGTACCGCCCACTACTGGCAATGACGTGGATAAATGTGTTAATACGTTTATGTTGGAAATGTGAATTGATACAATATTTTGCCACAGTAGTCTGTTTATGGCTGGTCACAGTAATATTACAGAAGATAAATGAAAAAACAACCTCATTTATGGGATGCTCTCCAATAGTGCATAGGCAGAAGTAATGAGATATTTTATATGTTTATAAATTACATGTGTATTATATATATACATATTTATATACATATGTGTATATATATATAAATTATACACATGCTTGTAGCTGAAAATGTGGACAAAATATGGAGAATATGAATATAGGAGAAAGTGGTTGAATAAAATTAGTAAATATCCATTCTATGGAGTACAATACAAATGCTAAAAAAATAATAACTAAAGAATAAACTATGCTTTTTGGAGAAGATGGCTAATTTACTGTATGTATTTTTTTCCTCTTTTTGTAAAGACTCAACTAAATAATAATAAAGGGATAAAACAGATATAAGCCAAAATAGAGAAGGGGGCTATTAAAAGATGAAATACTTTAACAAATTTTGACAAGACAGAAAGTGGATGGAAGACAGGAATCTGACACAGGAGATCAGAGAAAGCTTAAACAGAGAATTGAGGTACAAAGGATTTTATAACCAAAGAGCAAAATAATTTGCCTCAAGAAATGCTACAGAAGTATGGAATTTAGGAATTGCAGGTACAATGATGGGTAGGATTGATTATAAAAATAGATAGGTTACTTTAAAAGCTATGTCCAGAATAGACAACCATCCCGTCCCTGTACAAAGATTACGCTGATGTTGAATTCCTATTTTGAGGCATGAGAGGGAAAAAGTAAGGAATTGTGAGAACATTTTTTTTGGTAAAGCAACTGAACAAATCAATGTAAAATGCACTTAGTATCAATGAAAATGAATGTTTGTCCGTGTTTCATGCATTTACTTGTGCTTTTACTTTTTGTTTATTAAATATTAGTTTACTATTATCCTGTTTCAGTTCTAAAAGTGTGAAGTATGGTTTGATGTATACAGGATTCATTCTAGATGCTTGAGTCTATCATTCATTCACTGATTCATTCATTCACCAAAAAGCATCCACTATCCTGAGCTAACTTTACACAAATAACATTAAAAACTTAGGTGAAATGGACAGATACCCAGAATAACCTTAATCAACAAAACTGAATCAGGGAAAAATAAGAAACCTGAATCATTACAGAAATATATCAGTAGTGAAAAATCATCTAACCACAACAACAAAACACCACAAACAGATGGTTACAGGTGAGCTCCCCAAATATTAAGGAATAAAAACTTCTAACAAATACTTCATAAAAAGAAAACATTCACCAACTCATTTTATGAGTGTTAATATAACAGATACCAACTTGATACAAATATCTCACTTGAGAGATGAGGAATCCCAAGCCCAGAGAGAAGTCATGTTACTTTCCAAAATTATTCATGAATTTTTAATGCAACAAACCACTATGCCATATACTTCTTTCCCCATAAGAGATAAAACTTGTTATAAGTAATAGGAATTTAACTTAAAGATATGTGAAAATTTGTTATTAATCATGAATAATGTTTTTTCTACTATCTAGTTGAGGTTTATCCAAGTCAGGGTTTGTAACTTAATAGAAATTGAATAGAAATTGTTTAGATAATTAATCAACCAACAAAATGTTGCAACTCCATACAGGCAAGGTCCAATAAAGGAGAGGTAAAAAAGCAAGATTCTTGGTACTCTATTCCTCAAGGATTAGAAAAGTATATATACATACATACATATATATATATATATATATATATAT